>NC_045631.1:25235623-25548513 GCF_009829155.1 Mustela erminea
TGTGATGCGTTATGGGATCCAGGTCATGGGATCAACCCCCATGTGGGACTCCACTCCAAGCACAGAGTCTGCTTGTCCCTCTCCTTCCCCTTCTGCTTCTCCTCTCTCTCTCTCTAAAATAAGTAAAATCTTAAAAAAAAATTTTTTTTAATCTCAAAAGTATTATAAGCTATGAAGTATGTATAGGGACAGCCAAACAAATGTATGATATTTTCCTGTGGTGACCTCTGAGATTATATCTTCATCATTAACATTTTGTTGCCCCTGGCTTACTAGTGCCATAAGTACATGTTTATTCACCTACTCAGTAACCTAGCAATACAGCACTGAAAGTACATCAAAGAAGATGAATTAGTCAACAATGCCAAATACTACAGAGAACCAAAGATAAAAGTTAAAAAAATGCTCATTGGGGAAAAGAAAAAGTACAAATTATACAAGCATGTAACAGAATAGAATGTATGGAAGAAAACCAAAATAAATACAGGAACTTAGTATATAATAAAGGTGTGCTATTCAATAAATGGTGTAGACAATTGAATAACCATGTGGGAAAAAAATAAGTGTCAATTTGTACCTCACACTGGGATAAACTCCAAATGGATTAATTATTTATATAAAAATATAAAAATTGAAAACAGAAAATGTGAGAAAACTCGTTTAGCATCTTGGCACGGGAAGGAAAATCTAATTATGATTCAGAGTACAGAAGGCATAAAAGCAGAGGTTAATAATTTGACTGAACAAAGCTCACAATTTCTGCCAAACAAAATAACACCCTAAGCAATGTCAAAACGTAAGTGGCAAAATAGAAAAATTTTTGCAACTTATATCACAAAAGGCTGATCCTCCTAATAAAAAGAAGTAGATGAGGAAGAGGTCAGCCAGTCAAGAGAAATATCAATGAAAGATGTAAATTGGCAGGGCTTATATGTGGTGGTTAAGAGTATAGAGATTTTGAGGGACGTCTGGGTGGCTCAGTTGGTTAAGCAGCTGCCTTCGGCTCAGGTCATGATCCCAGCATCCTGGGATCGAGTCCCACGTCGGGCTCCTTGCTCAGCAGGGAGCCTGCTTCTCTGTCTGCCACTCCGTCTGCCTGTGCTTACTCTCTCCCCACCTCTCTCTCTGATAAATAAATAAAATCTTAAAAAAAAAAAAAAAAAAAAAAGAGTATAGAGATTTTGAGGTCATCTACCTGCACTGGGATCTGAGCTCTGTCACTTACTAGCTCTGGGACCTTGGGCAAGTGGTTTATCCCTCACTTTTCTCCTCCATAAAATGCAGATAATTGTAGTTCCTTCAGAGGGCTAAGTGAGATGGGGGCCAGGATGGTGACTCATAGTAGAAGGAGTACACAGAGAAAATCTATTATAAATTTCTAGGATTGGGTCACCTGGGTGGCTCAGTCAGTTAGTCTGCCTTTGGCTCAGGTCATGATCTCAGGCTCCTGGGATCCAGCCCGTGTGGCCAGCTCCCTGATCAGTGGGCAGTCTGCTTCTCCCTTTCCCTCAGCCCCTTCCCCTGCTCATGTTCTTTCTCTCCTCTCCCCTCCCTCAAAATAGATAAAATCTTTTTAAAAAAATGAAAAATTAATTTCTAGGATTTGGGAACCTTGAAGGAAAGAGAGTCCGGGAAGAGAACCAGCTCAGCCCCCATCTGTATCACCTTTCGTGAAGGGCAGTTACTTAGGAAATGCCTGCTCATGTCAGACATAGCTCCGGGTCTAGGGACACAATGTTTAAAACAGGAATAGTGCCTACTCTCAATGTAGCTCACCTCTGTGAGAGAGGCCTCCGTCAAATGCCACAGGAGAACAATTACAAACAGATGAATTCCATGGACGAAATTTACACTGTTAACCTAGTGGAGTTTAGGAAATCAGGGAGGACTCTGTGAGCCAATATCTGAAATATGAGTAGGAATTAAATAGGCAAAGAGTAGTAAAGGAAGGGGAAGGTGGGGGTTGGGAATGGAAATGGTGTTGGAGCCACAGAGAACAACATACACTCTGAGTCAAGAAAGAAGGGAGCTAGCCCACTGTGGCCGAAGCTAGAGTAAGGGAACAGTGAGGGGAGATGAGACTGGAGAAGGAGATAGGCTAGACTATTCAGGACTTTAACAATCTTGTTACAGATTTGGAGCTTGATCCTGATAGCATTGGGAAGCCACTGAGTGTTTTTTTTTTTTTTTTAAAGATTTTATTTATTTTATTTGACAGAGAGAGAGATCACAAGTAGGCAGAGAGGCAGGCAGAGACATAGGGGGAAGCAGGCTCCCTGCTGAGCAGAGGGCCCGATGCGGGGCTCGATCCCAGGACACCGAGATCATGACCTGAGCCTGAGCCGAAGGCAGCGGCTTTAATCCACTGAGCCACCCCAGCGCCCCTACTGAGTGTTTTTTTTAGCAGAGGAGTAACACGATCAAATTTGCATTGTTGAAAAGCCCATTCCGGCTACAGTGTGGAGAACTGCGTATAGATTAAAGAAAGGCAAGAGAGCAACTATGGGGAGATAGAGGCCCTCATGGTAGTTTAGGCCAGCAACATGCTCCTTAACCTATTTGTTTTCCTAATGTTACTTTAGCAGAAGACAAAGCTTTTGTTCTTACATAACAGATGTGCTTGAACTGTTAGCTATTACTACTGTCTACAGTTAGAGGACAAAGGTTGAAACTTAATCCAGCAGGAAGAATGAGCAGGTGGAGGGGAAAGGATTTCATTGAGAGGGTATGGGAATCAGATTATTTCCTACCGGAATAGGAAGGAGGGAGCTGAAGGGGTAAACAGTGGCATCACAACAGAGAGAAAAAGAGGCCATGGTTCCCTAAAGAGATGTTGTTCTGGTACACGGACTGTCTGTTCTGCCAAAGTTCATCTTCCCTGTGCTTAGACAAGTGAAAATGTTGGGCAAATGTACTTTATGGCTTACCCTTGGCTGCTCTGTGTTTCTTAATGGAAAATAGGCCCAGGAGGTTAGCTATCCGTGCATGTTGCAATTCTCTTCAACACATGGAGGCGCGCCTGCGTGGCACAGTCGATAAGCATTGGCCTTCAGCTCAGGTCATGATCCCAGGGTTCTGGGATCCTGGATCCTGGGATCGAGCCCCGCATCAGGCTTTGTGCTTGGGGGGGAGCGTGCTTCTCCATCTCCCACTCCCACTGCTTGTGTTCCCTCTCTCACTGTGCCTCTCTCTGTCAAATAAATAAATAAATAAAATCTTTACCAAACCAAACCAAACAATCGAGTCATCACAAATGCCTAGGGGAAAAAAAGATCTAAATCATCTTTTTTTTTTTTTTTTCAGATTTTCTTTATTTATCTGACAAGATCACAACCTGAGCCAAAGGCAGAGGCTTAACTCTCTGAGCCCCCCAGGTGCCCCTAACTTTTTTTTTTTTTTTTTTTTAAAGTAGGCTCTGGAGCCCAGTGCAAGGCTTGAAGTCTTAATCCTGAGATCAAGACCTGAGTTGAGATCAGGAGTCAGATGCCTAACTGACTGAACCACCCAGGCACTACCCCCGTCCCCCGCCCAGGAAGATTCATCATAAAAGAAATAAACTGCTGGGGCGCCTGGGTGGCTCAGTGGGTTAAAGCCTCTGCCTTCAGCTCAGGTCATGATCCCAGGGTCCTGGGATCGAGCCCCGCATCAGGCTCTCTGCTCTGCGGGGGAGCCTGCTTCCTCCTCTCTCTGCCTGCCTCTCTGCTTACTTGTGCTCTCTCTCTGTCAAATAAATAAATAAAATCTTTAAAAAAAAAAAAAGAAACTGCTATCTGGTATTATAATGTATATAGTTTATAAGTCTTCAAATTCATTGTCTCTTCTGTTGAATGTTTGGTTTTTCTAGAGGGCAATAAGGACTTTGTAGTATAGGTCGCACTGTTTATTCTTCTTTTCTAGTACATTAGGGAGCAATCATGACCTGAATAAATCCTTGGAGAGTCTTCGGGACATCATCTCACTCTGTAGAAACCATGACACTATACTTCTGAACATATCCTTCTGCATCCCGTTTTAAATTTTAGAAAATAGACTTAAAATAGGACAGAATTTTGCTGTTATGTATGTATTTCCCCCCTTTGGGCCAGTAATACATAATGGACTTCACATTTGTTTACATTTGCTTATTTTCATTTATTTTTGCCCACTTTTTTAGAGGCTGAAGTTAGCGACTTTGGCCACTGGGTGGCGCAAATCCACAAGCATCTGATAAAAGTTTGTATATTCCAGCCCAAGGTACGCCCATTGCTACACTCTACCACATGAAGGAAAATTAGAAAAAAGGCTTTGGGGACGTGGAATCTAAATATAGACACAGATCCAAGTTCTCTAGGAATTCAGATTAAAGGAAATTTCTGGTATTGATGACTGGTACACCAGGTCACTGAACAAGGAAAAGGAAAAAGGAAAGTGTTAGAATAACAAGAAGAGAAAGATGAAGGGATAAAGAAATATGAGAGAGAGGGAAAAAAATAAGTCCAGAGAGATAAATCCAAGTGTTACCAACAGTTCCAGGAAGGCCTCTCATTGGTTTGCATTTACCTGGTGACCAATAGCAGCTTTGATTTAAAGTAAAGCTTACCTCATTTTCTTCTAGGAAGTCAGTTATGCTCCCCTCAGCTATCCATTTAGTGGAGTGACATTATCAGCATATGTTCTGAGTGTCTGCTGTGCACATGGTGCTTTGTCAGGTTCAAAGTAATATAGACGTATACAATGTAACACAGCAACTACAGGCTTCAGGACTAAGGCAGTATACAGGAAGAGGTAATTGCCAAATTGGGGCAGGATGTGTGAACTCCAGAAATAAAATCCCATCTGAGTGTGAGGCAAGGGGGAGCCATAAGACTGTCAACCTGTCCAAAGCAAAGAAAAAAGAAGGGTTCCTGGCTTCTAGTCATAAGTACATATAGCAACTCTTCCTTGGAAAATGTCTATTTCTGGGCATAAACATAGGGAAAGTGCTTTGGGTCAGAATCTGCTGAACACTGCTCAAAGAGGCTCTAAAATAAGAAGGATAGGGGTAGATGATGATTAGGAGAGAACCATCCTTAAGTCCTCTCTCTGATTAGGGATGCTAATGTCCTCCTCAGGTCTTCAGAAGTTCAGACTGTCCCCGGTTGCTTTGATTTTTGAGATCACATGTATATAAATGAATCACAGGTTAAAAATAAAGAAATGGCAGGGTGCCTGGGTGGCTCAGTGGGTTAAGCCTCTGCCTTCAGCTCAGGTCATGATCTCAGGGTCCTGGGATAGAGCCCCACATCTCTGCTCAGTAGGGAGCTTTACCCACCGCCCCCCCCCCAGCACCGCCTGCCTCTCTGCCTACTTGTGATCTTTCTCTCTGTGTCAAATAAATGAATAAAATCTTAAAAAAAAAAAAAAGCAATGCTCTTTAAAAAATAAAGTAATGGCAAAACAGAATATAAAACTGTTTTGTATTTTAAGTCTTTATATTGAAGAAAGTTATGATTTTAACACACAATCGCAATAATTAAAGTGATTCAGCAATACCTTTAAGAGTTTAAATTAGAGAGTTCCTGTGAATGTGCCTTTTCTGTCCTAAGCAATTACCCACCTTAATCTTTGGGTCTATCAGAAAGTTTTAGGGTGACTTAAGCCTTTCAAAAAGATAGAATGACTTCCAAGTTTCTCAATGCTAAGAATTGGAAAAAAAGCACAACTTGATATTTGTGCCAACTGGGGGCACTTGGCTGGCTCAGTCAGTAGAGCATGTGACTCTTAATCTCAGGGTCATGAGTTCAAGCCCCATGTTGGGTATAGAGATTTCTTTAAAAATAAAGAAAGAAAAAGTTAAGGGTGCCTGGCTGGCTCAGTCAGTAGAGCATGCGACTCTTGATCTTGGGGTTGTGAGTTTCAGCCCCATGCTGGGCATAGAGATTACTTAAAGTTTTTAAAAAAAATCTTAAAAAAAATAACTTACTTGTGCCAACTGGAAACACAGCAGTAATGTATTAAACAAAAAAGGACAGGTTTAAAATGGTATGGAGAATATGATGTGATTTGTGAAACGTGTCTTTACAGTGTCTATAAAGAGATACATCCAAGTGTTAACAGTGGTTATCTTCGGAAGGTGGGATTAGGTATCCCTTTTTTCTTGTTTTTTCGTTTATTCTTTACACCTTCCAGTATTTCCTAAAACTTGTTGTAATGAGAATGTCCTTTAATGATCAAAAAACAAAGTGTGGTAACTTAATGAGAATAAATTTGCAATAAAAATCTTGCTGGCAAAAAAAAAAAAAAAAAAATCTTGCTGGCTTGTCACTTCCCAGAGGACTAATTGGCACTCCTTAGAAATTGTTTTATCAAATTGAATCTGTAGCTGAGTCTATGGTGGTGACAGGGAGAACTGTGTCTTGCTGTAAAGGGATCTGCAGGCTAAAAGTTCACATCCCAAACTCCATGTAAGAGTTCTCCCTTCCCTTCTGCTGTCTCTCCAGTCTCTCAGTTTTCGAAGATCCCCTACCAGTAAGTGAATGTGGGATTCAAAACTGTTAACTAATTAGGGAGTCAGAAAATCCTCAGAAAATGCTCCATCAGAGGAAACAAGTTGTCCACAAAGCAAAATACTCACTTTTTAAAAAAATTTTTAAAGATTTTATTTATTTATTTGACACACAGAGAGAGAGATCACAAGTAGGCAAGAGGCAGGCAGAGAGAGAGGGGGAAGCAGGCTCCCTGCTAAGCAGAGAGCCTGATGTAAGGCTCGATCCCAGGACCTTGGGATCATGACCCAAGCTGAAGGCAGAGGCTTTAACCCACTGAGCCACCCAGGTGCCCCTAAAATACACACTTTTGATTCCTTCAGTGAATTTCTGTAAAATCAGTACAAATGTTACCCAAATTACAGTCTTGCAGAAGATTTAAGAAATGTAAACTTTGCCACAGTTTTCATCTCCTGGGGAACCTCATGTTTCTGGATTAAAGGACATTCTGTGGCGGTTGAAGCTGGGAAGGGTGGAGATGAATGTAGGCATCAGTCCTAGACCAAGAGCTTCTAAGTATAGAATGTTTGTAATCATCCTCCCTAGTGGTCTTGGGAAGGAGCAAGCTTTTTCCTCCCCTCATATCATGGTTAGACCCAACCACAGATGGCAGGATAAACTGGAGGCAATGTTGTGAATCCGTGTGAGGTGAAATAATATACTCATTTATCCAAA
Source organism: Mustela erminea (assembly GCF_009829155.1). Classification (NCBI taxonomy): domain Eukaryota; kingdom Metazoa; phylum Chordata; class Mammalia; order Carnivora; family Mustelidae; genus Mustela; species Mustela erminea. The sequence continues at coordinate 25,242,802 of NC_045631.1, forward strand.
TGGCACCCCCAGTGCTCTGTCCTCTCCACCTCCTGTATTTCAAAACTATCATCTTCCATGCTTTGTATCTGTTCCATCTCTTCCAGGCTTAGCTTGATAATAAATTGGGGCTTGGAGCAAGATATTTTCCCCTGTTGGTATAGTTTTTAGAACCACTTTTTGGGGGCAGTACCTGATGGGAAAGGGAGAAGAGTACAACCCATATGTGGTTTTTTAAACACTTTTTTTTTTTTTAAAGATTTTATTTATTTATTTGACAGACAGAGATCGCAAGTAGACAGAGAGGCAGGCACAGAGAGAGGAGGAAGCAGGCACCCTGCTGAGCAGAGAGCCCGATGCGGGGCTCGATCCCAGGACCCCAGGATCATGACCTGAGCCGAAGGCAGAGGCTTAACCCACTGAGCCACCCAGGCGCCCCCCCATATGTGGTTTTTACAGAGAACTAAGAAAACAGAATTAGTGACAGTTACATCTTGCCAAAATGAAATGGAATGGTTTCAAGACTCTAATACTACGAGCAGGACGAGTCTTATCCCACCTGCCAATCCCTTTTCCTAACCTGTTTCCTTCAACAACCGCTGTTTCTGCTTCTTCGCCAGACTCTCACCTGAGCAGGTCAGACTTGACTCAGAGTGTGCCTTTGTAAGAAAAATCATCCATCATCATTTTGTGTGGAATCAAAATGTTCAAAATGTATGCAGCTACGCATTGTGGTTTAGGGTGTAATGTCAGGCCCACTTGAAGAGTTGTGAGTTATAGGAAACCTCATATTTTATGCAGTCCCTTCTGGACTGCATAAAAGTCCAGAAGTCTGGACTTCTGGAATGCGTAGCGTCATGTTTCCCTCACCAGCCTGGGAAAACAGGAACCCCCACCCTCAGCCAGCCGAGAGCCAGTGGGAGTGAATTCAGCTGTGAGGAAACAGAGGAGCTCGTAAACGGTGCCACACTAGTGGCTGCTTTGCTCCTTGGAGGCTGTGTGTGAACCGTTTGTCAAAGAGAGCAATAGGTCCATTCATAGTGCTCAGAGGGAAGACTTTTTGTTCTCATTAGATAGGATGCAAAGATTCCTGTTTTCCGTGATGGGTGAAGTGAATCTCAGAGGCATGTGGCTAAGACAGTAGTAGTGGCATGAAGGTAAGCCTGACTGCTAAGCCCAGGCTCTTCCTAAATTGGCCTGGCATAGTGTTTGATTGTAATGTCCCTGCTGAAAATAATGAGTGAATTCAGAACCTGCCAATACTGGTTAATAACAGGGAAAAGACAGTGCGGTATCCTTCATTCAATGTGTGAAGCAGAGAAGAGCTTTTCAGAAGTATGTCTCGTGGATGATAGTGATCCTTGCAGCTTTCCTTGGACTTGAGGAGTTGGGAGCGTCTTGTCCAACCTAGAGATTGAAAGGAAATGAGTGATAAAAAGGATGCACATGGGTATTCCTTCATGTACCAACCCCATTTAATTCCAAGTACATATCATTTTGCCTCTTTGTTACCCAGAAATTCTAGGAAAAGTTATTGTATTTACACAGAAAGTATCAGCAAGGTACACTTATTTATGCATGAGAACCTACAATTGGTTGGACCCTATAACCCAGTAGCAAAGAGCCCATCCACCCCTTGCTTGACCTGTTTGCCTTGAATGGAAAAGGCGCTGGGTATGCAGGTACTGTGGATCCCCTTAGTACAGGGATTCTGTTTCATTTCTTGAATCCGACCCACACAGCCTCACTATGTTTGAAAAGAGATGGAGATCTGAGTCTCTGTGGACCAAATGTTTTTTTACTAATCCTGTTCTACTCTTTGTGTATCTAATTCCACGTCCCATCTGATTTTCTGTGTTCTTTCTAAAGGCTTAAATTATGAACATAGAATGTGACCCTCTTAAAGGTAAGGAACTGGATGTATAGAAAGCTTTCAGTAAAATTTTAGTAAGGAATGAAAGACCTGGGTTTCATTTCTGTTTCTACCAGCTGTTTGTTACACAACCTCTCTGAGCCTCAGTTTAAGTATCAATAAAATGTGGATACCTGCTGTAGCTACCTCCCACAGTTTTTGTGGGCTCAAATGAGGTAATGTCTATAAAGTTGCTCATTATTCTTTTTATCAATTCTTTTATGATTTGGTAGTTTCTTTTGTTGGTAGGAGGAATTCAATCAGTGTTGCTACTACGTCGTTATCTCTAATTCTGGTTTTTTATTCCCCTTCAGGCCTATTTCTTCCAGTGTTCAGTAGAAATGATAAGGCAGAGTGGAGTAAAGAACTAAACATACGTCCTGTGATTAAATCATACCAATTTACATGAGCTCATTATCCAGTATTAGCAGAAACCAGATTATAGAAAATAGTAACCTAGACCAGAGATGACAAATAAATTGGCATTGGATACCTGGAACAGTGTGATAAGAAATATTCTGATGCTGTGGCTAGATAGAAAGAGTGCTATGCTTCGGTTTCAAAAACTGAGATATAATTCACATATAACATTGTGTAAGTTTGTGTATAGCATGTTGACTCCATACATTTTTTTAAAAAAGATTTTATTTATTTGAGAGAGAGAGAGAGAGAGTGAGCGAGCATGAACAAGGATGGGGGGAGGCAGAGGGAAAAGCAGATTCCCCACTGAGCAGGGAGACTGACATGGGACTGGATCCCCGAGATCAGGACCTGAGCCAAAGGCAGACACTTAACCAACTGAGCCACCCAGGTGCCCAACTGCATTCATTTATATATTGCAATATAGTTATTATCCTCACACCTGTATCATGTCATAATAATTACCAGTTCTTTTGGTGGTAAGGACATTTAGGATTTAGTCTCTTAGCAGTTTTGAGGTCTGTAATACAGTCTTGTTGACCATAACCACTATTCTGTGTGTTGGATCTCCAGAACTCACTCCGCTTCCCGTGTACTGTGCATTAATATGTGCAGTCGACACAGAATTAAAGAGTAGGCGCATATACCATCCTGGACTGGATCATCTTTGATGATCCATTCTCATGGGTCTCATTTGAGACCCATTCTCAGTGCTCTAATTCTGCAAAAGTGGATTCCTTCTTTAATTTAATTTTATTTTTTCTAAGATTTTATTTATTTATTTGACAGAGAGAGAAAGAGAGATCACAAGTAGGCAGAGAGGCAAGCAGAGAGAGGGAGAAGCAGGCTCCCCGCTGAGCAGAAAGTCCAATGCGGGGCTCGATCCTAGGACCCTGAGACCATTACCTGAGCCAAAGGCAGAGGCTTTAACCCACTAAGCCACCCAGGCGCCCCTAATTTTATTTTTTAAAAATATTTCATTTATTCGTCCATTTATTTTAGAGAAAGAGTGCAGCTGCGGGGAGGAGGAGCAGAGATGGAGGGAGAGGGAGAAAGAGAAAGAATCTCGGGCTGACTCGGCTGAGTGAGGAGCCCAGCGCGGGGCTCAATCTTACAACCCTGAGATCATGACCTGAGTCAAAACCAGGAGTTGGTCACTTAACCAGTAGTGCCACTGAGGTGCCCCCCTCGCCGCCTTTAATTTTGAAAGTATTGGAGGCCTCATCTTAGTGAGTGTTGCGGATGTTGTAGAGAAGGCACACTTCTGACAGGGAGACTGGATTTAAGGGATCTGCGCTGTAACAGTGGTGTTGTGTCTGTTTTAAACACCAAAGGGTGGGCGCCTGGGTGGCTCAGTGGGTTAAGCCGCTGCCTTCGGCTCAGGTCATGATCTCAGGGTCCTGGGATCGAGTCCCGCATCGGGTTCTCTGCTCTGCGGGGAGCCTGCTTCCTCCTCTCTCTCTCTCTGCCTGCCTCTCTGCCTACTTGTGATCTCTCTGTGTCAAATGAATAAATAAAATCCTTAAAAAAAAAAAAAAAAAAAGTTTAAAAAAAAAAACACCAAAGGGCAACATGAGCTTAGGACGCTTGGGGAAACCAAGGGCCAGAAGGAAAGAAGCTAGTTGGCCAACTATTCAAACTTTGCAGGGCGTTGTAAGAGTTAACCAGGGGCAAGGATGGGTACATATTCTGTGGGTTCTGAACTCTGACATTTTGACAATTTTAAGAAAAAGACAATTTTAAGAAAAAGAATATGAATTTGAAGAATACAAAATTTAATACAAGCTTCATACAAGTCCCGTGCGTCCTGAAGTTTAAACGTCATTAATTTCTTTTTTTTTTTTTAAAGATTTTATTTATTTATTTGACAGAGAGAGATCACAAGTAGGCATAGAGGCAGGCAGAGAGAGAGAGAGAGGAGGAAGCAGGCTCCCCGCTGAGCAGAGAGCCCGATGCGGAACTCGATCCCAGGACCCTGAGATCATGACCTGAGCCAAAGGCAGTGGCTTAGCCACTGAGCCACCCAGGCGCCCTAAACGTCATTAATTTCACAGTAAATCCACCTCTACTTAGGGTTATTTAAAAAATCTTAAAAAATAAGTTTCCTGGCCCCACTCTAGACATTTTGAATGATTATAGCTGGGTCTCAGAAATAATATATTTTCAATAAATACTCTATTATGTTAAGGCTGGGCTGATGTGAGGAAAATAAAACAGTAATACAAATACCTATTTCCTGACACATAAAAGAAACACTGATAAAGAAACTTCATAAGTGAAAGAGCACTTATATATGAACCTCATTTTCTCCAAGCAAATGACATAAACCATACAGAGACCACTTTCCTTCTTGGGCTGAGACTCAAGCTGGGATTCAGCTGTCCCAGGTTGCTGGCCTGCCTTCCTTTGCCTTCTCCATAACCGCTGGCCTTGGCATAGTTTTCTGGTTCCCCGGCATTGACTCTGAAGGAAAAAAGTGACTGGTGTTAATTTTAGGTAGCTGGTATGCATTTGGTTACCTTCCAAACCTCCTGTCAGCCCATTTAAAGAAAAGTGTCATTTCTAAAGAAAACACTCTGTCTCATTGGATCCATCCTCTGTAGAGAATGTCCAAGTACAGCAGGGGTCAGGAACTCACATTCAGCAAGCTACGCCAATGTGCCAGGTGCCTTTCACTCAGGATCTTAATTAACCTTCAGAAGCACCATAAGAGGAAAATATCATTAGTCCCATTTAACAGATGAGCCAAATCTTATTGGAAAAGTCAAGCAACTATCTCAAAGCCACTCAGCTAGTGAATGTGAGTGGCAGTTCTATCCAAACCCCAAAGTCTGTGCTTTTTTCATTATGTGAACCTGCCTCTGGAACAGAAGAAGAAAGTTTTTATAAACATTTTTTTTTTTTTAAACTAAGCTCCATACCCAGCATGGAGCCCAATGCAGGACATGAACTCTCGACCCTGAGATCAAGACCTGAGCTGCGATCAAGAGTTAGGTGCTTAACCACCTGAGCCACCCAGGCAGCCCCAGAAGAAAGTCTTTATAGATCAAATCCAGGGACCCAGTACATCCACAGACTTACAGGGCACGGGACTTCAAAAATGACAAACACTATAATGGCAACTCCACTCAACAACAGGGTGATAGCAATCAGAAATTTGGCCACAATGCTCCATTTCTGCCTCTTCTTTAGGTTCTCATCTGTGTCTAAAAGGAGAGAGAGGAGGAGAAGAAGGAGAAGAGAGAACCTGAGAGAGGGAAGAGATTGATACTCTGACTTGAAGTTCTAGATCCCCAGACTAACAGGGGTCCAGCCTGATGCAGAGACAATAGGCTGAATTTTCAATTCAGACTCAGAGTCAGGGGTGGGGTGGGCCTCATGGACTCTGCTCTAACCTCCTTTCAGCCTCTTCCCAATGAGTCACCCTCCCTGGGATTTGGGATTGGCCATGATCAAGTAGGAGTGACTCTTGCATTGCTCTCAGGGGAGGAGGGGGATGGGTACGCAAGAAGTTCTGAACTTGTCTTTCACCAGCAGCACCCTCTCGGTCTTTCCTCTTGTGCTCAGACAGACATACTCTGTGAGATCAGAAAACCACCTCTCCTGTGCTTCGCTTGACTGTATTGTGGAGTAGGAGGAACAAAGGTGATTTGGCATTTCTTTTGGGTCAAAAGGCAAACTTAGGGATAAATGCCTTACATGCATCTTGTTATTAGTAATCTTATATTTACATCTCTCCCATGAGAACTGGGATGTAAGCTAAACAGAATTCGAGTCCTGACCAATTTAGGGAGAGCCATTTCCTAAAAACAGTGCAGATGAAAGCATGTACTTGGTTATTGTCCTCATTGTGATGATGCTTAGTGTTTAAATGTTGTCCGTCTATACACACAATGGCTAGAATCCCCACCACACAAATATGATTCATTCTGTCCCCAAAAGTGGCCACAAGCTCATTTGTGTAAAGGAGGTAAAAGATTATTAATAGTGTCAAACTACATACACTGCTGAGACCTTGTTTAGAGAAGAAATGGAATGATTTTCTGATGTAAAATCCATGTAATTTCTCAGCCTCCCAGAAAATCCTAGAAAACCCAAACTCATGTTGAGGCCAAAAGTGTTTCTTTTCCTTTCTATTCTTGTCTCACCCCTATTTATTCTGTACCTTCTTTCAAAGGGCTAGAAAAATCATCAGTACTTGTAGTTTTCTCTCCTTCTTTATTCCCAGGAGATATGGAGGTGACAGTGGTAGAAAAAGTCTCCAGTGCAGCCCTCATCACCACACAGACCTTACATCGGGAGATCCCTGGTAAAAAAGCTATAAAACAAGAAAGAAACAATGAAAAAAAACAACTGAGAAAACGTTATCCTGCCTTTGTTTTACCTGAAGAAACCCTATTTCTACCGAGCTGATATTAAACTTCTAATGTGGCCCCGTTGATCTGTCCATAGGTTTAGGGAGTAGGCACAAAATATGCCAAAAGTAAATGAGGATAGAGATAATAATAAGAGATATGGATTAAATCCCCAAGGAGGCCTTGACTAATGTAGGTTCAAAGTGAAGGAGTAGACCATATCGTGTTTGTTTATCATTTTTAAGACTAATAATAATGACGGAGGGTGTAACACTGTTGAAAGTTTCCTTCTTTAAAAAAGTTGGCTCCAAAGTCCAAGGAATAATGTGAAATACCATAATTTGCCTTAATGCTTGCTGCAGGTCTATCTAACTGAAGTCTTAAGTCAACTTCTTTGAGAGATGTTTGGGGAAAGCAAGAGAAGTGGAGGAAGGAGAGACCACCCAGCTTCATGTGCTCCTCAATTTCATTCTTTTTTTTTTTTTTTAAAGATTGTATTTATGTATTTTACAGAGAAAGAGACAGTGGTAGAGATTGATAGAGAGAGAACACAAGCAGGGATAGTGGGGGAGGGAGAAGCAGGCTTCCCACTGAACAGGGAGCCCAATGTGGGGCTCAATCCCAAGACTGGCCTGAGCCCAAGGCAGACACTGAAGGACTGAGCCACCCAGGCGCCTTGTCAATTTCATTCTTTCAGAAAGCAAATTTTTAAGTAGGCTCTGCCCAGCATGGTCCCCAACATGGGGCTTCAACTTATGACCCTGAGATCAAGACTTGAGCTGAGATCAAGAGTCAGATGCTTAACTGACTCAGGCATCCAGGCAACCCAGAAAGTAAATTTTTAAAAAAGATTTTGTTTATTCACTTATTTGAGAGAGCGAGTGAGCACGAGCAGGGGGAGGCACAAAGGGAGGGCAGGGAGATGCTCAGCAGGGAACCTGATGTAGGACTCCATCCCAGGATGCTGGGATCATGACTCGAGCCAAAGGCAGACATCTAACATGCTGAGCCACCCAGGCGACCCCCTTTGAATATTTTATTTAAGAAAGTAAATATATATTTTTTAAAATATTTTATTTATTTATTTGTCAGAGAGAGAGAGTATGTGCGCACGCACACACAAGTAAGGGGAGTGGCAAGAAGAGGGAGACCCAGGCTCCCTGCTGACCAAGATCCCAGGACAGCGGGATCATGACCTGAGCCGGAGGCAGACACTTAACTGACTGAGCCACCCAGGTGTCCCAAGAAAGTAAATATTTGTAAATGAATATCCATTCTGTACCAGGGACTGCTTCAGTACTTTGGATATATCTGTTTGATACATTCTAGCAAAGGGACAAGGAAGGCGGAAGCACAGTTGAGCAGGGACAAGGAGAATCAGACAACTGTAAATACAGTAAACTTTGTTTTTTTCTTTTTAATATTTTATTTGTTTATTTGAGAGAGAGAGAACAAGTAGGGGGAGTGGCAGGCAGAGGGAGGGGGAGAAGCAGACTTCCTGCTGAGCAGGGATAGCCTGACACAGGGCTTGATCCCAGGACCCAGGGATCGTGACCTGAGCTGAAGGCAGACACTTAACCAACTGAGTCACCCAGGCGCCCCAACTTTATTTTACTTTAGAAGGGGGTAAGTGCTACTGAAAACAAAAACAAAAAAAAAAACTAAAACCAGAGCAAGGTTAGGGAGCAGTCTGGGGGTGTAGGTGGGCGGTGGCTGGGCAACCAGCAATGCAAGCTGGTCTCCTTGAGAAAATGAGAAGTGAGGCAAGGCTTGAAGAAGATAGGGGATTAGCTAAGCACAGGCCTGAGAAAGCAGTGATGTAGGCAGAAGGGGCAGCTCTGGTAAAGGCCCTGAGGCAGAGTGAGTCTGTCTGACATGTTACGGTTTTAGGGGAGAAGCCAGGAGGGCAATGAGACTGGAATGGAGTGAACACAAGGTAGTTGGAGATGAGGAAAGTTCTAAAGGAAACAGACCTGTATCAGGAGCCTCATAGGCTAGTTTAAGGACTTTGGTTTTTGTTCTGATTAAAATGGGGATCCAGGGATGCCTGGGTGGCTCAGTCAGTTAAGTGTCTGCCTTCAGCTCAGGTCATGATCCCAGAGTCCTGGGATCAAGTGCCACATTGGGCTCCTTGCTCAATGGGGAGCCTGCTTCTCCTTCTCCCATTCTACCTGCCTGTGTGCTCTCTCTCTCTCTCTCTCTCTCTCGTTATGTCTCTCTCTGTCAAATAAATAAATAAAATCTTAAAAGAAAAACAAAAACGGGGATACATTGCAAGGTTTTGAGCAGAAAGAGTGATGGATGACTTTGTTTTGAAAGGACCAGGGCACCTGGATGGCTCAGTAGTTGAGCATCTGCCTTCAGCTCAGGTCATGATCTCAGGGTCCTGGGATCGAGCCCCACATCGGGCTCGCTGCTCAGCAGGAAGCCTGCTTCTCCCTCTCACATTCCCCCTGCTTGTGTTCCCTCTCTCGCTGTCTCTCTCTCTCTCTCTCTGTGTCAAATAAATAAATAAAATCTTAAAAGAAAAAAAAAAAGATCACTGAGCTGCTGTGTTAGAAACAGACTGTAGCAGGGCAAGGGTCAAAGCAGAGAAACCTGTTAGGAGGCTATTGCAGAAATCCAAATGAAAGATGCTCACGGCTCAAACCAGCTGTGGAAGTGTTGAGACACAGTTGGATTCTGGCCATAGTCTAACTAACTAACTTCACTTAGCTTGAGACTTGACCTAATCCAGTTCAGACACTGATTCGTATTTTGTTGCTAATGATCTCTTAATCATTGCTTATTAAATCAAGGTCTGTAAGTCCTACTTGACTTGTCTAACTTACTTTCCCAAGTCTTAAGTCCATGTGAAATGGTAGTTCTTGACTTCAGAGGCCAACGGCCACAGTACCAGGCACTGAAAGTGAAATTACAGAGGAAGAAATAGTTCCTGCCTTCAGTTTAATCAGGAAGACAGTGTTGGCAAAGATAGGCAGAGATAGAGAGCCAACAGGTTGAAAAGGAAAAACAAGGAAATTATATGAAGTAATTTCCAGTATGGTGCCAGTCAGTTCTCTGAAGTAAAAACATATGTGTTTCTGAGACAGATGAGATGGAAGATAAATCCCATTTTGGACAAGTCATATAAGTTCTCTGTGTTTTGGCTTCCTTATTTGTAAGATGTTATAATGAAGTAATTCTTGGCCTACCTATTTCACTTCCAAATAAAAATGAGGAAGCAGGTGTGAAAACACTTTGCACACTGAATGATATTATGATTGAAAGAAAAGGAAAAAAACCTAGTGATCCTCTAGTAGAACTGTGCCCTCGAGCCACAGGGATAATGGTATTTCAATGTGGCATGTCTTCCCACCTCCTGGGAGCCACTGTTTCAAAATCTCCTTAATAGGCTTCATCTGTCAGTGTATTTTCAGTTCTGCCTAAGCTTTGAAATTAATGTCCATCTATGTTGGCAGGTGTTTTAGGTCTCATCTGCTAGGTAACTGAGCATTAAGGTGGAGTACATCTGTAATAGAACCACTGCATTCCCAGTGACAATGGAATTACAATATTAGTTTTTTGTTGGCTAAGGATATTTGAGCAAGAATGCCCCCCTTTCAGGGGATGTACAAACTCCAAATCTATGAAATGAATAACTTAGCAGATGATGCTTTGCTTTATTACAAAATAATGTATTTTAAATAGGGAACATTAGGTACAGTATATTTGAGTGGAAATCTCCCTTGGAGATTATTCTGTACGAATACCAGCAGGTTGAAAGCTCTTATTTGAGTGGCCTTACATATTGCTGTTGAGTTTGTGCTTCCGATCGAAACCTCCCTTTATATATGTAGAAATAATGTCATCTAGTCAAATCTCTGGTTTGTAGCTGTAGAAACTGAGCACTGGAGAAATTAAGTAACTTGTCAGAGATGATAACTAATATCAGAATAAACACTCATTTGATGTTATTCCTCCTACACCCCAGTTTCATATGGGGAAATCAGTTCGCACTCATCATGGGGCATCTGGGTGGCTCAGTGGGTTAAAGCCTCTGCCTTCAGCTCAGGTCATGATCCCAGGGTCCTGGGATCCAGCCCCGCATTGGGCTCTCTGCTCAGCGGGGAGCCTGCTTCCTCCTGTCTCTCTGCCTGCCTCTCTACCTACTTGTGATCTGTCTGCCTGTCAAATAAATAAATAAAATCTTTTAAAAAAATCAGTTTGCACTAATCAAATTCCAAGGAGCCTAATCTATATACAAAAATGACATTAAAAAAAACTTATATAGGGGCGCCTGGGTGGGTCAGTGGGTTGGGGCCTCTACCTTTGGCTCTGGTCATGATCCCAGGGTCTTGGGATTGAGCCCCATATCCGGCTCTCTGCTTGGCGGGGGAGCCTGCTCCCCTCCCCCCGCCTGCTTCTCCACCTACTTGAGATCTCTGTCTGTCAAATAAATAAATAAAATCTTAAAAAAACTTACATAGGAGAATGTATCCATCAAACGGATCAGGTAGGATTTTTTTCCTTCTAGGTACCCTGTTCTAAACATATGCATTCTTTTGAAATCTAATTAGAAATTCTAGATTTAGGGGCACCTGGGTGGCTTAGTTTTTAGGTGTCTGCCTTCAGCCCAGGTCATGATCCCAGGGTCCTGGGATCAAGCCCGGAGTTGGGATCCCTGCTCAGCAGAAAGCTCGCTTCTCTCTCTCCCACTACCTCTGTTTATGTTCTCTCTCTCTGTGACAAATAAATAAAATCTTAAAAAAAGAAATTCTAGATTTACATAGAATCTGAACAATAGGAACTAGATGGTATAAACTATACCATAAGTGAAAAAGACCCAATGAATCATCTCTGTTCACCAGAAAGAAATTTGGGGATATTTATAATAGAAGATCTTTTCATTGACCTAATTCCATAAACAGTAACAAATAGTCTCCATCTGACATTTTTCTACATTCCATGTTGAACCACATCTTCTTTATTTTTTTTTAAAGATTTTATTTATTTATATGAGAGACAGAGATCACAAGTTGGCAGAGAGGCAGGCAGAGAGAGAGAGAGAGAGAGAGGAGGAAGCAGGCTCCTCGCTAAGCAGAGAGCCCAATGCGGGGCTTGAGCCCAGGACGCTGGGATCATGACCTGAGTCAAAGGCAGAGGCTTTAGCCCTTTGAGCCACCCATGTGCCCCTTGACCCACATCTTCTGATGACTGTGTTGTAGTACATTATCATCCTTCCAGTTTCAAATTCCTACTTTGCTCTGGGAACATTTTCATAAACTGTCTTCTGATTGCTTCTGGGACATCCTCTTGTGCAGACTGAGAGTGTGGTATTTTCAGAGGGCATCTCATTTATGACCTTGTATATTTGACAATTTATTTAATTTGTATTTCTACGCTTCTTGGTATCTCTCACATCCTGGTATTCAGTGTAAATTTAAATTCAGAATGGGAAGTTTCAAACTTATAAATGGAATGATATTTCAAAAGTCCATTCATAAGTTGGTTGTTTGGAATTCATCATTATTCCATAGAAATGTGTCATGAATGTTGATTAGGTCCACAAACTAGCCAACAAACATCCATTTAATCTCTTTGCACAGCTCAAGTAGTACTGGGTATTAGCTTACATTCTGCATTCAGGAACCAACCACCATGCCATGAAGGAAGGAGGAAGAAACGTGCCCAGGGCAAATTTTTGAATTAGGTCAGGTTGATCTCTGGCATCCCTCCACCTCCTTAATCACCCAGTTTCCCTTGTCCCAAATTTCTAAGAACTAGTGTCCTTAATTGTCTGGACTCCTACAATGCATAGCACTATATCCAAGAAAAATTCATCCTGCACAGAGTGCTCTAGACTCCAGAGTGACTTAAATTCACTAATATTGACATCTGCCATTGGTGCTTCAAAGGGGTGACTCCGGGGGTGTGTGTGTCATGTGTTAGGTAAATAATCTGGTTGAATTACTTTATATTAATATTGGGTAACCAAAACCCCCACATGCTGTCAGAATTTTTTCAGTTTTTAATAAGAGTTTGTTTTTCTTCCCCACACAAATTGTTACCATATGAACTTTAGAAAGTACAATAAAGGGAACAAAAACATTCATACCATGCGAGGATATATAATTTACTATACCACACATCCCAAGAATCTATCCACTTATTTCCCAATCTCTAAACATACTGTAGTTTTTAAAGTTTTTTTCCCCCCATTATTCTGCCTGGGAACTCCCCAGTTTCTCTAAAAGTGTCAAGTTTTTTTTTTTTTTTTTTTTAAGATTTTATTTATTTACTTGACAGAGAGAGATCACAAGTAGACAGAGAGGCAGGCAGAGAGAGAGAGAGAGGGAAGCAGGCTCCCTGCTGAGCAGAGAGCCCGATGCGGGCCTTGATCCCAGGACCCTGAGATCATGACCTGAGCCGAAGCCAGCGGCTTAACCCACTGAGCCACCCAGGCGCCCTAAAAGTGTCAAGTTTTATTTTATTTTTCCAGCAGTGTAGCAGTAGCATCTAGGGGATTGCCTGTATATAAAGGGAAACTGCCAAAATCTGCTTGACAGAAAGAATGGGTAGGGGGAGGAAAGGAGGGCAGAACAGAGAAATTCACCTGATGTCAAGAACCATTGCCCTGGGGCACCTGGGTGGCTCAGTGGGTTAGGCCTCTGCCTTCGGCTCAGGTCAGGATCTCAGGGTCCTGAGATCAGGCCCCACATCGGGCTCTCTGCTCAGCAGGGAGCCTGTGTCCTCCCCTCTCTCTGCCTGCCTCTCTGCCTACTTGTGATCTCTCTCTCTGTCAAATAAGTAAATAAAATCTTAAAAAAAAAAAAAAAAAAAGACCATTGCCCAGCCGCTTAGGGGGAACAGGCATTCCTTCCCTGGGTGGAAGGGCAAAATGGAATCACTGGGATGGAGGGTAATATAGCAGTAGCTGGCAAACCTTTGATGCAGAAGTTCTACTTCTTGGAATTTCATCAGGTTGATAACTTGCAGGTACACAGAGAAGAATGGATAAGGTCATTGCTTGCAATATTGTTTGTGTTTATAGAAGATTTGAAACCAAAATATCCATCGATAGGGAACTTGTGGAATAAATTATAGTACAGGGGCACCTGGCTGGCTCAGGTGGTAGCATGGGACTCTTGATCTTGGGGTCATGAGGTTGAACCGCATGTTGGGCTTAGAGATTCCTTAAGGAAATAAAAAAATATAGTACAGGCATATAAAAGGAGTACTGTACAATTTTTGAATAAGACAAATTTATACATACTGATATGCAACAACCTGTACAATACATTGTTAAATGGAAAAAAGGTATAGAATGGGGTGTATGGTATGATACCATCTAGGTTTTTAGATATGTACATTCATATGTGCTCAGAGTAGGAAGGAAATTCAGCAAGTTGGTAATAGCGTTCCATAGAAAACTAGAAGACTGAGAGACTGGAGTAGGAGGGAGACTGACTTTTCACTATAAATCTGTGCTGTTTAAATATTTTACTGTCTGCATTCAAAATTAATTCAAATAACCATTATCAAAAGAAGACCCATCAGAAATGGAAATCACATGAAAATCCCAGCATTGTCAGGGTTAGAGGGCCCATAGAGATTAAAAAACTGACTTTCAGGGTGCCTGGGTGGCTCAGTGGGTTAAAGCCTCTGCCTTCGGCTGAGGTCATGATGCCAGGGTCCTGGGGTCGAAACCTGCATTGGGCTCTCTGCTTAGCAGGGAGCCTGCTTCCTCCTCTGTCTCTCTGCCTGCCTCTCTGCCTCCTTGTGATCTCTGTCCATCAAATAAATAAATAAAATCTTAAAAAAACAAAACAAAACTGACTTTCAGAGAAGACCCAGGTCTGCCCAAGGAGAGGATAATCCATATCCTTGAGTCCGTAGCTACTACTAAGCCCCACCCTGCTTCAAGGATGTCAATTAAAAGTCAGTGCCTATCTCCATCGCATTTTCCAGTCTCACCTTGGCCTGTGAGAAGGGATCCAGTCTGAAACTTGGTTGTGGAGGTTAAGTGACAGTTTGGGGAGGCAGTGCTGTTTCTGCGGGGAGCAGTGATGACTCTCAGGTTCTTCAGAGTCTGCTTGACCTTTGACCCTTTCTCTGAATACACAAGGTTGACTTTGACTTTGCTCCCAGACCCAAAGCACTGCAGCGTAGCCACAGTCTGATTTTGAATGAAGGTAGACATTTTGGCTTGTGCCTGAGCCTCTGGAAGGAGAAAAGCCAGATAGAAAAATGAAGCTGGTTGTTAATCTGAATGGTACCCAGCTGAATATCTTCCATTCGTGACCCCTGTTAAAACTCCACTGCTGGGGGTGCCTGGGTGGTTCAGTGGGTTGAGCCTCTGCCTTCGGCTCAGGTCATGATCTCAGGATCTGGTATCAAGCCCCGAATTGGGCTCTCTGCCCAGCAGGGAGCCTGCTTCCCCCTCTTCTCTCTCTGCCTGCCTCTCTGCCTACTTGTGGTCTCTGTCAAATAGATAAATAATATCTTAAAACAAAAAACAAACTCCACTGCTGTACTTGCTTCTCTTTAGTTCACTTCTTCCTCAACATTTGGTTTGGTCCTAAGTGTAGAAGCCCTGCCTTTCCTCCTTCCTGCCATGGGTCTCATGAAGATAGGTGTCTGCAGTAAATTCAGCCCAGGGAAAAGCTTCGAGGTTGTCTTCTCCAATGCAGAGAGGGTTACACGCTACCTCCTTCTCTTTCTTGGCCCTCAGCTGTTTGATTGATACAGCCATGCCTTAGTTAATAAGTGTTAATTTAAAAATTGGTTTCCAGAAACCCTCTGGAGGGGACACATATTTTTAAAATCGGATATTCGAGATCTGGGATAGGAACTGGGGAAGACAGTCCTCTTTTAGGTGTAAAGATTTTCTGGAATGGCAAGGTGATTTTTCAGGCAGGGCCCATTCCCTACCTTGCGTGAGCACATCCCCGGTTCTTCTCACATCCTTTGGGAAGAACCCAGGCAGCTGTTCCACATGGCAGCTGCTATCTCTGAGCCCTGGAAACAAAAAGAGGAAAAAGGTCAGGACTTACAATTTATTGGGTATGTTTAGAATTCCAGGTACTGGAGAGGAGGGTGCAGAAGAATGCAGTCCTTTCTCATCAAGCTGTCAATGGGGGAGCTCAAACACTATTTAAAAAAAAAAAAATTAAAAATATATACAAGTAGGAGTTAACCTTGTACAAGGAAAACTGAGAACCAATCCATTACACTTAGGGGAGAAAAAAGGTGAATGCGAGTTAAACAGAATTATAAGTTAATAAAAAGACTAATCAACCCAATCCTTCAAACGCTGCTTGTTATCTCTTTTCCTTCTTGTTCTATCTGCCTTCTTATATTAGAACTTTTGAAAATTTGTTCAGTATAACTCTGAACAAGGTCTCTTAAGGTTTCCATGGAACCAAGGACTTAGCTTATTTATGCTTTTTGGCACATAACTCACAGGATGTTGTGAGTTTTCTTCATCCATTAAATTTGTTATTGCTGCCCCTTGAGCTGTTTGGCCATAACTCTGATTAGCTAATTTTAGAGATGAACTGTTCGGACGCCTTGAAAAAACATGTTTTAAATAAACAGTTATCAGAGAGCAGCAAATGGTGCCATTCCAGCCTACCCGCCCCCCTTACCCCTCCTTACCCAAGAGCAACCCCATCTGTTTGGATGTAATACCTTAAAAAAGGAAGACAGCGTCTTATGAGGGTTATGAATTTGGGAGTCGTAGGTGTTGATAATACTGAAACTGTGACAGCACCCTCTGGTAAAGAAAGTCATCTAACAGTGAGAGCACTTTCAATGTTCCTTACATGAATAAGACAGAAGAATGCGTCACGACATTCTCTGAAGCCTCTCACCATGGGGTGCACCTGGGAGGCCAGTCTGTTAGGCTCAGGTCATGATCCCAGCGTCCTGGGACAGAGCCCTGCTTCCAGGGGAGTCTGCTTTTCCCTCTCCCTCTGCTCCCCCCCCCGGCTCATGCTCTTTCTCACTCTCTCAAATAAATCGTAAAAAAAAAAAAAAAAAAAAAAAAAGTGTGGAAGGGAGGGTAGAATTCTCATCACGGAACAGCTATCTCTGAGTTGAAATAAGTTATAATCCTACCTAGAAGCAAGAAAATACATGGGATGACTTTAAATCATCACCTGCTGAGTATTGGCTGTATCTCAATCTGGTAGAATAGTCCCCCATATCCTAGGTCTCTCTTTGGATTTCTAAGATATTAGACTATTGAAGTACTTACCTTTCTTGCTGACATCATAGGACGTAATGATTAGGCTGAAGACCAAGATGGTATCCATCTTAGCTGGAGCACATGCTCACAGCCCCTTCGTCTTCTTGCTAGGGGCTTGCACTGCCCTGGAACGAATTTTGACCCTGGGAGAGTCTGGTTCCACCCTAATTATTTTTGCCGCATTTCCTGAAGACTTAGGAATAGAGCTGATTGGGGAGAAGACCAAATGAGCTTGTTAATGATTGACTCAAAAAGTCTTCCTCCGACTTCATAGCTGGTGCCGACATAAGGAACTGTAATTACCTAGAGGTTTCCCTAGAAGGACATAAACACCCAGTGATATGCTTTACAAACACTTGTACATGGACACATAGACATTCACATGCATGCTTGCTGACACGAGCACATAGATTTATTCACTGACATAAAGAGATGTAGAGATTGGGGCGCCTGGGTGGCTCAGTGGGTTAAGCCGCTGCCTTCGGCTCGGGTCATGATCTCAGGGTCCTGGGATTGAGTCCCGCATTGGGCTCTCTGCTCAGCAGGGAGCCTGCTTCCCTCTCTCTCTCTCTCTGCCTGCCTCTCCGTCTACTTGTGATTTCTCTCTGTCAAATAAATAAATAAAATCTTTAAAAAAAAAAAAAAAAGAGGTGTAGAGATTTAAGGGAAGTGACTCAAGAATAGAGCGCGCTTGGGTGGCTCAGCTTATTAAGCATCTGCCTTCAGCTTATGATCCTAGGGTCCTGGGATTGAGTCTTGCGTTGGGCTCCTTGCTCCGCGAGCGTGCTTCCTCCTCTGCCTGCCACTCCCCCTAGTTGTGCTCTCTCTCTGACAAATAAATAAATAAAATCTTTATTTTTTTAATTAATTTATTTATTTTTAAAATTTTGTTAGAGAGAGAGAGAGACAGAGCACAAGCACAGGCAGACAGAGTGGCAGGCTAGAGGCAGAGGGAGAAGCAGGCTCTCTGCCGAGCAAGGAGCCCGATGCGGGACTTGATCCCAGGACGCTGGGATCATGACCTGAGCCGAAGGCAGCCGCTTAACCAACTGAGCCACCCAGGCGTCCCTAAATTTATTTTTAATTTTTTTATTTATTTACTTGACAGAAACAGAGAGGGAACAAAACTTAAAAAAAAAAAAAAAAAAAGAACAGAGCAGGAAACCAGGACCGAATGAGTTAGTGGACTACACTGGAGAGAGTACAGGACTAGGAACTGATAGACTTGAGTTCCAGCATAAGCCCTGTTATTAATATCACCTCGAGAAAATTCCTTGACATCTCTGAATCTCTGTTTTCTCCTCTCTAACTGGAGAATTCTGACCATAGTCTCTAGAATTTATTCACAGCTGTACATATAAACTTTAGCTTAGATGTATCTACCTAGTTTTGCAAATTTTCACACCCAGGAGTAGACCACATTGCCATGGCTATTGCACTAGGTAAGTGATACTGTCTGTGATTTGGGAAGGTTTTCCTAGACAGATAACCATTGTTGAAGAGTTTTCTAACTTTTAGCAGAGAGTTTACATCTAGTGTAACACTCTGTAGACTTTGTGATTGCATAACTAGACAGATCATACAGCAGAAATGAATATCTTTTTAAAAAAATATTTTCTTTATCCATTTGACAGAGAGAGACAGCGAGGGAACACCAGCAGGGGGAGTAGGAGAGGGAGATCAGGGAGCCTGACATGGGGCTTGATCCTAGGACCTTGGGAGCATGACCTGAGTTGAAGGAAGACGCCTAATGACTGAGTCACCCAGGTGCCCCCAGAAATGAAGATCTACGCAGATCTGCTGCTGAAGTCACGAACCTCTGCAGTCTTTCTACTCACTCTAAATTTTCTTCATTGGAGCCAACATAGGTCTGGCTATGCATAAGAAGGTCTTGGAGCCTGACACTCTGATAATGATGTGAAGGGAGCTTGAGTCAAGGGATTTTTCATGAGGGAGTTCATGAGATCTGAGTCAAATTATAATTTATTTTTAGAAATTTTTAAAAAAGATTTTTATTTATTTATTTGACAGAGATCACAAGTAGGCAGAGAGGCAGGCAGAGAGAGAGGAGGAAGCAGGCTTCCCGCTGAGCAGAGAGCCCAATGCGGGGCTTGATCCCAGGACCCTGGGATCATGACCTCAGCTGAAGGCAGAGGCTTTAACCCACTGAGGCACCCAGGCGCCCCAAAATTATATTTTTAAATATTACCCTGTTTCTTGGCATTTTAATTCAGGTTGAAATCTGGCTAAATTGAATTCAGGGGAAATCTTGATGGGGAAACAGAATGGAAAGAGATGTCGCCAGAGGACAGCATGTTGCCCCAAATGTGGAAGGGCTGAGCATTCAGTCACAGTGCCTTTCACCCTTTTGCTCAACAAGTATTGTGGGCCTACTGTGTGCCAGCCGCTGTTCTAGCAGTGAGCCAGACCAAGCCTATGTTCACATGAAGTGATGGGAAGCAGACAATAAATATAACTGGAAAGAAAATAGTGCAGAGGGCTAATGATAAAACACAAATGCAAATACAAGATAATTTAGAGGTTATGGTAGATGTGGTGGAGCAGCAAACAGGTGGTGAGGTGAAGGACATCCGGCAGAGGTTACACTTACAGTGGTCAGGACAGACTTCTCCGAGGAGGTGACATCTGAGCTAAGGAAACCAGGAGAGTGGATGGGTTAGAAGCCAATAGAAAAGAGTCTTGCGGGGAAGGAATTAGGTGGTCAAGTGCAGAGAGGTTATGTAGAATAAAGACAGTACCAGTGGGTCTGACAGGCTTGTGACAGCAGTTCCAGCGGAGTGGCGGAAGCCTGAGAGGGCTGAGAGGGAACTGAAGCTGAAGTAGTGTACATAACTTTTTCAAGGTGTTTTGCTGCGGAAGAGAACAGAGGAGCAAGGCCACTGAGTGGAGGGAGGCTAAATGCCTCAGATCTCTATTGGCCCAGGGCAACCCTGTCTTATTCCTTTATTCCCTCCTACAACTGCCTGATTCTCTTAGCAGGGTAGGTTGTTAGGGGAAAGAATAAAGGGCTTCATTGCCTTTCATGATTTTTCCTTACTATTTCCTTAACATGATTACATGATTCTCTGCTCCCTTATGATATCAGACAGTACCCCCCTTCTGCTTATTTGAAATATTCTGTAGATTCTTTCCTTCCAAATGCCACGTTACGGTGCTGCCCCCTTGGAGCAGGGATCAAAACGGATCTAGGGTTCACTATTGTCATTCTGTGTCACAAGGTGGCAGAAAAATTCACTCTTCCCAAAGGAAACCTTGTGCTTGGACAAAGAAAAAGAGGAAGAGTTTTCTTTTATCAATTTTCAGACCCTTCCATTTTCCTTTGTGTCTCAAAAGCCTAAAAATCAGCCTGTGTGTTGGTGTGGCTATACTGTGGGATACAGAGAAGCAAGAGAGCTGCATTAACAAGGCAAAATATCTGTGTCTCTTTCTGTACTACTAGATATTTTGACTGGTTTTCGAAGTGTTTAGAGTATTTGTAGGGGAGAGGATTATCTCCCCTGATCTCCTTTCCCCACAGCAAAGGTTTCTAATTTAGGAAGGAAAAAAAGAAAGGCTATAACATAGGTGAGTTTTCTAATTGTGCAGATAAGAGATGTGACTTGAAGATAATTAGAAACTAGGACTGTGGCGCCTGGGTGGCTCTGTCGTTAGGCGTCTGCCTTCGGCTCCGGTCATGGTCCCAGGGTCCTGGGGTTGAGCCTCACATTGGGCTCCCTGCTCAGTGGGGAGCCTGCTTCTCCCTCTCCCACTCCCTCTGCTTGTGTTCCTTTTCTTGCTGTGTCTCTGTCAAATAAATAAATAAAAAAAAGAAAGAAAAAAGAAACTAGGACTGGATGGATTAATCAGGGTGGGTCTGTGGGAGGAGCACTTGACAAGCCAGGAGGTTTACCTAGGTTCTAGATTATGCTCGGTAATTGACTGAATCCCTTTGGGTAAGTCACTTAACTTCTCTGGCCTCTATTTCAGTTTCTTGAAATGGTTAGACAAGTTGAATTGAAGGCCTCCTACAGCTCGAAAATTATTATCTTAATACCGTGCTCTGCTCTCTTTCTTTTAAAAAATGTGTGCTTTGGGGTTGGTTGGTTTAGTTTCCTTTAAATTCTTTTATTGTGGAATGCATCACACATATAGAAGAGTACATATAACATAAATATATTTTTAATAATAACAGTAATAATAATGGGAACACTATTCAGCCATTACCCTAATGTAGAAATTGAACATCGTCACTGTCCTATAAGCTGTTTATCTTCTTCTTCATCTTCTTTTTTTTTTTTTTTTAAAGATTTTTATTTATTTATTTGACAGACAGAGATCACAAATAGGCAGAGAGGCAGGCAGAGAGAGAGGAAGGGAAGCAGGCTCCCCACTGAGCAGAGAGCCCGATGCAGGGCTTGATCCCAGGACCCTGGGATCATGACCTGAGCTGAAGGCAGAGGCTTTAACCCACTGAGCCACCCAGGTGCCCCAAGCTGTTTATCTTCTTGTGATATACAAGTGATTACACTTTTTTCCCTCCTCCCAATCATTATTTACCCAAGCTTTTTAAAAATAGTGAACAATAGATTTTTTATTTTTGCCTGCTTTGAACCTAAATAAATGTAATCATTTTTTATGTTTTTTAAAGTAAATTATGTACAACACAAAATGGATATTACCTCTCTTCATGACCTCTCCCAGTCACTACCTACTATCAGGAGTAACCGTTATCCAGACCACACACGAGTTTTGCCTATTTTGAACTCTGTATAGCAGGAAACATACTTTTTACCTGGATTTTTTTGCTCAACACTGTACTTGTAAAATTCATCCATACTTCATGGAGCAACAGTTTGTTCGTTCTACTTGTTTTGTAATAGTGCATTGTATGAATGCCTCACAATTTATATACCTGTTCCACTGCTGAGGCACATGGGGTTGTTTCCAGTTTGGGGTCATAATTAACAATGTTCCCGGGCACATATGAAAGTTTCTCCAGAGTATAAATTCAGAAATGGAAGCTGGGTTATAGGGTAGGCAGGGTATGTTCAGCTTTACTAATTAATGCCAAACTCTTTTCTAAGACGTTGTCCCCGTTTACACTTCTGTCTGCAGTACATGAAAGTTCCTGTTGTCCCATGTCCTTGCCAAAGAGGCCAAAGAGCCTCTTCAGTGCAGTACAATCATAGGACTGAACAGGGCTCAGCCCGCTGACCCTTCAGCTGGTTTTCAGAAGCCCAGGCCACAGTCACTTCTCCTGTTTACTTGCTCCATCCAAATGAGGGTAAAGGATTCAAATGATTGCTAGTTCTCTGATCACATGCTCTGTTACTGGGAATATGGGCCTCGGGTGAGTGGGGTGGTGATTTTAATAACATAGTCATTCCTGAATGAAGTGAGCATCCATAGGATACTTTATTCTTATACCGAGCACTTGTAGGGGATGGAAGGAGGCACAGAAGGGAAAGGGGAAGCAGTATCTTCAGCGAGCTTATTATGTTCCAAGCTCTGTGTTAGAGATTTTACATTTTGGCTATAACATTTCATCCAAAATACAACCTTCCAAGGTAGCTATTATACCTCACTTTTACAGACAAGGAAACTGAGGCTCAGTTTCATTTGCTCAAGGTCACACAGCTAATTATTGACAGAGTCAAGATCTGATTAAAGAGCCCAAGGCTCTTTATGATATAGAACAAGTCCCTGCTGCTCTTGACGTATTTTGGCTTAGGTTGCCAGTTCTCATTTCTGCTTGCCTTTATTGACTCCCAAAACTATGCTGTTTTGTTTATTATGGCCATTTCACTCCCTAGTTGATTTATTTTTTAAAAAAGATTTTTTTTTATTTAGGGGCGTCTGGGTGGCTCAGTGGGTTAAGCTTCGGCCTTCAGCTCAGGTCATGGTCCCAGGGTCCTGGGATCGAGCCCTGCATTGGGCTCTCTGCTCAGCCGGGAGCCTACTTCTCTCCCTCTGCCTGCCTCTCTGCCTACTTGTGATCTCTCTCTGTCAAAATAAATAAATAAAATCTTTTAAAAAAAGATTTTTAAAAAGATTTTATTTATTTATTTTAGAGAGCCAGGAGGGGCAGAGGGCAAGGGAGAGAGAATCCCATGCTGACTCCCCACTGAGTGCAGAGCCTGATGCGGGGCTCAGTCCCAGGACTGAGCAGATCATGATCATGATCATGATCATGACCTGAGCAGATATCAAGAGTCGGCCACTTAATGGACTAGGCTCCCCAGGGGCCCCCTATTCATTGATTTTAATTTAAAAAAAAATTTTTTTTTAGAGTTCTTTCTTTCTTTCTTTCTTTCTTTCTTTCTTTCTTTCTTTCTTTTACTTTGACAGAGATCACAAGTAGGCAGAGAGGCAGGCAGAGAGAGAGAGGAAGGGAAGTAGGCTCCCCGTTGAGCAGAGAGCATGATGTGGGGCTTGATCCCAGGACCCTGGGATCATGACCTCAGCTGAAGGCAGAGGCTTTAACCCACTGAGCCACCCAGATGCCCCATTCATTGATTTAAACTACATTTTATTTTCGTTCATTTTTTTGTTTCCCTTATCCTTTCTTCCTTTTCATTTTCATTAAGAAAATTCAGCATATTGGCAAGACAGCAGGTCCACTGATGAACAAGGCTTGTGTTGGGGACTTGGCTTTCTACCTGCTGGTCTGATGTGTTGACCAGAGGTGAAAGTAAAAAAAGGACAGGAATATTGCAAAATCTTCTGCTCCAAGTTATAATACAGGAAAACTTTAAGACTGAAGAAAAGGATGAAAGGTAGTTGAGTGATGGCTCACTTTTCCTTGAAAGGAGAGGCTTGACAAAAGTTACTAATGTTGTATTTTATTATTTATTGTGTTGCATACAGAATAATACAATGAAGAGTGGGGGTAGTTGAGGTAGACAAGTGGAAATGCAAGAAAAAGCCTCGTCTGATGTGTAAGGAATAATGGAAATACTGGAAAAATCTGAAGAGGAGGTGAGGACAGGAATAGAAAGTAAACTCATGGGGAACATTTTCACTGGTTTGCAGGAGAGTGAGATCATAGATGAGAAAAGTAAAGCTGATCAATATAAAATGTGAAAATCCTAGCACTGGGCAAGACCTAAATGAGTCATCTTGTCCATTTTCCTGCCTTTAGATAAAAGGGCTCTTTAAACATCAGCTGTTTAGTTGTGAGGTATGTAGGACTTAGAAATAAAAAAAAAAAAACAAAAACAAAAAACGACCTTGGAGGTGTTATGGAAGAAACAGCTTAGATTAGGTAACCACCAACTAAGGATAGGGACTAGGTGTTCAGGATTAAATAACAAGGAGGGAGGGAGTACTGAAATGCCTTGTGAAAACCTAAGTATCCATGTGAAAACCCAAGTGTCCATGTGAAAACATTGTGGTGAGTCTCTACTATGAACTCTGTCCTTCATTGTGTAATTCTACCTTTCATCATTAGGACCAGACTTATAAAGTGACTTCCCTGGGGACATTTTCTGACCTTCTGGTGTGAAGTTCCCTCAGGGACTTCACTCTGCACAAACCTGAATGGCTGACCAGAGCAAAGAAGCCTAGTGTTCAGATAAGGTCTTTATGTCTTTTTCCCTTATTTCACAACTGGAGCCACAATTCTGGTCAAGGCGCTGACTTTCTTGATGAAGTCTATTCATCTATAAAGCAGCCAAATAGCCTACTGGCATCTTTGCCTCCCAGAGGTGACATGAAGATGGATAAGCAGACATCAGGAGCAGAGTGGCCTCTCAGGTACTGAGCTAATCTTTATTTCAGTAAGTGAAGCACTTACTAATATCCATACCTAAGCCTACTCCAAGAGCTACAGAGGGGAGTACCAAACTGTAAGAAATGTTCTCTCTTTAGGATTATTAAAATTCAATTGGAGAGCTAAAACCAACATACACACAAAAAAATGGTAGCCTAATAAATGCTGAACCATGTGGTGGTGACCAGACTGGTACAAGAATACGGAGGAGAGGTAGATCAGTGGAACCTGGAGAAGTAAAAGAGTTCTTCTTAGAGAAAATGGGACCTCCAAGGACTAGAAGGATTCAGAAAATAAGAGGGAGGAGGAACAAGTTTGCTAGCATCAGCAAAGATAGGAATAGGCATAGCAATACAACCCATTGTTTCCTCTATCCACTATTGAGCTTGCTACCTAAGGAATTTGGAACCAGGGGCAACCACCGGGATAGGGACCTCTTCACGGTTCCTTTTCCTATTAAGGCATTTTCTTTCCTCCCTTGGTTTAACTCTGGCCTGACCTGAGACTTTCCTGTCTTAGAAGTGCAAATGTAGGAGGCACAGGCTGTTTTACAGAGATACTGGCTGCCAAGTGGGAACAATAATGATAAACCCTAAACTATTGTTCTCAAACTTCAGGGCGAATAATTGCTGCTTTAAAAAGTCTGCAGTGGGGCTGGGAATCTGAATTTTAAACAAGCACCTAGTGATTCTATTTCAGGTGGTCAGTGGAACATTGAGAAAGACTGCCCTACACTAAAATAGAGTGGAAAATAAAGTGCCAGAATGGCTTGGACATCGACCCACATACTGTTATGTATTTGAAGGCTTACTAATTTCTGAGAATTTATCCTCTCCCATCTGTGGCTTTTGTAAAATCCACATGGCTATCATCTAAGGAGCAAGACATGGACACTGTTTTGGTGTTTAGTTTTGTCTTCCTAACTAGATTGCCATCACCTTAAAGACAGACTGCTTGGGAGTCTTCTTACTTTCCCCACAGTAGGGTGAGAGACCATCTTTAAGAGGGTTTTAAGATTAGTTTTCTAGGGCTGCCATAATAAAGTACCACAAACTGGGTGGCTTAAACAACAGAAATTTATTTCTTCACAGTTCTGGAGGCTCTAAGTCCAAAATCAAGGTGTCTGCAGGGTTGGTCTCTTCTGAGGCTTCTCTCTTTGTCTTGTAGATGACCATCTTCTCCAGCATAAAAGCCACCATCCTGGTAAGTGCTTCATCAGTTGTGATTCACAGATGGTCTTCCCTCTGTGCTTGTGTCCTAACCTCCTCTTCTTATAAGGACACAAGTCATTTGGAATTAGGGCCCACTTTAATGACCCCATTTGAAATTTTAATTTCTTCTTTAAAGATCCTATCCCCAAGTAAACTCACATTTTGAGGTAATAGGGGTTAGGACTTTCACATATGAATTTTGGACCACAATTCAGCCCATGAGAGCCGTCTAGTTTCAGCTTCTAGAAGTGTGCCACTCCATTCACTCTCTTTTCTTCCACCTGTTAATCTTGTATAGTAAGTTCTCTCCACCCTTTGGCTGTCCTCCTCCGCTTCTTACAGATGTGTTGGCTTGTGTGGCAAGAACTCAGGGAACAGCTCTGAAGAGCCCATATAGAGATGGGCAGGTTGTGGCACGCACCAAACACAGCGCTGAGGAGCTGTTGAAATTGTAGAAGTATTGTTTTAAAGACGTAGTTCTCTTCCCATTTATCTTAACATTTGATGATAACCAGACCTTTATGTAAGCAGTCTGGGGATGTTCTAACTCATCCTTTGTTTTCTTCCACTATAGTTCTTTCATCAGACCTTTCCTTGGCTGGTTCTTCTCAGGGCCCAATTACTTCGAATATTCAGTGAGGACAAAAGCAGAATAAGGGCTTGCTGAAATTTCACATAAGGACAGTTTCTGAGAGTAAGGCCCCCTGGTTTTGCACTGCTCCTAAGGCTGGTAAATAGCAACACCACTAAGAAACACTTTGGGGGCAAAGTTCCTATTATTTAAGAAATAGGAAAGGTATATGAAAAGTAAAAGAGGCAGTCTCAAGATTTTTAGTTCTTTCCGAAGTCTTTTCCTGCCAGCTTGAGAGAGCACTACTAAAGAGAGGCAAATCTTCCCTCTTCTTGGGGCCTTTTTTCCCCCCTAGTCAGTCAAGCCAAACATCTTGTTAAACCAGGAAGTTATGCTCAATTATCTTAAAAAGTTTTTTTTTATTTAAAAATTATTTTTTAGGGATTTTATTTATTTATTTGACAGAGAGAGAGAGAGAATGAGAACAGCAGAAGGAGAGGTAGAAGCATACTTCCTGCTGAGCAGGGAGCCCTACACAGGGCTTGATCCCAGGACCCCAGGATCATAACCTGTGGCAAAGGCAGGCACTTAACCAACTGAGCCACCCAGGTGCCCCCAAAAATTAAAAAAAAATTTTTTTTGTATCATTTAAAAATTCTAGTTAACATATCTGTTCATTGACAGATGCATCCAATGTCACAGTTATTGTGAAATGTATAAATATACATATTTATATTTATATATAATGTGAAATGTATAAATATATATTTATATATTAAGTATATTAAATTTATATAATATATATCTTTATAAATATATAAATAGTTCACTGCTCTGTAAAGTCCAAATCTTTCCAAATTTCTGTTTCCAGTCCCTATTAAAGTAGGTTGGTAAACTCGGAGAAGCCACCACCAAGATATTATGAGTCCTAGGTGAATATTATTCTTGTTGCTCAATCTTCTCATCTTTCTGCCTCTGCTTCTGCCCAGGAACTTCTGACCTTGAATGTGTACTTCTACGCTAGTCACTTTTCGCCCTCTGGCATAGAACTTCTTCCCACCAAATCATCATTCACCGTACCTCTTCAGACCCTTAGCACAAGCCTGTGTAAAGATCAGGAAAGTACTCTGGGTACTTCATTAAATTCTTGTAGGGGGTTAAACTCACCCCACTTTTCTGAAGCAATTTTCTTTCTTTTCCACCCAAGAAATGTACTATAAACTGGGACTCTCTCCTGTTACTGTTACTTCTCAACAGCCACCATGAATGTCTTACTATGAAGTAACTGGCGAAGCTAGAGAAATTGGTTGGCTCCTGTTCAATGACTTGGTGTAACTACAATGGAGTTTGGGAAGCAAGCTCCATTCCGAGAAATCGGGAAATTACTGTCCTCTTATTTTACCTGCTCAAGGCAGAAGGGACTGTTGTCCATTGGCATTCTGCCCTTCTTCCTGAGCTTCCTTTGCTGAGGCTTCCCCTCAATGCTCCAGGATCCTGCACCTCAGAATCCTTTGAGGAGGGCTGCTTTGGAGCTGCTGAGCTAGCCAGGGGGCTGGTGGTGGTGTTCCAGAATAGGGGTTCTTTAGCCTATACCAACTCTGAAACCAGCCTGTGTGATCCTGGGCAATTCATGGGTACAGTGCCCAACTCTTCAAGGGGCTAGTATTGAAAATGGTAAGGTCTTTCCGTGCCAGAACACTGCCTATTCCCGCTCAGTCCTCTTTGGTTCTGGACTCCCTTCCCGTGCTGCAGGCCTGCTGGCCCCTCACTTTCTGCGGCCCCGGCGCCTCTCTACCTCCTGGGAGGTGCATGTGGGGCCATTTCCCTCACCCCACCTCTCCGCGGGAGGGGAGGAGAAGGCCGGCCGGCCCCGCCCCCGCCCCTGGCAGAGTGGGCGGCGAAGGCCGAGCCGGGGGCGCCGCGACCGCCCGGGGCCCGCCCGCCCTCTCGCCGCTGGGCCCCGAATGGCAGAGCGGCGCTCGGACCATCCGCATCGCCTCACGTCGCCCCGCCCCACGCCGCCCTCTCATTGGCTGTCGCCCGGCCCTCGGGGCCCGCGCCTCCCCT
Source organism: Mustela erminea (assembly GCF_009829155.1). Taxonomy (NCBI): domain Eukaryota; kingdom Metazoa; phylum Chordata; class Mammalia; order Carnivora; family Mustelidae; genus Mustela; species Mustela erminea. Next base: position 25,271,319 of record NC_045631.1, read on the forward strand.
TGAGGCCGGCCAGACCGCGCGGTAGCCGGCAGCGGGGTCGGAGGTGAACGGCCCGGAGTAACCCCGGACGTAGTCACCTCATGGTGCTCGCACGCTGAGGTGGGAGGCAGGGGCGGGGGCGGGGCGGGGGCGGGGCCGTCTTCCGTGAGGCCCCGCCCCTTCCCCGTGAGCCGGGCCGGCCTGGTGCTGCGCGCCTGTCAGCCATCGCCGGAGCTCCCGGCGTCTCCTCCCGCCCAGCACTGCCTCTGCACAGGGGCTGCCCGGCACCGCCGGACCCCGGACGCCTCCGCCCTGAGGTGAGGTGAGAGCCGCCCTAGAGCCCGTGGTCCGGGACCTGGAGAGGCCCGGGGCACGGGGAGGGGCGGTGGCAGCGGGAGGGCCGCCTCCCATCTTGCGCCCGCACGCGGCCCGGGCTCCATCCCGTCCGGACCTGTGCGGGGCAGCCCGGACCTCTCCGCGGCTCTGGGCCCTTGAGTACCCACTCTGGGCAGACGCACAGGGGTCTAGGGTCCCGGAGTGGGGGGTGGGAGTTCAGACCCCGGAACTGGGAGTCGAACAGCCCAGGGCCTCTAAGGAGGGACTGGGGTGTCTGCCGGGAGCTGGCCACCATCCCCCTCCCCAGCCTTGGCGTGGGCTGATTCCTTCCAGACCTCTCTCCAATCCGACCCGGCGCTCGGGAGAGGGGGAAGACCCACGTGGGAGAGGGACGTTGAGGATTAGGTCCAGTTGCATTGAAAGTCGTCTTCCTCTCGCAGAGTGGGGTGTGGGGTGCAGAGCCCCTGGCTACTCTGTCTTTGTACCGTGGAGGGAACTAGGGTCAGGCGAGTTTTCCTTTGCCAGTTCTTGCTCCCAGGATTTTATGTTTTCTGTGAGGGACGTAGTAGATGTACACGCCTGTTGTTACTCTCCTTCCCGTTTGCTGTACTGATCCAGGGAGGCTATTGGAGATGGAACGTAGTAAAGTGTTATGTGAAAGTAACGATTTCAGAGGGAAATGTGCGTGAAGGCCCTGCCTGGGTCAGCGCCAACATTATTTTGGATTTGAAGACGAGAAAGTAGACACTAGTGTACACTTGGAATCAGCTGTAAATATCAGGGACTTCTGTGGGCCTTGTGGGTTTTATAGAAGTATGTAAGAATATAACTACTCAGGTAGGGGAAATACTTTAATTTCAGATATTTTTTTGTTTGGGGTTCTAACTTTAGAATGGAAATCGAAAGACCCTAGGACTTCCTGATTTTTTCTCTACTTAAGCAGCCTTTCTATAATTTCCCAGCGTGTGGTGGAATAAACCTAATAATTTGGTCTTCAGTCTCAGAAGTTGGTCCCCTTGACTCTCTCCATTCATTTTTTTCCCAAGCCAAAGTGCAGACTAAGAAGCATGCTTGGGTTATCTGGTTTCTTCTTCCTCAGGGAGTAGGAATTCTCTGATTTGCTTCTTTTGGGGGATGCCTTGGATGCCTGTGATGAGGAATTCTGTGTTATTTGACAGGCACTTCCCCCCCCCCCCAAGATTTTATTTGTTTATTTGATAGAGAAAGAGAGAGCACATGCAGGGGAAGCCGGAGACAGAGAAGTAGGCTTCCCATTGAGCAGGGAGCTGGTATGGGGCTGGATCACCAGGACCCTGGGATCATGATCTGAGTTGAAGGCAGAGGCTTAACTGGCTGAGCAACACAGATGCCCCTTGACAGGTGCTTTTAAGGAAAGTATTGTGGTCCAGTAGAGTAGGATAGCAGCTGCATTGTCCAGGTGGGTGCCTACTTGCTACTCTTCCCATTTCTCTTGCCTCAGTTTCTTTTTTTCTAATTGCAGGAGGACTGTTGTGAATCCAAAAATAATTAAACATTGTAAAGTGATCATATGAAAGTTGTTCATGGCATAGCATTAATTTACAAATCTGCCTGTGTTTTTGTGTTGCAGTTTTGTTTTGTTTTTAAAGATTTTATTTTAAGTAATCTCTACACCCAAGTCACACGTTTCACTGACTGAGCCAGCCAGGTGCCCCACAAGTTTTGTTTTGAATCACCAGTGCAGAATAGAAATAACATCGAGCATAAGATTTAATTGTTTTAAAATGAGAGGAAGGGTAGGGAAATGATGGCATTTGGATTAATGAACTTACAGTTCAGATAATGACTAGGTTATGTCAAAGAACTGGCATTTTGAAAGCTAGGCTCAGAACTCTCTCATCTGATATTGACCTCTCTTAAATGCTGTGAACTGGTTCAGGTATAGATCACTATGTAACTTTCTATTTCCTTTTCAGTCAATGACTAGGAATTTTTTTTTTTTTTTTTAAACCTGTCACACAGACTGGTTTAACAGGTCTGGGGCTAGTGTTTTTCTTTCTTTTAAAAAAAATTTTTTTTTTTTTTAAAGATTTTATTTATTTATTTGACAGAGAGAAATCACAAGTAGATGGAGAGTCAGGCAGAGAGAGAGAGAGGGAAGCAGGCTCCCTGCTGAGCAGAGAGCCCCACGCAGGACTCGATCCCAGGACCCTGAGATCATGACCTGAGTCGAAGGCAGCGGCTTAACCCACTGAGCCACCCAGGCGCCCCTAAAAAATTTTTTTTGATAGCTAATATCCTAATAGTCTTGGTTGAAGAAAGAAGTAAAATAAAAATTGTTGGAATTAGACATTTTTTTTTTTTTTTTTTAAGATTTTATTTATTTTAGAGAGAGAAAAAGTGCACTCACATAGGAGGTGGAGGGGCGGAGGGAGAGAGAGGGAGAATCCCAAGCAGATGCCCCACTGAGCACGGAGCCCAACCCCGGGGTTGAACTCACAATTCTGAGATCAAGACCTGAGCTGAAATCAAGAGTTGGATGCTTAGCCAACTGAGTCACTTAGGTGCTCCTACTTTAGGAATTTTCTAGTCCAGTTTTCTACTCATTATGAGAGTTTTTATCTGATAACTACTGTTGAAGACTTCCAACTATAGGCTAACCTACTGCATCATCTAACCTAATGCATCACAGGGCAACTAAATTTTCAGAGTTCTTCATTATTTTCAACTTAAAACTATCTCCCTAAAACCACATAGGATGCTGTAATTCCGGGCGCCTGCCTGGCTCAGTGGGTTAAGCGTCTGCCTTTGGTTTAGGTCATGATCTCAGGGTTGAGATGGAGCCCTGTGTCAGGCTCCCTCTCTTCTACGGCTCCCCGCTCTCCTTGTCTACTACGCTCTCTCTCTCAAATAAATAAAATCTTAAAAAAAAAAAGTAAAGATGCTGTAATTCCAAGAGGATTAGAAATGTCTGTCTGTTTTTTTTGTTTTTTGTGTTTTTTTATTTTTTTAATTTAATTAATTAATTAATTTATTTATTTTTTAAGATTTTATTTATTTGACAGAGAGAAATCACAAGTAGATGGAGAGGCAGGCAGAGAGAGAGAGAGAGGGAAGCAGGCTCCCTGCTGAGCAGAGAGCCCGATGTGGGACTTGATCTCAGGACCCCGAGATCATGACCCGAGCCAAAGGCAGCGGCTTAACCCACTGAGCCACCCAGGCGCCCATGTTTTTTGTGTTTTTTTTTTTTTTTTAAAGATTTTATTTATTTATTTATTGACAGAGAGAAATCACAAGTAGATGGAGAGGCAGGCAAAGAGAGAGAGAGAGAGAGGGAAGCAGGCTCCCTGCTGAGCAGAGAGCCCGATGCGGGACTCGATCCCAGGACCCTGAGATCATGACCTGAGCCGAAGGCAGCGGATTAACCCACTGAGCCACCCAGGCGCCCCTTTTGTGTTTTTTTAAAAGATTTTATTTATTACTTGACAGAGATCACAGGCAGAGGGGCAGGCAGAGAGAGGAGGGGAAGCAGGCTCCCTGCTGAGCAGAATGTCTGATATGGGCTCAATCCCAGGACCCTGAGACCATGACCTGAGCCACCCAGGCATCCCAGAAATGTCTATTTTAACCTATAAATTTCTCCATCTCTGCTGGGTAATGTAACCTACACTGCCTTAATACATCCAGAGGACTTGGCGGAGTGGGGAGACGTGCAAAAAAAATTAAGCAATATTTCTTCAAGGAAGAAATTGTTCTTATCTTTGAGACTCTGGAAGGCTGCTGACATACTTCAATCATGGCTCCCGCTTTTTCTGAATGTTCTATTAAATAATATAAGGATGAGGGGCACCTGGGTGGCTCAGTGGGTTAAGTGAAGTGTCTGCCTTCGCCTGAGGTCATAATCCCAGGATCGTGGGATCAAGCCCTGTGTTGGACTTCCTGCTTGGCGGGGAGCCTGCTTCTCCCTAGCTCTCTGCCTGTCACTTCCCCTGCTTGTGGTCTCTCCCTGTCAAATGAATAAAATTTGTAAAAAAAAAAAAAAAAAAAAAATTAAGGATAGATTGGTTCATAATCCCAGAGCTTTTTGAATTCACAAAATGGCTTTTTACCTAGAGGCCTCCAAATGTTTCTAGGGGATAATATTTGAAATAAGCATGTGGCTTCTGTCTCCTCTTTTTGTAAATCCAGTGTTCATTTTAATTCCTAGGGAACACTCAACCAGCAAAGGCCTAGTGTTTACACAGCATTGTGTGGGATTGAGTGTGGTGGATCTAAAACAATCAGAAGAGATAATAACTTTCCCAGCTTTATTGAGGAGGTAACTCATAGTCAATTATACAGTAACACAGAGTAAGAAATAAGTGAATGACTTACCTTTTGTCTACTTAAATGCTCAGGCAGATATGAAATAAGGTATCAGAGTGGCATGGAATTTGGTAAAGTTTTTTAATAAACTTATTTGAAAATCCTCAGTTGCTAACGTATGAGTAATACATATAAAGATGTACAGTTCAGTATTAAATATATTTATAACCTTGTGTACCTGTTACTACCACCCATCTCTAAAAATTTTTCATCTTGTGAAACTGAACCTCTGTACCCATTAAACAATAGTTCCCCATTCTCTGCTTCCCCCAACTCCTGCCAACTACCATTCTACTTCCTGTCAATATGATTTTGACTACGTACCTCATGTAAGTAGAATTATACAGCACTTGTCTTTTTGTGACTGACTTATTTCACTTAGCATAATGTCCTCAAGATCCATCCATAGTGCATATTGCAGCATTTCCTTCCATTTGAAGGCTGAATAACATTTCTTTGTATGTCTATATCCCATGTTACTTACCCATTTATTTCTTGGTGCAAACTTGGCATTTTCCGTATTTAAGCTATTATGAGTAATGCTGCTATAAACATGGATTTACAGATATACATTTGAGAGCCTTTATTCAGGTTTTTGGAGGTATAAATCTAAAGTGGAATTGGTGGATTTTATGGTAATTCTACTTTTAATCTTTTGAGGAACCACCATACTGTTTTCCTTAGCAGCTGTACCACAATACATTCCCACTGATGGTCCCCAAGGGTTCCAGTTTCTCCACGTCCATGCCAACACTTTTTTCTGCTTTTCTGAGAGTAGCCATCCTTATGGGTATGGGTTGGTATCTTATTGTAGTTTTGATTTGCATCTCCCTGATGAGTAGTTATGTTGAGCATATTGATGTGCTTATTAACCACTCATATATCTTTTTTGGAGAAATTTCATTTTAAGTCCTTTGCCCATTTTCCCATTGGGATTGAGTTTTAGGAATTCTTTATATATTCTGATGGGACGCCTGGGTGGCCCAGTCAGTTAAACGTCTGCCTTCAGCTCAGGTCATGACTCCAGGGTCCTGGGTTCGAGTTCTGCATTGGGCTCCTTGCTTGGTGGGGAGCCACCTTCTCCCTCTGCCTGCCTTTCCCCCTGCTTGTGTGCGTGCTCGCTCTCCCTTTCTCTCTCTCTTTGACAAATAAATAAATAAAAATCTTATAAAAATGAAATATTAGGAGTTCTTTTATATTCTGGATATTAATCTCTTATTGAATACATGATTTGCAAATATTTTCTCCCAATTTTTTCAGTGTCTTTTAGTATCAACTTATTTTTTTTAAGATTTTATTTTTTTAAAATTTTTTATTTGTTTATAAACATATAATGTATTATTAGCCCCAGGGGTACAGGTCTGTGAATCGCCAGGTTTACACACTTTACAGCACATACCCTCCCCAATGTCCATAACCCAACCACTCTCTCTCGACCCCCTACCATATTTTCTCCCATTTTTTGGTCTGCCTATTTACTCTGTTGATAGTGTCTTTTGATGTACAATTTTTTTTTTTTAATTTTCAAGAAATCCAATTTGTCTGTTTTTTCTTTTGTTAAGCTAGCTCATATCCTAGTGTCATATCCAAGATATCTTTTCCAAATCCAATATTATGAAGCTTTCGTCCTGTTTCTTCTAAGAGTTTTATTGGTTTAGGTTTTACTTTAAAGCCTTGATGCATTTTGAGTTAATTTTTTAATATGGTGTTAGGGAAGGGTCCAATTTCATTTGTTTGTATATGGAGATCCAGTTTTCCCAGCACCATTTTTTGAAAAGTCTGTCCTACATTAAATGGTCTTAGCATCCTTGTCAGATATCATTTGACCGTATATGGGAGGGCTTATTTCTGGGCCTTCTTTTTTTAATTGAAGTATAATTAACATACAATGTTATATTAGTTTCAGTTGTATAATATTATTCAATAATTCTAAACATTACTCAGTGCTCATCATGATAAGGTACTCTTAATCCCCCTTACCTCTTTTACCAATTCCCCCACCCACCTTCCCTCTGACAGCCATCAGCTTCTTCTCTGTATTTAAGAGTCTGTTTTATTATTTGTCTCTCTCTCTTTTTTTAAAAGATTTTGTTTATTTATTTGACAGATTGAGAGAGCACAAGCAGGCACGAGTAGCAGGGAGAGAGAGAGAAACAGGCTCTCCGCTGAGCAGGGAGCCCGATTTGAGGCTCGATCCCAGGACCCTGGGATCATGAACTGAGCTGAAGGCAGCCGCTTAATCAACTGAGCCACCCAGGTGCCCCCTGTCTCTCTTTTTAAAAAAATGATTGATTCATTTTAAAGAGAGAGCTTGCAGGTGAGCCAGCACCGTTGGGGGAGGGGCAGAGGGAGCGAACCTTTAGAGGACTCTGCCCTGAGCCTGGAGTCCTGCTTGGGCTTGATTTTAGGACCCAGGAGATCATGACCTGAGCCAAAACCAAGAGTCAGATGCTCAACCAACTGAGCCACTAAAGTGCCCCTATTTATCTCTTTTTAAAATTCATTTGTTTCTTAAATTCCACATGTGAGTGGAATCATATGGTACTTGTCTTTCTCTAACTTAATTTTACTTAGTGTTATACTCTCCAAGCCTGTCCTGTTGCTGCAAATGGCAAGCTCCTGTTCTTTTTCAGCTCTCTGTTCTGTTTCCCTGGTCTATATATCTGTCTTTATGTTAATACTGCAGCTTTGTAGTAGGTTTTTTGTTTGTTTTTGAGATTTTATTTATTTGAGAGAGAGAGAGTGCGTGAGTGGAGAGGGGCTGAGGGAGAAGCAGGCTCCCCACTGAGCAAGGAGCCCGATATGGGACTCGATCCTAGGACCCTGGGATCATGACCTGAGCCGCTTAACAACTGAGCCACTCAGGTGCCCAGACCATTAACTTTCTTATAGGGTGATCTGGTGGGTCATCTTTTTTTTTTTTTATAAAGATTTTATTTATTTATTTGTCAGAGAGAGATCACAAGTAGGCAGAGAGAGAAAGAAGCAGGCTCCCTCCTGAGCAGAGAGCCTGATGCAGGGCTCCAGCTCCATCCCAGGACCCCAGGATCATGACCTGAGCCGAAGGCAGAGGCTTTAACCCACTGAACCACCCAGGTGCCCCAAGTGGGGCATCTTAATTAGTGAACTACAGTGTTACTTTTTGAGGTCTTTTTTCTCTTGGTCTAGTTAGATTCGGCAAAGAAGGATCTTCTTATTTCCCTCCTGGCTGGTGGAAACTGGGGAAAGAAGGCTGGAAGCTCTTACTCAATATGCCTACTTAATTTCTTCATTTTCAACATGGTGCTCTCCCCTTTACTGTTGTTGGTATCCCCCAGTCTAGAAACCTCATGTTTAACCCTCTCTAGAGAATAATTCTCCAGTCTTTTATCAGGATGGGAGAACAGCTGGCACCTGGCTTTACTAGTTGAGAAGAAAATCAAAGCATCTGACGCCTCTTGAACAGGATTTCAACCAGATCCTCTTTATTTTAGCTCCATCATTCACTTTCATTTTCTGAACATTTTCAAGATTCTTTGATATAAAGTGTATTGATTATGAGTTTACCACAGATGGTTTATGATTTAGTTTCCCAGGTCTGTGTAGTCATTTATCATGTTTCCATCTGCTTTCCAAGAAAAGTATCTTGCTGTTGTCTCCCCTGACTTTCTTTTGCGGGGAGAGGGGCAGTTGGGAAGCAGATGGAGGTCATTTGTGAATTATACCTTTTAAAAAATTCCTTTACATATGTATGTATTTATTTATTTAAAGATTTTATTTATTTATTTCACAGAGATCACAGTAGGCAGAGAGACAGGCAGAGGGAGGAGGAGGAAGCAGGCTCTCTGCTGAGCAGAGACCCCCTCCCCCCATGGCGGGGCTTGATCCCAGGATCCTGGGGCCACGACCTGAACCGAAGGTCTCTAGAGGCTTTAACCCACTGAGTCACCCAGGTGCCCCACTTTTTTTTTTTTTTTTAAGATTTTATTTATTGGAGAGCGAGAGGGAGAGTGAGCAGAGGGGGAGAGAGAGGGAGAGAGAGAGAGAGAGAGAGAGAAAGCACAAGCACATGTACCAGTGGGTAAGAGAAGCAAAAGGAGAGGCAGACTCCGCACTGAGCAGGGAACCCAAGGATGTGGAGCTTAATCCTAGGACCCTGGGATCCTGACCTGAGTGACCTGAGCTGAAGGCAGATGCTTAACAGAGTAAGCCACTCAGAGGCCCCTTTACATTTGTTTTTTTAGTAGGATTTTAGGCGGGAACAAGATGGATATGTGTTCAACCTACCATCTTTATCCAGAAGTTTGGCAAGTCTTCTTTAAAGTTTTCTTGGAAGATCCAGAAACTTTAAAAAAAAAGAAAGATTTTATTTATTTATTTGATAGAGATCACAAGTAGGCAGAGAGGCAGGCAGAGACAGAGGCAGGCAGAGACAGAGGCCGGGGAAGCAGGCTCCCTGCTGAGCAGAGAGCCCCATAAGGGGCTCAATCCCAGGACCCTGGGACCATGACCTGAGCCAGAGGCAGAGGCTTTAACCACTGAGTCACCCAGGTGCCCCGGAAGATCCGGAAGCTTTTACCAGCTTCTTCCTTGAAAAATATTCTCTATCCCTCGCCTGAGAAATGAAGAATAGAATAGACAATTACACAATGCTATTTCCTCTGACTCTTACCCTAAGGAAATATACTCTTGTTTAAAAACAAACAAACAAACAAACAAACAAACCCAAAAAGTCTCCAGCTGGCTCTTGAAGGAAATTACCTCTAACTCTTGAAGCCATTCAGGTCTGGTATTCCTCATAAGTCTTTGTATTCTACCATCTGGATGTTTATTTGATGGCTCCTTCTGCATGGAGTGCTCCTTTCTGTCCTTCTTTATATCCCAGTTCTTCATCATCATTAATGTGTTCCCGCTCCGGGAAATCTTCCATGATCCTTGTCCTCACCATTACTACCTCCAAGTTTGGATAAAGTATCTTTCTTTTTTGTGTTTCTTTTCTTTTTCTTTTATCTTTTATTTTTTTTTAAGATTGTATTTGTTTATTTGACAGAGAGACAGTGAGAGAGGTAACACAAGCAAGGGGAGTGGGAGAGGGAGAAACAGGCTCTCCACGGAGCACGGAGCCTGATGCGGGGCTGGATTCCGGGACCCTGGGATCATGAGCTAAGCTGAAGACATATGCTTAACGACAGAGCTACCCAGGCGCCCTCTATTTTGGGTTTCTACACGAAGCAATTATTATACTACTATTATTGTCTGTATCTTTAGGTATCTATAGTATTTTTGCTAGGGACCAAATCTGTTTTATCCTTTAGTATACATCAGCCATCTCACTTAGAGACTCAAGTACTTGTTGTTTTAAGGTTTAAAACTTGGGGCACCTGAGTGGTTCAGTTGGTTAGGCATCTGAGTCTTGGCTTTGGCTCAGGTCACGATCTTAGGGTCGTGGGATTGAGCCCGGAGGTGGGCTCTGTGCTCAGCTTGGAGTCTGCTTGAGATTCTTTTCCCTCTCTCTCCCCTTCCACCCCTCCTCCAGCTCAGAGACCTGTACGTTTCTGTATGCATACACTCTAAGTAAATAAATAAATAAAATCTTTAAAATTTAAAACTTATAGGAAAATAACATGTGGTTTTAAAAAACCTCTCATGGTTATTGAATTAATACTAAAATCCATTTAAAAGTTCATCAGTAAAATGACAAAAATGAAAAAGGCAAATTGAGTGATTGTTTTTGAAGGAATTTAAATGAAGTTACTATGACTTAAAAGGTAAGGACATGTCTCATCTTGGATACTTTTTTTTTTTCCCCAGATTTATTTATTTGTCAGAGACAGAGAGCCCACAAGCAGAGGGAGAAGCAGGCAGGCAGAGGGAGAAGCAGGTTCCCCACTGAGCAAGGAGCCTGATGTGGGACTGTGGGACTTGATCCCAAGACCCTGGGATCATGACGTGAGCCGAAGTTAGATGTTTAACTGACTGAGCTACCCGGGTGTCCCCAGCTTGGATGTTTTTATCAGTGGCTATGAAGACTAATTGATGCCTCTTTATTAGAATCACTTGGAAGATGATGTCACTTGAGTTCAAGGGAAACATCTTAAATCAGTTTGGTAAAATCTGTTCTGTTTTATTTAGAGGAATATCCCTGGGTGAAATGCAAGCTGACTCTTAAATAAGTATATTAGCTATAATTAGCTTTATTTCATTTTCAGGCACATAGGGTATAGTTTGGGAGCCTTCTGCAGATAGACTGGAGTTTCTAACAAAGTTCAAGAATGTTTTAAACACTTTTTTTTAAAATGAAGGAGAATTTGACAATTTGATCTAATGAAGAAAAGTTTTATTTGGATAAGCAGAATGTACTACCACTCTGGGGAAAGGCCTTCTTTTGGAGATGGTAAGACAGGAGCTATATGACCCTTCCCCAGAAACCATCTTGATTCTTTGTCTTCTTTCTAGAGATAGAAGGATCTTAACCTGATTCATGGCAAGACTTTAGGGGTCCTAAACTTGTATGCAAGCCAAATTTTGTGTGAGGGTGCATTTTTGTCAGGAAAAAGTTCATACTTTTATTGATTTTTTTTTAAGATTTTATTTATTTATTTGACAGAGATCACAAGTAGGCAGAGAAGCAGGCAGAGAGAGAGAGAGAGAGGGAAGCAGGCTCCCTGCTGAGCAGAGAGCCCACAGATTTCTAATAGTGTCTTGACCTAAGAAAGTTTTAGAACCATTGGTCTAGGTATTAAGTCACTGTGTTTGCTCTCTGATGAGAGCATAAAGTGGAGGGGCCAAGAGAGCAAGAATTCATTGTGGCTCTAAGACTTTTTTTTTTTTTTTTTTAAGATTTTTATTTATTTATTTGACAGAGAGAGAGAGATCACAAGTAGGCAGAGAGAGAGAGAGAGAAACAGGCTCCCCACTGAGCAAGGAGCCCAATGCGGGGCTTGATCCCAGGACACTGAGATCATGACCTGAGCTGAAGGCAGCCGCTTAATCCACGGAGCCACCCAGGCGCCCCGGCTCTAAGACTTTTTTGATGTACATATAACTGATACAAAAATTCAAAAAATAATATTCGTCCGTATAAAGTACAGTGTACTCTTAACATCTTCTGTTCTATTTCATTTTTTTAAGAAGATTTTATTTATTTATTTGTGAGAGAGAGAGAGAGAGATCACCAGCAGTGGGGAGGACTAGAGGGAGAAGCAAGATCATGAGCTGAAGGCAGACGCTTAACTGACTGAGCCACCCAGGTGTCCCCTGTTCTATTTCATTTTTAATGACTTTTTTAAAAAAAGATTTTAAAAAATTTGTTTAACAGAGAGATCACAAGTAGGCAGAGAGGCAGGCAGGGCAGGGAGAGGGGGAAGCAGGCTCCCTGCTGAGCAAAGAGTCCAACATGGGACTTGACCCAAGGACCCAGAGATCATGACCTGAGCCGAAGGCAGAGGCTTAACCCACTGAGCCACCCAGGCGCCCTTTAATGACTTTTTTAAAAGTAAATTTTCTTAATGCCAGGCTTGAATTCTCAACCCCAACATCAAGAGTGGCATGTTCTACTGACTGAGCCTGCCAGGCGCCCCTTCATTTTTAAAATGTTGGTTACAACCTTCTAAATGTATTTCTTAGTATTCTGCTTGGTGGTAATCCATAGTTTGAAAAACACTGGTCTAGTACATAGTTTACAGAGTACTTTCATATACTCTTCAGCTTCACAGCAGTCCCCTAAGGTAGCATATAACCTATTTATTTTTACAGATGACGAGAATCAGGGATGTTAAGTGACTCACTCAAGTTTGCACTGCCAATATTTAGCAAAGTCAGAATTTTTGATCTTGAGTCCTAGGGTTTAACTCCAGCTCCACTGCACCTTGTTTGCATCTGATCAAAACTACTTCCTTTTTCCTTCCTCTTCTCACCCCCGCCTTCCCTACCACAGTTGTATTTAAGGATAATATTAGCTTAAACTACATAATTGGGTAAATCCTGTTTCCCCAGTTAACATATCTGCCCTGTCCCTAATCCAATTGCTTGTCATTTGAAGTTTTCTCTTAGAAGTTCTAGATTTCTTTTCCATCCTGTACCAGTGTTTCTCAAGCCTGGATATATATCAGTGTCAGTCAACTGTGGAACTTAATATTCAGATCTCTGGGCCTCCAGCAGTGATTCTGATTCGGTAGATCGGGGGGGGAGTTTAGACATACATGTTTTTAAAAAGCACCATGGGGTGATCCAAAATGGAGGCCAACGCCTGCCGGCATTTCCTAAAACTCTGTGAGAAATGGCCAGTGGAGGAGACCAAACAGTCAGGAGTAGCACAGGCCTTTCGGAGGGAAAGGGTACTCAAAATTGTAGAGCCTGAGGCCTGTGATCAGAGGTATGAGAGCTTAGCATGACTCCATTCAAACTATTACAAATACAAGAACCCTCACCCCAAAGACATGAGCCTCACTGGCCTGTCCCCAGAGTACAGGCCAATCCTGTCCACAGACATCTTGGAAGAGTTTAAGGAAATGAATAAAGAAATGTGGAAGAAACTGCAGGAGAAGTTTGCTCCCAGGAATCCCAAGGAGAAGCAGAAGGCATGGGTTCAGCCCTTATCTCACCCACGCTACTAAACGTGGAGTCTTCTAGCTGCCATCATAAATAAATTGCCTGATACCCCCCACCAAAAAAAAAAGCTCCACAGACCTGAAACTAATGTAACATAACAAATTAAAAATAAATAAATAGCTCCACAGGTGATTGTTATACATAAGTGAAGTTGAGAATGTTTACCCTGGATACATTTAAATTGTTGGGCATGGAAGGAAACCTAGGATTTGGGAAGTAGCTAGAGACTTCTTGATCCTTTAGAGTTTTAGGGATCTAAAGGGATTTAGATTTAGTTTTTAGTTTAATTTTATGGCAAGATCTATCCCCTTCCTGGTTTCCAACCTTCTATGTGGGTATATCCATTTAGAAATGTAATCAGTCTGAGTTCCAAGGGATCTAGTGGTTCTCTTCTCCCCACTGCCTCTTTTTTTTTTTTTTAAGATTTTTATTTATTTATTTGACAGACAGAGATCACAAGTAGGCAGGGAGGCAGGCAGAGAGGGGAGAAGCAGGCTTCCCACTGTGCAGAGAGCCCGATGTGGGGCTCAATCCCAGGACCCCAGGATCATGACCCGAGCTGAAGGCAGAGGCTTTAACCCACTGAGCCACCCAGGTGCCCCCCCACTGCCTCTTTTTTGATGAAATGTTGGATATCATAGGGTTGGAATATGTTCATCGAAGTACGCAGTTGGAAAAGGCACCTTGTGAAATGGTAAGCTTGGATTATTGTTTAATACTCTCATAAAAACAAAGTCCTTATGTAATGCTTTTGATTTATAGATTTGAATAAATAATAGTGAAACAACTGAACTTTATGCTTCAAGTTAAATAATAGATTTGACCAGAAAAATGATACTTTGAGTACTATTAGTTTTGTATTCTGAGCAAAACAGGAATTGCTAAAATTTGGGTTTCTTAAAACAAACAGTTCAACTCTCTCTCTTTCTCCCTAGTTCTTTTTGGAGGTGGATATCTGCTCAGACAGTAAGAATTATAAGAGGTCAGTTACAAATAATATTCTTTCATGTTTACAGTATGATAAAAATTTTATGTTCATGTGCTAAAATATTAAACCATAGGCATTCATGCTAAAAGTTGCCTTCTACAAAAAAAAACATAGGCAGGTTTGGGGGGGGTGGGTAGTCTGAAGTGAATGGTCTGACAGTGGTAGTATTCCAACCCCTTTTCTCTTTAATTCAGGACTAGAATCAATGGAAATGGGACGGGCTGTAGATTAGCTTCTAGAGTGTCTGGAGAGCTACTCAGTGATTTTCCATAGATGACCTCTCTTTTCTGGTGCTTTGCAAGCTTGTGCCCAAAGATACCATTCAGTAGATTTGCTGGTTGGTAGATAGGCTCTCAAGCTGCTGACAACTGAGCTGCTTCTGATCTTTGCAGCACTTGAAGGAAGGCTGCCTTCATGTTCTTCTTAGCTAGGGAAGAAAAATTTGAAGGCTCCTTATGGAGCCTCTCATTTATTTATTAGTCATTTCTTCTTCTCCCATGGAATCAGAGAATTGCTCTTTTTTTAAAATTTTTTAAAAAAATAAACATATAATGTATTTTTATCCCCAGGGGTACAGGTGTGTGAGTTGCCAGGTTTACACACTTCACAGCACTCACCATAGCATGTACCCTCCCCCAATGTCCATAACCCCACCTCCCTCTCTTGACGCCCCTCCCCCCAGCAACCCTCAGTTTGTTTTGTGAGATTAAGAGTCACTTATGGTTTGTCTCCCTCCCAATCCCATCTTGTTTCATTGATTCTTCTCCTACCCCCCTAACCCCCCACGTTGCATCTCCACTTCCTCGTATCAGGGAGATCATATGATAATTGTCTTTCTCCGAGAGAATTACTCTTTTCTCATGAATTTTATTTTTTTGTGTAGTCACCCAATTTCAGTTCAGACTGTAAACTAGAACATGCCCCTGAATGCTTTATTTCTCCTGTGAAGAAGGCAACCATTATCTTCTGTGTTAGTTGAGATGGAATTTGGTATTCTGTGGGGGGTGGGAGAAAATGGGAGTCTTCTCTTAATATATTTTTTTAACTTGATTATTTACTGATCTAAAATGTGAAAGAAATAGACTTTTTTTTTGCTGTACCTTTTGATGGTGGTCTTCAGAGTGCTCTGTTAGAATTTTACCTCCTTCCTTCCCTCACTTTGTCCTTCTCTCCCTTTTTATTTCCTCCCTTTTTTTCTCTTTTTAAATGATTGGTTTTCTTTTTGCTTTCTGGAAGTGACTATCTTAATAAAATTTGGAGACATTTAAAAATTATTTTAAAGAAACCTAATATTCCAAGGGAGGAATGTATAGTAAATTTAGATGTCAAGTTTTTACTGTTGCATGCTATTTTTATATTTGATTCTACTTTTTTAAAATAAAAGTTAACAGAAGTAATCTCTAACTCACTCTTGGGAAATACCTAGAAGTAATTTTTTTTTTTTAACATTCCTGGCAATTTGTTATTATTCTTTTATTCTTCTAGCAGAGTGGTTCTCAGAGTTTTAGGACTTGTTAAAATATAGATTACTGGGTCCCAACCTGTAGGTTCTGATATGGTTAGTTGCTCTGTGGTAAGACCCAAGAATCTGTACTTTTTATTTTATTTTATTTTATTTTTTTATTTATTTGACAGAGAGATCACAAGTAGGAAGAGAGGCAGGCAGAGAGAGAGGGGGAAGCAGGCTCCTTGCTGAGCAGAGAGCCCGATGTGGGGCTTGATCCCAGGACCCTGAGATCATGACCCGAGCCGAAGTACAGATTCTGTACTTTAAAGAGGTTCCCTGGTGATGCTGGGGCTACTGCTGCTGGTCTGGAAACTACACTTTCTGAGAACCACTGCTCTATCATTTATACTGTTTTTCTTTGTATATGAATAAGCTCTGATTCACAAATAGCATAAGAGTGGTGCACTTATTGTTTTAACATGTTTAATGGTGATTTCCCATACATTTAAAATCTTGATGGGCGCCTGGGTGGCTCAGTGGGTTAAGCCGCTGCCTTCGGCTCAGGTCATGATCTCAGGGTCCTGGGATCGAGTCCTGCATCGGGCTCTCTGCTCAGCAGGGAGCCGGCTTCCCTCTCTCTCTCTCTGCCTGCCTCTCCATCTACTTGTGATTTCTCTCTGTCAAATAAATAAATAAAATCTTAAAAAAAAAAAAATCTTGATGTTTTGTTATCTAGTGTCAAAGAACACTGCTTTTTACCTACTCTTGTACTTTATTTATTAATATAAATTTATTGTCTATTGATACACCATCTCTTACAGCACCTTGAAATCAGTATTGGGAATATTGCTTTCTAAATTAAAGTTGCTAGGCTGCAAGAGGTTCAATACTAAGTTGACATGTATTTCTGAAGAGTTTTCTTAATAGGATTTTTTGAATGACAGAATAAATATTGTTTCTTTTAGCTTTGTTTTTTATTGTTCTTGTGGACTTTGCACTGTTCTGGTCTTTATTAATTTGTTAGTAGTTGGAAATATTTAATTCTGTTTTTTTTTTTTTTTAAAGATTATTTATTTATTTATTTGGCAGACAGAGATTACAAGTAGGCAGAGAGACAAGCAGGGGTGGGGGGAAACAGTCTCCTTGCTGAGCAGAGAGCCCAATGTGGGGCTCGATCCCAGGACCCTGGGATCATGACCTGAGCCGAAGGCAGAGGCTTAACCCACTGAACCACCCAGGCGCCCCGAAATATTTAATTCTGACTAATAAGGCCCTATACCTAGAAAACTAATACTTACTGAGATGACTGCTCCCTTATTTTAAGTAGAGATCTTGAATTTGATAGTACATTCATTTTCTCCTTATCGATGTCAGCACATTAGGGCCAAGAGCAGACATTATTGGGTGAATTTTTAACAGGACAAAGATTTTCTTTTTCTATTAAAAAAATACCTATCTGGGATTGAGCCAGTGGGGAGCCTGCTTCCCTCTCTCTCTCTGCCTGCCTCTCTGCCTGCTTGTGATCTCTGTCTGTCAAATAAATAAATAAAATCCTAACGACAACATCAAAAACCTATCTGGAGTTTAATTTAAAGCACACACACATATATATGTATATCTCAATGTCGGCATATATAGCAATGTCAGTATATTTTATGTGTATATGTTTACATAAAAATACACTTCTGTAGACTTCACAACCTGTCAGTGTACTGTTGGAATGAGGTGATAGTTATATAGTTGGCTCTAAATACCTAGTCTGAAATGACAGTGACTCTCTGGAAATCTTTTCCTGCATTCTCCCCAGTACTGACAACTGAAGTCACAGTATCATGAGTATCAGATGAGTATCAGTCACAGTATCAGATTTCACCTACTGCAGAGGTCTTTCCCTTGATCATAATTATTTTTTGGACATTACCAAATTGATAAAGAGATTAGGAATGGCTTACAGGTTTTTTTTTTTGTTTGTTTGTTTGTTTTTAGATTTTATTTATTTGACAGAGAGAGATACAGTGAAAGAGGGAACAAAAGCAGGGGGAGTGCTTCCCGCTGAGCAGGGAGCCCAATGTGGGGCTCAATCCCAGGACCCCAGAATCATGACCTGATCTGAAGGCAGACGCTTAATGACTGAACCACCCAGGTGCCCTTTGGCTTATAGTTTTTTGAGAGAGATTCCTTTGAGGAAGAGGAAGCTAATTTTAATTTTTTTTTAGGCATGGTTATCGTGATCTGTATTTTCCTTCCTTGTAGAAAACAGAAGCTGTGAAATAGAATAGCCAAAGAAACTAGTTCTCAAACTACACGTTGCTTCCAAGTGCCAGCTGTAGTACATTAGGTATAATCTGTGGTTGTCCTTTGATATAGGTTATTATCCATAACCTGCTTTTCTCCCTCATTTTCCTCATAGCTCTGAGAGCTCATTTTGAAGGAATAATGGATGAACCATCCCCCTTGGGCAAACCTATGGAGCTGAACCAGCATTCCCGATTCATAATTGGTTCTGTGTCTGAAGATAACTCAGAGGATGAAATTAGCAGCCTGGTGAAGCTGGATCTGCTGGAGGAGAAGGAGGGCTCTCTATCACCAGCTTCTGTTGGCTCAGATACGCTCTCTGATTTGGGGATCTCCAGCCTACAGGACGGCTTGGCTTTACACATGAGGTAAGACAAATTTAATGCTTTCTTTATCTAACATGACCTTTTGGTTTCACTGATTCTGTTCTGGAAAGAGCAAGAATAATTTTAGCCAAGATTGTGCCACCTTTTCCTGCATCACTGGACTTGAAGCTTTGATGAATAAATGTACTTTGCATGAAGTGCAGTTTTCTTTTCTTTCTCTCTTTCTTTTTTTTGGAAGTGCAGTTTTCAAAGTGTCTTTTCCTAAACGTTCCTCTCAGCTTTTTCCTGTTCTTTCTACGTACTTGGTCTTTTAGTGACATCTAGTCAGTGAGAGGTTGAGGAATTTGGTTTCTGTACTACTTTGACTAATGTCGTAACTATCTTAATGAGTGATAGGAATTTTTGCAGGATTGGGCAAATTTATAGTAATCTATCTTTGAAGTGTTTTATCATGTCAAAAAGGTATATTCTATTTCTGGCAGGGTCAGTCCTCAATAACAACCTGTGGCAGGAGCAAAGGGTGATTATAGACCTGTCCTTTTTCTCTAAAAATGGAATTCTTTACATGTAATTGAGAATGTCAGTAAATATTAACACTGGATTATTCTTATTTATTGATGTTTGATTATACAACCAGTATGGGATATATTGACCTTTGGTCATTTGCTTTGCATTTCTTGAAGTAAAGGGCCTGGATTAATGGTTCTTGGTTTTCACTGTATGTCATAATCACTTGGTGGGGCCTTAAGAAATGAGTGCCATCTCCAAAGGTTCTGAATCATTTGATATTGGCTTGATTTGGAGCTGGGGCCTTTTCTTTTTTTTTAAAACTATCCAGATCATTCTAATATACAGCCAGGGTTGAGATGATAGTTCTGGCAGAGATAAACATTAATTAGAGTGGTTGTTGGTGTTATTATCTCGGTGCTTCTATTATTGATGGATCATAAAATAATTAAGCTCCTTTTAATATATTCAAGATATAGACTGTATAGTAAAATCCCACACTGGCTCTGGCTGAATGTGACTCTCCTGGGACTTTGGGGTCCTTGCTTCTGAACGATGAGGTAGTAAGTTGGTGGTCACCCCTTTTAGCTATGTGGAGGTGAGAAGAAAAGAGTTAAGCCAGTTAATTATTTTTATGTCATAGATTCCTAGAACTGCAATGAACCAGAGGAATAATGTAGCCTAATAGCTTTTCTTCAAGTAGATGAGAGAACTGAGGCTTAAAGAGGGGCAATAACTTGCCTAAGAGTGAATAGCCAGAAAACTGAAATTCAAAGTCAGGTGCCCTGATTCCATTTCAGTAACTTTTCTACTCTATTTCCCTAACAACAAACGTGTCTTAATTATTTAGCTATTTCAGACAAAGTTGGTTTTCAGGAGTTCATGAATGAAGGATTTTATCTAATCTCTGGGCTCAAAGGGGAATAGAGGGCAGTATTTAGTGGCAGATAAAAAGGGTCAAGTCTTTTTTTAGAGGTCAAGTCTTTATGTAAATATTTCTTATAACTTTATAGTTCACTTAATGGTTGACCTGAAGGCTAGTACTGGTGGTGATATCTTACCCTTTGAGGTCTTTGTAAATGTGTGAAGGTTGTGACTGGTGGAACTACAGGGGATCCATTCCAAGACCCCAGTGGATGCCTGAAACTGCAGGTAGTTCTGAACACTACATATACTATGTTTTTCCCTACACGTATATACCTATGTTAAAGTTTATTATTATTTTTTTAAGATTTTATTTATTTATTTGACAGAGAGAGATGATAAGCAGGCAGATGAGAGGCAGGCAGAGAGAGATGAGGAAGAGGCTCCCTGCTGAGCAGAGAGCCCGATGCGGGGCTCCATCCCAGGACCCTGAGATCATGACCTGAGCCGAAGGCAGCGGCCCAATCCACTGAGCCACCCAGGCAGGCGCTCCCCCTATGTTAAAGTTTAATTTGTAAGTTAGGCACAGTTAAAAGATTAACAATAATAACTAATAGTAAAATAGAACAGTTACAATAGGCTGTGATGTTATGTGAATGTAATTTCTCTCTCTCAAAAATCACATTATACCAATTTCACCCTTCTCATCAATCTTATCAGTCATGTGAGGATGTGAGAGGACAAAATGCCTAGGTGATGAGATGAAGTAAGGCGAATGATGTAGGCATTGTCACATAGCTTTAGGCTACTGTTGACCTTCTCATGCTGTGTCAGGGGAAGGGTCATCTGCTTCTGGACAGCGGTTGACTGTGGGTAAATTAAACCTTGGAACGTGAGGAACCACGGATGAGGGAGGTCTACTCCTGTTCACTTGCATTTGAAGGACAGAGGACCGATGATTCTAAACCTTCTTCAGTATGCTAGATAATCTCACATAGCCAAGAATTGTCCTCAAAATGTTATAATGCCCCTGTTGAGAAAGACCGGGTTAAATCTAAATCCTTAAAGTCACACAGCAGCTTGAGAAATTTGTCCAGTCTGAGACCATGTGAAACATACTGTCCATTCATTGGATTAGGAAATTGTGTTTGGCAATGGTGACATAAACACCATTATAGGAAACTCAGCCAATGATTTGCAAGGCAGCCTGTAGTTGCCAAGTTGTTCTCAAAGTCAATGTTTCTTATTGCAAAGACTGTGTGGTCTATGGTATGAGTGCCTGAGAATTTTCTTGCTATCACTACTGTTGCAAAACTCATGCCAATAGCTCATGGAGGAGCAGTGGATTGAAGTGCGTTCAGTGGCCTGGGGAGGAGTTTGCGCCTGCTTTTCAGCTACCAAATGTTCCAAAATAGAACACATGTTTTCCACTGCTCCATTTCTAAGTCATTTGTGGATGTAGTATCCTTGGGGTTAATTTAAATTGAGTCAGATTCACTTGATATTGGAGAGATCTCTATTCTTGCATCTGCCACCAATTAGATACGTGACTACAGATAATTCATAAAAATTACCTCTTTGGACTCATTTTCCACATCTGTGAAAATGAGGATACTGGTTCAGATATTCTTTTTCACTCTTTGAACCCAGAGTTAGAGATTGGTTGAGTTCAAGATTACCTTCCTGAATGAATAATCTAATCTTTTACAGACCTTGTAGATTAAAGGGGCTGGTGCATTCCTAAGAGGTGTTTACTAGAGGTCATCTAAAACCAAGTAGCATGGGGTGCCTTGGGGTGAGATCAAGAGTTGGACGCTTAACTGTCTGAACCACCCAGGTATCCCCTGGTCATAGACTTTTAAAAAAAACACAGAGGGAGGTGGGTGGGGGGATGGGTGTAATAGGTGAAGGAAATTAAGAATATACTTACTGTGATCAGCACTGAATAATGAATGGAATTATTGAGTCACTGTATTGTACACCCAAAACTAATAGAACACTGTACATTTAATTATACTGGCGTTTAAAAACCTATAGAGCTGTATCGACCTTCATCCGGAGGAAATAGCAATGAGGTGAGATTCTGAGAGGATCTGTGAGAGGCTTTCAGCTTTTGCTCCCGTTGGATTAAGAAGGGAATTTAGAAATTTAGGGGACAAGAATAGTGAGAGAGAAAGCTGATGTATTGCTGCTACATCCTATCTTATTTTTCACATTATCTGTGAGAAATGGCAATCTTGTTTTTTCAGTGACTAATTAGAATAATAATAGTAATAATTGATAAGTTCATCAAGTGCTTTACTGTATGCTAGATGCCTGCTCTTCTTTTTTTTTTTTTTTTAAAGATTTTATTTATTTATTGACAGAAATCACAAGTAGATGGAGAGGAAGGCAGAGAGAGAGAGAGGGAAGCAGGCTCCCCGCTGAGCAGAGAGCCCAATGCGGGACTCGATCCCAGGACCCTGAGATCATGACCCGAGCCGAAGGCAGCGGCTTAACCCAATGAGCCACCCAGGCGCCCGATGCCTGCTCTTCTTTATGTTGAGTACCATACTTAATTTTTACAACAACCTCATGAGCTGAATAATGTACTGCCATTATCCACAATTTATGGATGGGGAACTGAGGTTAAATCATATGCCCAGGGTCACACAGCTAACTGTGTATTGAATCCAGTCAGAGCCCATACTGTCAGTCACGATGCTAAACTGGAACCTTGGGTGTAGTAGATGCGCTTTTGTTCTCTTTGAGTGGTTTTCCTCTAATTAAGTGTTAACCTTATTAAAAAGAGAAGTTATGGGTGCCTGGGGGAGTTCAGTCAGTTAAGCATCCGACTCCTGGTTTCAGCTGAGGTCATGATTTCAGGGTTGTGAGATCAAGCCCCTTGTTGAGCTCTGCTCAGTGCAGGGTCTGCTTGGGATTCTCTCTCTTCCCTTTCCCTTTGCCCCTCCCTCTGCTTGCATGCAGGCTCGCTCTCTCTCTCTCTCTCTCTCTCTCTAATAAAATGAATAAATAAAATCCTTAAAGATATAGAAGTTAGAAAATATTGAAATTAGAAAATATATTGGCTCAGGTCATGATCTCAGGGTCCTGGAATCGAGCCCAGCATCAGGCTCTCTGCTCAGCAGGGAGCCTGCTTCCCCCTCTCGCTGCCTGCTCTCTGCCTAGTTGTGATCTCTGTCTGTCAAATAAATAAATAAAATCTTAAAAAAAAAAAAAAGAAAATATATTTCTAAATACTGCTTTATTAAAGAAGCAGTAAAAAGGGGCGCCTGGGTGGCTCAGTCGGTTGAGTCTCTGCCTTTGGCTCAGGTTGTGATCTCAGGTTCCTGGGATCAAGCCCTGCATCGGGCTCTCTGCTCAACAGGGAGCCCGCTTCCCCCTCTCCCTCTCTGCCTGCTTCTCTGCCTACTTGTGATCTTTCTGCCAAATAAATAAATAACATCTTTATTTTAAAAAAAGAGAGAAGCAGTAAAAAAACCCTAGAAACAAAACACAAGAAGGCAAAAATAAAGCTTTGTATATCCCCCACCCAGAAATTACTCCTGCTAATACCATTGTTTAATCTTCTGGATCCTTTTCTATGCATATATAGATGCATATAATATATATATGCATATAATAAAAATATGCATCTCTTTCTACTGAAATGGGATCATCCTGTATACACTGTTTTATAATCTGTGCTTTTTTGGGGTCAATAATTCCCAATTTTCTATTTCAATAAATTTTCATCTCTTTTACTATACACACTATATTCCAGTTTCTGCAGTTGACTCCAAAATGCTGGTTTATCCAAACAGTATCCAATCTAAGACCACAAGGGTGTATTCTGTCTCTTAAATTTCCGAATATTGTATTGCCACGCCCCCTCTTTTTTTTTTTTTTTTGTGACAGTGCCTAGCCATTTGTTTAAAAGGAAATCATGAAAGTATATAGCTACTGGTAAGAGTTTGGTGGTATAGAGAGAAATGGAAGCAAAAGTAAAGGATAATTTACCACTTTGCATTTTTTACAGTTATAGCACTTATAGCAAAGCAATGTAGTCTTGCACAAATGATATTTTAATGATTTTTATAATCAAAATTAAAGTGGACATTATAAATTACAGTGTGATTTGATCAAAAGCTATGAAAGACAAAGCTTTTTAGTTTTAGCTGTGTATGTTTTTAACCTGGCAAGAAATTCTCTTTCCTTTTTAGTCTCTCACTTTAAACTCCTGAGTTTGAAGTGATTCTGTTTAAATCCAATAATAGAGGTGAAGTTAAATAATATCTGCAGAAGCTTTTGGAAAAGTAAAATGTGCCATACTATGTAATATGATATTATTTAGTATGAAGAAGTGCTCTCATAAGGTAAAATTTTTTGACAGGAAAAACCTTTTTAAGTCTTTTTTAGCATTTAAAACTTAGATATTTAGTTTTGAATTCGAAATTTGAAAGGCTTTAATTATAGTACACATATAGTGTCAGTGTTATAATTTAGATGTTAAGAATAACCATTATTGAGAAGGTAGGAAGTTTTATTTTTCCTTCCTATCTTTGGCTCATCTATCTCCAGGCCTTTGGTTCTAGTTTTGAGTTTATATTATAGCTTTGCTTGTAGTTGGGCCTGTGAGTGTTCTTATGGTTTGGCTTTCTTCACATTTCTCATTCAGCTTTCCTGAGCTTTCTCCCTTCCCCCAGCAGCTTTCCAACCCCTTTCCTCTCAATGCTCCTTCCTTGATATTCTGAGGTTCGCAGTTGCCATGGTGCCTCAGAAGTGAGTAGACAGAGAAGGTCATTATGAGATCAGCAACTTGCTACTCTTTTTCTGAAGGCAATAGTTTGCTCTGTTTCCCACCCACTCTTCCCATTCAGAAAACAGGAGCTATCTGTGTACGTATTATAATTTCCCAGAGTTTGTTCTGTAAACGTAGCTAATTGTAGAAATGAAATTATGAATATGGTAAGTAGGGCTTAGGATGGCCACTTGACAGTGTTTATTATTTTTATTCTTCTAGTGTAATCCACACATTTCTCCCCTCCTTTCTTCTGTGAACATAAATTTACAAGTAAAGTTTGCATTTACTACTCTAAAATTTTAAAATTGTTAGATATATACTTATAGAAAAGTTGGATATCCAGAAAGCATGTAGAAATACAAACAATCCAGAATATGATTGTCCAGTGATAATTGCTATTAATATTTGATGTTTCTTTTAGTGATTTTTACCCCGTAAAGATAAATTTCATTAAAAAACACATACATGAATATCATAATGAATACACAGTCCTGTTTTTTGCTTTTTTTGTAGAACTGCACTTTCTCACATCATTAAAAGTCTTTGTAAGCTTCATTTTTTTTCAGCTTTTCATTTTGAAATAATTTTAGATTTATAGAAAAGTTACAAAGACTTAGCAGAGTTCCTATGTATCATTCACTCACCTTCCACTACTATTAATATTTTCCATAATCATAATACATTTATCTAGAGATGTCAGATGTAGCAAATAAAAATACATGAGGCCTAGTTAATTTTGAATTTCAGATAAATGATGTATTAAAAAAAATTGCTGCAAATACTGCATTAGACATTCTTTCGTAAAAAATTATTTGTGTTTGCCTGAAATGCAAAATTTAAGTGGGCATCCTGTATTTTATCTAGCAACCCTATATTTATTAAAATTAAGTAGTTAACATTGGTACGATACTTTAAAGCAAGCTACAGATTTTATTTGGTT
The DNA here is from genome assembly GCF_009829155.1 of Mustela erminea. Lineage (NCBI taxonomy): Eukaryota > Metazoa > Chordata > Mammalia > Carnivora > Mustelidae > Mustela > Mustela erminea. The sequence continues at coordinate 25,296,717 of NC_045631.1, forward strand.
TTCAGCTCTGTCTTCACTCTTGCTAAGAGAGATCTACTGGAAGATTCTAATTCCTGAGCTTTTCCAGTGTGCTAAAGTGGAATCATCCTTTTTTTCTAAGTGGCTTTTCCTATAGTAGGCTCTTTGGTCTCTGAGGTGGTTACTTCTTGACCATCCACTTTCTGTTTTCTGCAATTTTTTGACACCTGTATCTGTTGGGGATTCCTCTTTCATTTTCTTTGTTCTTATGTCTTTATGCTTTTTTTGTTATTTTATCATCATTTTTGTGTGTTTTTTGACAGAGAACAGTGGACCAGCTCAGTTTGCTACTGTCATCTGGTAGTTTCATTAGCTTCTTACTCTATTGCCATTGGCTTCTGCTCCTACCACTTCTCTGAAACCACGCTTAGAAAACTCACTGGTGACCTCCTCATGGGCAGAATTTAACAGTGTTGACTTTTCACTCATTCTTCCAACTACTTCTTATGTTTTATTAACACTCTCTCCCAATTCACCTTTCTGACCCTTCCTTCTCAGGTTCTTGAATAGGGTTGGCTTTTTTCACATGCCTCTGAATTGTTGATTTTCTGCAAAACTTCCTGGCTGTAGCCTTCTTCTCTTGGGCTACATCCTCTCTTTTGATCTACCTTAATTAACAACACTGCCTTTCCTCTCGTCTCCCCACCCAGAAATATGGGTGTTATGTGAGAGTCCTCTCTCCTCCCCACCTCACACCTAATTAGGTATGTTTATTGATGCTATACCCTAATAAATTTTTAAAAGATTTTATTATTTATTAGAGAGAGAAAGAATGAGTGGGGAGAAGGGGAAAGAGGAAGAGGGAGTTGCTCAGCAGGGGAGCCCATTGTGGGGCTCAGTCCCAGGATCCTGGGATCATGACCTGAGCCGAAGGCAGACACTTAATCAACTCAGCCATCCATGTTCAGTAATTCTTGAATCCATGCCCTTCTTTCCATTGCTACTGCCATTGTTCTTTTATTATTTGGATTATCACAATGGTATTTTAGCTCTTCTCCAGTCTCTTTCCCCCGTCAGTGTAATAAAGCCCCACATGACCATTGGAATCTTTCTGAATAGTAAACTGATCATCCTTAGCATTACTCATCTATCATTACTTCAGTTGGTCCCTTTTACCAGTAGTATATTTTGGTGTCTAGCCAAACATCGTGCCGGGTTCTTAACAATATATCCAATACAAAGAGTTTTCATCATTACTATGGTGGGCTTGTTGAGATCTGTAAGGGTTAATTAATAATGTCTCAGATTTGTTTTAACTGGGTTTCAAAGGAATAAAGAGAAAACCGGCAAGCAACAGACGTAAGTACATATGTGTAGCAGGAACACTAGTGATGGTAGGGTTGGCAACATGTGCAAAGCTACCAGACTGAGATATCTAGCATGTTCAGGCGATTGTAGGTCACTGAGTATTACCAGAATGTAATAGACAGGGTGTTGAGTGTCGCGGAAGAAGAGGCAGGTAAGAAAAAGGTGAGATCATTAAGCATCTTGTCTGTCACACTAAAGACATATATAAAATGGAAAACAGTATTTAGATTTGGCTGTGGAACAGAGTCATCTGTAGAGCTTTAAGAAGACCTGTTCCAGACTGCATAAATGACTGTTTCTGGTCACTAAGCTCAACAGTCTACATGCTAATACTCTCCCGGTGAATCTGATATGAAACCTGAGCTGAGAACTTTCTCAGAGTTTAGAACAGTACCTGGCATATAGAGTATGCTTAGTAAATGTTTGTAGCATTGAAATTAAAGTTGTGCAGGTAGATTAGATCACTGTGAGGGAGAGTTTATAGGTAGAAGGGAAATGTGTCTTATGGAAATCTCTGGTTTGAGATGGAAGGAAATGGGAAAAAGAAGACAGGAAATGATCTGTAAGCTAGAAGGAACATGCAGGAAAACCAAGGAAAAGATCATTTTCAGGTGGAAGATGTAACCTGTAACCAACAGTGTTGTAAAAGCTTTAAGAGATAAAAAACCGAGCAAAAGCCCTGGAGTTAGTACACAAGAGGATCTTGGGGTGAACAGTTTAGTAGATGGCAAGAGATTAAGTCAGGAATAAATGGTGAAGGAATAGTAATGTCAACAGTGTGTACCCTTTTAAGAAGTTGATGGCAAGGAAGAAAATAAAGCAGTTACTTGAGGGCATAGTAGGATTTCTCTCTTGTCCTCCCCTGCTATGTTTTCTTATTGGAATGCCCTTGCCCTGACTGTTGAAATTCCATTCATCCTTTCAGGTCATCACTTTTAAGGATCCTTCTTGAATGTAGTCTGTGCTGTGAAATTTTCCTTACTCCTTCTGCTATTTTGTTTTTCTCTTCTGGTTATTCGGCCTTTCATTTTTCATAGCAACAATTGCATTCTTTCTCCATTGTCCTCAAACCGTAAGTCCCCCTTAAGTTAGCCACTGTCCCTTCTAGACATACTTTGAATTTGTAACTTTGTGTCCTATTTTCTAACTTTCTGTTACACCACAAATTCTTCCTTCCAACACCTAATTTCAAATTTGCTTGTATATTCACTCATATTCTCATGTTTCCTTCTTGTTACAAGGACTTCTCAACATCCTTTCTCCTTTGGTCATTCTCTTCTTCTTTACATTTTAAGTATCTTTTTTTCTACTAAATCATTCCCATTTGCATTCAGGCATTCTCTGACTCCCGTCTTTATAAAATCCTTCTTTGATAGCCATACTCCCTTTGGACCACTGCTGTAATTGCCCCATGTCATGGCCAACATTTTTGGAAGAGTTCTGGGAACTTCCTTGTCTCTCATTCCTTCAAGCTGCACTAGTCTGTACTCTCCTTCTAAAACAGCTCACACTAAAAATCGTCAGTGACTATTATATTGCTAAATTCAGTGGGTACTTCTCAGTTCTCATCCTCAGGCCTCTCAATAGCTCTATACAGGTGATTACTTTTTCCTTGAAACACACTCCTTCTCTTTTCTGCTGAAGACCATGCTTTTTTATCTTTCCTCCTATGTTCCCCGGTACTCTCTCTAATCTCCTTTGCAAGCTTTTCCTTTTTCTTTCTTTCTTTTTTCTAAGATTTTATTTATTTATTTGGCAGAGAGGGAGAGAGGGATAGCACAAACAGTAGGCAGAGAAAGAAGCAGTCTCCCCACTGAGCAAGGAGCCCAGTTGGAATTAATCCCAGGACTCTAGAATCATGACAGCCAAAAGCAGATGCTTAACGGACTGAGCCACCCAGGAGTCCAGGGCTCTTCCTTTTTCATGTTCCTTCCAACAGTTAGTCCTGCTTGGTCTTGGACCTTCTTTTCCTTTCACGTGGTATACATTTTCTTCCTATACAATCTCTTCCCTTTGCTATTGTCTATATGTCAGTGACTCCCTTTATTTATGATATCCATCCCATACGTTCAACTGTTTATGTGAAGTCTTTACTAGAATGTGAATCGACCCTAACTTTTGCTTTCAAAGTAAGCTATATGCGCAGTATGGGGTTTGAACTCCTGACCCTGAGATCAAAAGTTGTGTGCTGTATTGACTAAGCCAGCCAGGCACCCCTTAGACCTGAATTCTTGATTTCTCCCATCCTCAATAAATTTGATCCTTTTGTAATCTTCCCTATCTGACTTATAAATATTGCCTCTGGTCACTCTACTTAAGTCAGAAACCTGGGGAATTGCCCTTCAGGTCTGTTGATTCTGTCTCCAATATTTACTTCAATACATTCACTTGCCATCACCTTAGTTTAAGCCTTAGCCCGTCAACTCTTGTTTGGACTTCTAGAATGCTTGCTTAGCTGGATTCTCTGCTTCCTGATACTAGAACTCTTAGCTTGACTTCCTGGGGCCCTGAATGATCTGACTGACTTGTCAGCTTCATTATAATGACAGTTCTTCACCCATACTGGTCTTTCAGTTCCTCTGGTGTGCCATTCTTTCCTGTCTGAGGGCCACACATGCTTGTTTTTCTGCCTGGATCCTCTTTTACTCTCCCAGTGATTACTTGAGACCCCCCCCCCTTTTTTTAAAGCTTCAGATTAAATATCACTTCCTCAGAGAGGACTGCTTTTATTATTCATACTCTTTCTGTTCTTCTTTCAGAGAACTTATCACAATTTCATTGGCATATTTATTTGATTGCTTGTCTCTATCACACTGTAACTAAAATGAAGGCAGAGATCATAGGTGTTTTGTTTGAAGTTGTATACCCAGCACTTTCTATAGCATATAGTAGGCACTCAATAGGTATTTGTTGAACACGAGGGAGAGATAGTAAGATTGGCCAGGGGCAGTCACAAAGGTAATAGTATTTTATTTTTATTTTTTTATCATTTTTTAAAATTTTATTCATTTATTTGACAGAAAGAGAGAGATTGCAAGTGGGCAGAGAAGCAGGCACAGAGAGAAGGGGAAGCAGACTCCCTGCTAAGCAGAGAGCCCAATGCGGGGCTTGACCCCAGGACCCTGAGACCATAACAGAGGCTTAACTCACTTAACCCAAGGCAGAGGCTTAACCCACAGAGCCACTCAGGCGCCTGGTAATAGTATTTTAAATCCTGTATATATAGTCTGTCTTTTTAGTAGATTAAGATAGTTCAGATTTCTGTTTCTTCTGGGTGGAACAGAAAATTATTTTTGGAAGGATTTATCAATTGAATCCAAATTTTCAAATTTATTGGCATAAACTTCGTAATGAGTTCCCTCTTCATCATTCCTGATACTGAGCTAGCATTTTCTCTTACTCTTTTTTTTCTTTTTTTAAAGATTTTATTTATTTATTTGAGAGTGAGAGAGTACAAGCGGGGTGGCGGGGGTGGGCCACAGAGGGAAAGGGAGAAGCAGCCTGACATGGGCTCCATCCCAGTACCTTGGGATCTTGACCTGAGAAGAAGGCAGGTGCTTAACTGACTGACACACCCACGTGCTCTGCATTTTCTCATATTCTTAGTAAGTCTTAATAGAAGTTTATTAGTTTAATTGGCTTTTTCAAAGAACCAACTTTCTTTTCTTTTTTTTTATTGTACATTTGTTTTCTCTTTCACAGATGTCTGCTGTCCTCTTTATTCTCTTCTTTATACTTCCTTCAGGTTTAATTTGTTTTTGTTTTTTTTTAAGATTTTATTTATTTATTTGACATACAGAGATCACAAGTAGGCAGAGAAGCAGGCAGAGAGAGAGGAGGAAGCAGGCTCCCCACTGAGCAGAGAGCCCAATGCGGGGCTTGATCCCAGGACCTTGGGATCATGACCCGAGTTGAAGGCAGAGGCTTTAACCCACTGATCCACCCAGGCACCCCAGGTTTAATTTGTTTTTTTCTAGTCTTTTGACAAAGGTGATTATCAGCCCTTTCTTTTCTAAGCTATGTACTAATGATTACAAATTTCCTCGAAGATCATCCTTAGCTATATCTCACATTTTTTTTCAGCATTTTATTATGAACAATTTTAAGCATATAACATAGTTGAGAGCATTTTACAGAGAACGCCTAGATTTTACTCATCGTCTAGATTCTACCATTAACATTTTCTATACTTGCTTTATTATTTATCTATTCATTTCTGTATCTCTGTATCCATTCATCAGTTCATCTTATTATATCCCCTAAGTTCTTTTTTTTTTTAAAGATTTTATTTATTTATTTATTTAAGAGCGAGAGAGCATGAGATGGGGGAGGGTCAGAGGGAGAAGTAGACTCCCCACTGAGTAGGAAGCCTATACCCAGGACTCCTCCTGGAACTCCAGGATCATGACCTGAGCCCAAGGCAATCACTTAACCAATTGAGCCACCCAGGAGTCCGATATCCCCCAAGTTTTTTTTTTTTTTTTTTAAAGATTTTATTTATTTATTTGACAGAAAGAGATCACAAGTAGGCAGAGAGGCAGGCAGAGAGAGAGAGAGAGGAGGAAGCAGGCTCCCTGCTGAGCAGAGAGCCCGATGCGGGACTCGATCCCAGGAGCCTGAGATCATGACCCGAGCCGAAGGCAGCGGCTTAACCCACTGAGCCACCCAGGCGCCCCTCCCCCAAGTTTTGATGTGACATATCTTATTACCATTCAGTTTAAGATATTTTCCTTTTTTTTTTTTTTTTAAAGATTTTATTTATTTATTTGTCAGAGCGAGAGAGAGAGAGCGAGCACAGGCAGAGTGGCAGGCAGAGTCAGAGGGAGAGGCAGGCTCTTTGCGGAGCAAGGAGCCCGATGTGGGACTCGATCCCAGGACGCTGGGATCATGACCTGAGCGAAGGCAGCTGCTCAACCGAGCCACCCAGGCGTCCCAAGATATTTTCGTTTTTTAAAAAAATATTTTATTTGTCAGAGAGAGAGAGAGAGAGCGAGCACAGGCAGAGTGGCAGGCAGAGTCAGAGGGAGAGGCAGGCTCTTTGCGGAGCAAGGAGCCCGATGTGGGACTCGATCCCAGGACGCTGGGATCATGACCTGAGCTGAAGGCAGCCACTTAACCAACTGAGCCACCCAGGAGTCCCGATATTTTCTTATTTTCATTGTGATTACTTTTTAATTTTTTGAGATACGATTGACATACAACATTGTATTGGTTTTAGGTATATAGCATAAAGATTTTATATTTATATATTATATATTTGTATATATATGTAAAACTTATATACTTATATAATGAAATAATTACCAAAATAAGTTTAGTTAAGCTCCATCACCACACATAGTTAGAATTTTTTTCTTTCTTCTTGTGATGAAAATTTAACATCTACTCTCTTAGCAACTTTCAAATATACAGTAATACACTATTTGTTAACCATGGTAACCATCCTGTCCATCATATCCCTAGGACATATTTATCTTATAATTGGAACTTTGTACCTTTTGACCGCCTCCACCTATTTTGCTCAACTTGATTGTGATTTTTTTTTTTTTTTGATCCAAAATTATCTCGAAATGGAGTCCTTAATTTCAAGACACTGGCTACATAGTAAAACCACTTGGACCTATTTTAATATCTTTGTCATTGGTTTTTAGTTTAATCCATTGTATTCAGAGGATATACTCTAGGTAATTTCAAATCTTTGAAGTTTGTTGATACTTTATGGACTCACTTGAATCAGTTTCTGTTATATTTTTTATATTCATTTTTATATAAGCTCTATGCCAATGTGGGGGCTTGAATTTACAACCCTGAGATCAAGAGTCACATGCTCTCCCGATTGAGCCAGCCAGGTACCCCTAGCATATGGTCAGTTTTGATAAAGTTTTATAGCACTTGCAATGTATGTGTATTTTGTGGTTGTTATAGAACTCTCTATATATGTCATTTAGTTTTTCACTTGTTTTTCCTCAGTATATTGGACCCCCCCCCATTTGTCAGTTGGTAAAACCAGAATAAAATATCTTGCTTCTAGAATCTTGTACATCAATAAGAAAAAGGTATTTTAATGTCTTCTTTTTAATGGAACTATAGTTAATGTACAATATTACATTAGTTTTAGATGTGCAACATAGTGATTCAGTGTTTGTATATGTTATGAAATGAACACCACCATAAGTCTAGTTACCATCTATCATACAAAGTAATTACAGATTATTGACTCTGTTCCTTGTGCATCCCTGTGACTTATTTATTTTGTAACTGTAAGTTTGTACCTCTTAATCTCCTTGCACTTATTTTGCCCTTCCCACCAATATCCTCCCCTCTGGCTACCACCAGTTTGTTTTCTGCATTTATGAGTTTGTTCTGTTTTATTTGTTTTGTTCCTTAGATTCCACATATAAGAGTAATCATAAGGTATTTGTCTTTTTCTGTCTGACTTATTTCACTTACTATAATGCCTTCTAGGTCCATCCATGTCATTGCAATTGGCATGATTTCATCCTTTTTTATGGCTGAGTAATGTTCCATTGTCGATGTATATCGCATCTTCTTTATCCATTCTTCTGTTGATGGATACTTGTTTCCTTATCCTACTGTAAATAGCACTGCAGTGAATATAGGAGTGCATATATCTTTTCAAATTAGTGTTTTTTTTTTCTTTGGGGAAATACCCAGAGGTAGAATTACTGGGTGGTATGATAGTTCTATTTTTAATTTATTTTTAAAATTTTCAATCTATTTTTAATTTTTCGAGGAACCTCCATACTGTTTTTCCATTTTCCATTCCTCCCGTCAGTGCACAAGGGCTCCTTTTTCTCTGCACCCTTGTCAATACTTGGTTTTATAATAAGAGGCATTGCAGGGGTGCCTGGATGCCTCAGTTAGTTAAGTGTCAGCCTTTAGCTCAGGTCATGATCCCAGAGTCCTGGGGGTCGAGCCCTGCATCAGGCTGTCTGCTCAGCAGGGAGCCTGCTTCTCCTTCTACCTGCCACTCCCCCTGCTTGGGTGCATACGCTCATGTGCGCGCACGCTCTCTCTCTCTCTGTCAAATAAACAAATGAAATCTTAAAAAAAAAAAGTCATTCTGACAGATGTGAGGTGATAATCTCATTGTTTTGAGATTTGCATTTCCCTCATAATTAGTGATGTTGATGATGATCTTACGGGTCTGTTGGCCACCTGGATGTCTTCTTTGGGAAAATCTCTATTCACGTTCTTTGTCCACTTTTTAATTGGATCATTTGGGGTTTTTTGGTGTTGAGTTGTACAAGTTTTTTGTATACTTTGGCTGTAATTACCCTCATCAGGTACGTCATTTGCAAATATCATCTTCCATTCAGTAGGTTGCTTTTTCATCCTGTTGATGATTTCCTTGATATTTCCATGTCTTATAAAGACATTCCAACCCAATAGAAATATGAGGAAAAGACTTGAATTTTACAAAAGAAGATATCCAAATGGCAAGTAAGTTATTAACGGTGTTCAATATCATTGATCATCAGCGATTTGTGAATTAAGATTCTAATGGATTATGTGCCACCCCAATTAAAAAGGTTAATATTGGGATGCCTGGGTGGCTCAGAGTGGCTGCCTTCCGCTCAGGTCGTGATCCCAGCGTCCTGGGAGGAGTCCCGCATTGGGCTCCTTGCTCAACAGGGAGCCTGCTTCTCCCTCTACCTGCCATTCTGTCTGCCTGTGCTCGCTTGCGCTCTCTCTGAGAAATAAATAAATAAAATCTTTAAAAAAAAAAGTTAATATTGAAAGACTGACATGGAATTCCTCCATTGCTGGTAGGAATGTAATTTGGCACAACCACTTTAGATAACTGTTGGAGGGGGGTGCCTGGATGGCTCAGCTGTTTAAGCATCTGGCTTTGGCTTGAGTAATCATACCAGAGTCCTGGGATCAAGTCCCACATCTGGCTCCCTGTTCATCAGTGAGTCTGCTTCTCCCACCTGGTCTTGTGCTCTCTTTTTCACTCACTCTCAAATAAATAAAATCTTAAAAAAAAAAAAAAAAGTAGGGAGCTATTTGGTAGTATCTTTTATTTTTATTATTTATTAATTTATTAAAAATTTTTTTAAAAGATTTTGTTTATTTATTTGACAGAGATCACAAGTTGGCAGAGAGGCAGGCAGAGAGAGAGGAGGAGGCAGGCTCCCTGCTGAGCAGAGAGACCGATGCGGGCTCGATTCCAGGACCCTGGGATCATGACCTGAGCCAAAGGCAGAGGCTTTAACCCACTGAGCCAGGCGCTCCTGGCAGTATCTTTTACAGTTAAACATACACATACTCTATCAACATCTTTTAAAGTTAAAAGTTTTAAAGTTAAAGTGTCTTTTAAAGTTAAACATACACATACTCTATCAATAAGCAAGTTCACTCCTAAGTATTTACCCAAAAGAAATGAATGCATTTGTCCACCAAAAACCAAGTACAAGGATGAATATGATCAAGAGTCATAAAAAACTCAAATGTCCATCAGTAGTAGAATAGATAAATTATGGAATAGCCACACAATGGAATACTACACAGCAATGAAAATGAGCAAGCTACTGGTCTGTCACAAGGATGAATTTCATAGACCCCGTATTGATGAAATACATTCAGACTGACCCTATGTCTGTGAAGTTCAAGAACAGACAAAACTGATTTGTAGTGATAAGACTTCAGAATAGTGTTTATACTGGGGAGGATGTTGACTGGAAAGGGAGCCATCTGAGACTCTGGAAATAATCTGTATCTTTTTTTTTTTTTTTAAAGATTTTATTTATTTATTTGACAGACAGAGATCACAAGTAGGCAGAGAGGCAGACAGAGAGGGTGAAGCAGGCTCCCTGCCGAGCAGAGAGCCCGATGTGGGGCTGGATCCCAGGAGCCAAAGGCAGAGGCTTTAAGCCACTGAGCCACCCAGGTGCCCCAATATTCTGTATCTTAATGGAGTGTTTGGTTATGCAGGTATATACATATGTAAAATTAATTGAGTGTATACTTAAGATTTTTGATCCTTATTGTATGAAGTTACATCTCAAAAACTAAAACAGGGGTGCCTGGGTGGCTCAGTGGGTTAAGCTGCTGCCTTCGGCTCAGGTCATGATCTCGGGGTCCTGGGATCGAGTCCCGCATCGGGCTCTCTGCTCGGCAGGGAGCCTGCTTCCTCCTCTCTCTCTCTCTCTCTGCCTGCCTCTCTGCCTACTTGTGATCTCTCTCTGTCAAATAAATAAATAAAATCTTTAAAAAAAAAAAAAACCAAACTAAAACAGGCAGGACTTCCAGTTATAGCTGAGTAAGGATCAATAAATCCTTAACTCAAAAAGCAGCTGTAAGGCTTGACAAAACCATTTCAGCAGCCTTGAGATCAACCAAAAGGCATACAACAATCTGAGAAAGGGTTGTTTGAAAAACTGCTGAAATTCAGTAAGAACAGGAGGCGTTGGTGGTGTTCTTGCCTAGGCCTGTTCCCCTTGCCTTCCCTGAGTTTGGTTGGTGTAGAGATTTTGCCAGTGGTGGACTGTCAGTTTTGATGCTGTGGTTGAAGGGAGCTTAGTCACTTTGGGGGGTGAATGATGCCCATGACCACTGCTGTTGTCAGTGGAAACGATTATCTTGGCCTTGGCTGTGTCCAGTGGGCCAGTGGCTGTACTAGACTGAGGTGTTTTATAGTTGGAGCAAGCATACTGCTGGTTGAGGTTGTGTGCATGCACAGAGTAGACATGATAACACCCAGTAGGAAGTAAAAGCCAGAGCAGACTTGAAAATGCCCTGAACTTTGAATGTGCTACCCTACCCTACACACAGACACATGAACAGAGTACAGAAGCCTTAATGGCTTCAGGTGTTTAAACATAACCCCTGCCTAATCACTGGGAGATCGTGAAGGCAGGTTTCAACGTAAGAACAAGCAATATAAAGAAAATAAGCTGAGAGACCTCAGTGGCTGCATACTTAGGGGTAGACAGATTTCACAGATTTTGCCCTGGCAAGTTATTAAGCCAAGGAAGGAAGGGATGTAGAAAGGAAATAATAGTAACAAAACAACTTTCATAGGTAAAAGAAAGCGGAATCTAGACTTGTTACAATACGTTATTTAATATGTTGAGGCTTCAACAAAATCACGAGACATGAAAAGAAAGATGAAAATGTGACCAGTATTTAGGGAGAAAAGTCAGTAGAAACTGTCTCCAAGTGTCCCTAGATGCTGGATTTTGCAGACAGAATCTTCAAAGCAGCTATTGTAAATGCACTTAGAGAATCAAAGAAAAACATGTTTAAAGAATTTTTTTAAAGTATGACAACAGCGAATCAATAAATAAAATTCTCAGTAAGAAGAGAGAAATTACAGGGAGGCCAGTGTCATCAAAGAGGATATACAGATGGCAAATAAAAACCTGAAAAGATGTTTGACATCATTAGCTATTAGGAAAGTGCAAATTAAAACAATGAGCTAAACACACCTATCAGGTTGCCTAAAATAAAAACTAGTTGGTGACACCAAATGTTTGCAAGAATATGGAGAAATGGGATCACTTGTACAAAGTTGGTAGGAATGCAAATGATACAACTACTCTGGATATATTTTGAAAAAAAAAAAAACAAATTGTTTAAAGACACCCAGCATGGAGCTTGAACTTAAAACCCCGAGATCAAGAGTCACATGTTCTACCACTGACTGAGCCAGCCAGTCTGGCATAAGACTGGCAATTTCTTATAAAACTAAGTATTTACCATATGATCCTCCAATTCCACTCCTAGTTACATACCTATGAAAAATGAGAGCACATGTTCACGTAAGAATTTGTGCACAAATGTCTACAGCATCATTATTCATAATCATCACAAAATGGAAGCAGTCCAATATCCATCAACTGATGAGTGGATAAACAAATCATAGTGTATCCATATAAATCATAGTATATCCATACAATGGAAAATTAATTACCCTTAAAAAGAAATTAAGTATGAATACTTGCTACAGCACTGAAGGCATTACACTAAGTGAAAGGAGCCAAATACAATAGATCATGTATTTTATCATTTAGTTTATGTAAAATAACAAGAATCTATACGGAAGAAAGTAGATTAGTCGTAGCCTAGAACAGGGAGGGGTTACAGGGAAATAGGTAGTGACTGCTGTTGGCTAGGAGGTTTCTTTTTGGGGTAATGAAAATGTTCTAAAATAGATTGTGATGGTGGTTCATAATTGTGAACATATTAAAAACCATTGAATTACATGCTTTAAATGGCTGAAATATATGCTATGTGAATTATATTTCAGTAAGGTTAAAAAAATTTTAAAGTGCGGGCACCTGGGTGGCTCAGTGGGTTAAGCCGCTGCCTTCGGCTCAGGTCATGATCTCAGGGTCCTGGGATCGAGCATCAAAAGGAATAAAATACTCAGGAATACATTTAACAAAAGAAGTATAAGAATTGAGTATAAAAATAATAAAAAATTGCTGAGAGAAACTAAAAACCTCAATAAATGGATAGACAGTCCATGTTCAGGGATTGGGAAGCTCAGTGTTGTCAAGATGGGAATTTTCCCTAAACTGATCTGTAAACTCACAGTCTATATCAAAATCCCAGCAGGCTTTTTTTTTTTTCTTCCTTTCTAGAGTTTGACATGCTGATCCTAAAATTTATATGAGAGCCCAAAGGACCTAGAATAGACAGTTTTCGAAAATGAGTTGGAAGACTTAACACTACCTGGTCTCAAAACTTGGCTCTAAAGCCGTAGTTTTCAAGGCACTGTGGTATTGCTGCAAGGACAGGCATATAGATCAGAAACACAGGATTTAGAGTCCACAGCTTTTTATATCTGGTGAGTTGATCTGCAAAAGACGACTATCCTTGATCCAAGCTCTCTCTCCCTGGAACAGCCCAGTGTAAAACAGTCTCTCGCAGTGTGTGCTGCAGTGTAACTCAGCCGGCATTGCAATCACGCCAGCTCATGCATCACTGTCTGCTGGATAAACCGCTACGTCATCCTTGGTGCTTGGCATGTTACAATGCTGGGATCACTGTGGGCTTCTAGTTGGATGTTGTGCCAGGTATGTGTCTACTTTGGACACTCTCTGTTCGTAGATGAAAATGGGGATGCTTTGAATTGGGAGGAATGAATGTGGCTTTTTTATTTCTTGTGCTCTAATATTACAGAAGGATGGTGAGCAGCATCCACAAAAGATGAGAGATTCAAGCTTTGTTTTTGGATCTGGGTGTGCTGTGTTAGTGTTTGGTTGTTTTAGAAAGATGCCTCTGGCAAAAGGGAGCACAAACTCAATCATTCAGTGTACCTTTTTAGTGTATTTTTCTGATATAATCGAATGCCAAGTAGCCTGCTTTACTCTATACTCTGGGCTTTATTTGGTTTTTGGATGTTGACCTTATATAACAGGCAGAGCATGATTCTCTTTTGGGAACTGCCTACATCTGGAGACACTTAGATGTGTTTAAAATCAAACTGCTTCTGCATCTGTGGTCACTGTATTGTTCTGAACAAAGATCTCCGTGTGCTATATTTTTGAGACACATTATTCTGAAGAGTCCTAAAGATAGGAGGGCCCTCTGCATCAGCTTGGCTGTTCAAAGGAAAAAGTAAACTTGACTAACTCTATCGGACACTGGCATAGCGTGTCAGAAATGATGCGAAGTGCTGCAGACCAGAGGGCGACCCGGGATGCAAATTTTCTGTTACGACTGGTGGTCATGTTGAGTGGCCTGATTGAGTCTTTTCTGGTTGGGTCATCTGAGTGTCCCAAGGATTAGGATTTGTTTGCCTTAATCATCTCTTTTCTGTTTGATCATTTACCTTCTATGTCTGCTCCAGGTTATTTGTACACTTCTGTTTGAGAGGGTTTTTCTGGAAGATTAATAGATTCTTAGCATAATTGGCATCAGATGATTAACTATTTCTATCCAGCATTTTGATGGAAAGAATTTTTCTGTGGTGCATAAATCCAGTTACCACGTGACTTGGGTGAATTATATTTTTCCCGAGGACCTATCATAGGAAGTTGTGATTCTATAGATTCTAGCTTTTGGAGTCTCTCCCATTACAAGGAGTCTCTCCCATTACAAACCTGAATATATCGCATTCAGGTCAGTTTTATTAGAAGCTGAAGTAGGACTTTGTTATTATATAACATTCAGCCACTGTTTATTTAATTTAAGGGATCTATCTCTGGCACATTTGCTTTTATAACAATATACATTTCCCAGTAGCCTTTCTAGGCAGGGTTTTTTCCTTCCCTACTTAATCTGGGTTAGACCTCTGTGTCTAAAATATTTCTCTGGGCCCCTTTTCCTTTCAAGGATTTTGTGCACATCTTCTCTATATCCCATTTGTCCGAGCTCCATTCTTACTTTAAAGTTTGCATGAAGAAAATCTCAGATTTTGTTACTTTATTTTTTTTTAATTTTTTTTTTAAAGATTTATTTATTTATTTGACAGAGAGATCATAAGTAGACAAAGAGGCAGGCAGAGAGAGAGAGAGAGAAGCAGGCTCCCTGCTGAGCAGAGAGCCCGACATGGGACTCGATCCCAGGACCCCGAGATCATGACCCGAGCCGAAGGCAGCGGCTTAACCCACTGAGCCACCCAGGCGCCCCGATTTTGTTACTTCAAAAAAAGTTTTTGCATGCATGTATCACTACTTTGGCCTGAAAATTAGAACTGTGGCTCCCACTTTATTCAAATTTTCTTCGTAGTGGCATGTCCTGTCCTTTCTACTTGCTTTCTTTGCTGCCTGACCTGCTTTCCCCCTTCTTGCAGGCTGATAATCAGTATTATTTGTTTTGATTGGATCTCAGAAATTACCTACTTAGACTGTGTGCTGTCCTCCTCCCTCTGGATTTCATGACCCCATTATTCTCTTGACTTAGTTGTCCTTATAAACGTTGTCTTCTTTTTGCCCGGGGCCCTCCCTGTCATATGCTGCTGGCAGCCAGGAGAGGCTGTGGAGCTTTTCTCTGGTGACTGTCAGAAGAAAGTGACCGTTGTTGAAACATGTCTGCTGTGGTTAGTGCAGAGCTAAGATCTGTCTTCTAGTTACACAAGCTTTTATGTTCCTCCCCCTCTCCTCTTAGTCCCCTTGGGAAATCAACCAGTTCTTTGTGTGAACCAGGTTGAGGGAGAAAATACAAAAAGGAGGGAAGGTGGGGAAATACAGAAATTGGGAACTAAATAGACAAAATGACTGTAGTTTGAGGCCATCAGGAATACTCCCATCTTCCTGAAGCAGGGCCAAGAAGTAGGCAGAAGGCACAGTATCTCTTGTCCTCCTGGGTTTTAAGCACCTGCAACAGGAGGACGGACTGCAGCTTGTGTTTACAAGGCTGAAACCTGAAGAAAAAAATCTTCCATTCCTTTGCCATCTTGATATGGAGGGTTCTGCAGAGGAAATTAAGGAGATGAGATATTACATGCTTCAAAGGTAAGTTTTAGGGTGCTGTATTTGGGCCATATATTCCTTTAAAAACCAGTAAGGCATTGACTACTAAGCCCTGGAACTTAGGGGAAATTTGATTTGATGATTTTTTGTATCTGTAAGAAACCTTTTTATTTTAAAGGAAAGGAATAAAAACTCCCATATTTGCTCCTGGGTTTCTAAACCTTTCTTTTATACTCAGAATTTGAATCAAAGCTACCCATGCACGTGTGTGGTATTTTAACCGCGTTGCAAACAAGCAACCCTGGGAGGACCTTGCTGTGCTTGCTGTTCTCTCGTTAAGAGATCTCACTCAGTCTGTACCAGATTTGCTCCCCGGCTTGGGCTGGTTTTTTAAGAGTGAAGTCTCTTCCTCTGCTGCAAAGGGAGATATCAATTCTGCATAGTTTTTATGTAGTATGAACATCCTCTGGAAGGTAGTTTTGAGAAAACTTCTTTAAAAAATGTGTCTCTGGGGCCCGGAAAGGTACCTGCCGCCATTGCCCTGGAATGAGACGGTGGGCAGCCAGACTGGAGTTGTGGAGGGTGCCACACTCTCTCCCCTGGGGTCTTTCTTCCTCCTGCCCGTAGAACTTGGGGCTCAGGGGGAAATTAGTCAGGCTTTTTTGTCCTTCTTCAAGCCTCTTGCTGATCTGTACCTCTCCATCAGAGGATTAACATTAATGACCGGAAAGATGGCCTTGATAGCAGTCAGTAAGGGCTCCTCCAATATCTGTTTTATTTGTTTGTTTTTGCAGTCGTAGAGTTCTTAATCTGAAAAATATTAACTGAAAATTAAACTGGACCTTGGTGGAAACGCAAAACAAGCAATAAACCCTGAGTTGACAAGATTCATCTCTAGAACAATTATCTTTTCCTTTTCCTTTTCATTTGATCTCTTTCACCCTTTAGGGGGAAAACCAAGCAGAACTTCCATTGAGTGTCAAATAACTAAAAAGCATTTGAGCTATTTTATGTGTGTATATATATGTATATATGTGTGTACATATATATAATGATTTTTATGTATATAAATACATTTTATATCACATTGTTTTACTTTTATATATATGTGTGTATATATATGTATATGTATATATAAAACAATCATATATATACATACATGTGCAAGCAAAACATACATAGATATTACACACCCAAAGTTTTGTTTTTCTGTGGGTAAATACAACAGGTGATCTATTTTCGTGGAGGCATCCATCCTGGAATAATCTGTCCTCTGTTTTGAACTCTCATCTAGGGAATCCCTTTTTTTCTCTTTATTGGCTCCTTTGTTTCTTTTCCTTTTTCTTGGTTTACTCTATCCTTTTGGAAGACAACATTCTCTAATAGCTTCCTGAGAAAAGATAGATGAGTGATAAAGATTTTGAGATCTATTCTGTCTTTATACCTGATCCCCTTGTTTTCAGCATGGTGCCTTACTTCAGAATGTAACTATGTAAGGATCCCTTCATTAAAAGTAAGACAGATTTTCTTTTCTTTTTTTTTTTAAAGTATTTTTTTTTAAGATTTTATTTATTTATTTGACAGAGAGATCACAAGTAGGCAGAGGGGCAGGCAGAGAGGGGGAAGCAGGCTCCCTGCTGAGCAGAGAGCCCGATGATGCAGGGCTTGATCTCAGGACCTGAGCTGAAGACAGAGGTTTAACCCACTGAACCACCCAGGCGCCCCCAGATTTTTTTTTAAAGATTTTTTTTATTGGGGCACCCACCCTGTATTCTCTCTCTTTCTCAAATAAATAATTTTAAAAAAATGTTATATTTATTTGAGAGAGAGGGAGCCAGCATGAATGGGGGTGGGGTGGGTGGGAGGGCAGAGGGAGAGGAGAAGCAGACTCCCTGCCGAGCAGGGGGGCCCAATGCTGGGCTCCATCCCAGGACCCTGAGATCATGACCTGACCCAAAGGCAGATGCTTAACTGACTGTGCCACCCAAGCTCCCCAGTAAGACAGATTTTTGTTTTTCTCTCTTTTATTCTCAGAGCACTCTTCACTATTGATTAAATCTTATGACCAGTCCCTTCTCCACTGTAATTTCATCAAGGCTTTGCTTCCTTTCCTATCTTAAACTTAGGTAGCTCCTTATTGATTCTTTTCTTTTTTCAAGATTTACTTTTTATTTTATTTTTTAAAGATTTATTTATTTATTTTAGGGGCAGGGGCAGGGCAGAGGGAGAAAGGGACTCTCAGGCAGACTCCTTGCTGAGCTCAGAGCCTGATGTGGGCTCGAGCTCAGGACCTG
This sequence comes from Mustela erminea, assembly GCF_009829155.1. Taxonomy (NCBI): domain Eukaryota; kingdom Metazoa; phylum Chordata; class Mammalia; order Carnivora; family Mustelidae; genus Mustela; species Mustela erminea. The sequence continues at coordinate 25,314,724 of NC_045631.1, forward strand.
AGCCAAAATCAAGAGTCAGACATTTAATTGACAAAACCGCTCAGGTGCCCTTATGAGAGCAAGCGGGAGCGAGAGGCTGAGGGATGAGCAGAGGGAGAGAAAGAATCTCAAGCAGACTCCCCACTGAGTGCAGAACCTGACATAGGGCTCTATCTCATGACCCTGAGATCATGACCTGAGCTAAGAGTCAGTTACTTAACCAACCGAGCCATTCAGGTTCCCCAGCTCCGCAATGATTCTAAGTTACAAGGTGCCTGGGAGGCTCAGATAGTTAAGCATCTGCCTTCAGCTCAGATCATGATCCCAGGGTCCTGGGATTGAGCGCCACCTTGGGCTCTCTGCTCACCAGGGAGATTGAGACTGTTTCTCCCTGTCCCACTGCTTGTGTTCTCTCTCTTAAATGAATAAATATAATCTTAAAAAAAAAATAAATGATTCTAAGTTATAACTTACCTCTCCCTTTGGTCCCTTCCTAAGTAACTTACAGCTGATCTCTGAGGAGTGTGTGTGTTTGTGTGCGTGTGTAAATTTAGGTGTATAGAATTATGTAACATACTCCTTCCTGGCACACTCATTGATCCATTTGTGGTCTATTATTTATTTATTTGGTCAGTTATTGGATCATTTAAAAAAATAATGTGAAAAGAATTTGAAAACCCACCACCTAGAACAAAGATTGGTCCCTGGCCATCATCTCATCTAACTATGTGGTCTCTCCTTAGTGCTTCTTCCTGGCATCTCTCACGCACATAATTGTTTTCCTTAATCACACATTCAGCATACTCTTTTGTTTATATGTATCCTCCAGAAATGCATATAACTTCAGTTGTTTTAACTTTATGATATGTTTTAAATTTGTAATCTGTTACAGTCTTCTTTATGTAATATTTTTGGAGTTATTGTATATTTATCTGGATACTTGACTGAAGTCTCCCATTTCTAATATTTGCAAAAATTTTGTGTTTTCTCTGTAAACGATTATATCACTCACAAATAATGACAGTTTAACTTCCTCATTTGCAATCCTAATGCCTCTAATTTATTTATTTATTTTTTTCATTTTATTGCACTTTCTGGGAAATCTAACAGAGTATTACATTTATGGACCTTTAAATTTTTAAAAAGATTTTTTATTATTTTTGAAGATTTTATTTATTATTTATTTGACACAGAGAGAGAGGGAAGAGCACAAGCAGGGGGAGCAACAGGTGGAGGGAGAGGGACAAACAGGCTCTCTACTGAGCACAGAGCCCAACATGGGCCCTGATCTCAGGACCCTGAGATCATGACCTCAGCTGAAGGCAGACACTTAACCAACTGAGCCACCCATAAAGGGACAAAGTGCCCCTTTATGGACTTTTTAAAAAGATTCTTATTTATTTATTTGAGAGAGAGAGGGCATGAGCAGAGGAAGGGGGACAAAGGGAGAGGGAGAAGCAAGCTCCTCCTGAGCAGGGAGCCTGATGTGGAGCTTGATCCCAGGACACTGGGTTCATGACCTGAGCTGATGGCAGATGCTCAACTGTCTGAGCCACCCAGGTGCCCCCATTTATGGATTTTTCTAAAATTGAACCAGCCTCGCATACCTGGGACAAATTCAACTTGGTCATGGAGTAATATTTTTTACTAATATTTTGCCTATCCTTGCACCAGTACTCTACTATTTAGAAACTTATATTTAGGAATTTTACGTTTGTAGTCATGAATAAAATGCATCTGGTTTTTCCTGTTACATGACAGGTTTGTCTGGTTTTGGTATTAATGTTACTTTAGCTGAGGAGTTTAACTTCTTTTTTTTTTTTTTTTTTAAGATTTTATTTATTTATTTGACAGACAGAGATCACAAGTAGGCAGAGAGGCAGGCAGAGAGAGAGGAGGAAGCAGGCTCCCTGCTGAGCAGAGAGCCCGGCATGGGGCTCGATCCCAGGACCCTGGGATCCTGACCTGAGTCGAAAGCAGAGGCTTTAATCCACTGAGACACCCAGGCGCCCCTTAACTTCTTTTCTTATTGTCTGGAAATTTGGTAGACTACTGCCCTTACAAGTTTGATAAAACTTATCTTTTAAAACCATTTGGGGGCGCCTGGGTGGCTCAGTGGGTTAAGCCGCTGCCTTCGGCTCAGGTCATGATCTCAGAGTCCTGGGATCGAGTCCCGCATCGGGCTCTCTGCTGAGCAGAGAGCCTGCTTCCCTCTCTCTCTCTCTCTGGCTGCCTCTCCGTCTACTTGTGATTTCTCTCTGTCAAATTAATAAATAAAATCTTTAAAAAAAAAAATAAAAAATAAAACCATTTGGACCTGGTATTTGTGGGAAGATTTTAATTATACCCTTTTATTTTGAAAATAAATTTTTTTTTAAAGATTTTATTATTTATTTGACAGAGAGAGATCACAAATAGGCAGAGAGGCAGGCAGAGAGAGGGAGAGAGAGGAGGAAGCAGGCTCCCTGCTGAGCAGAGAGCCCGACGCGGGACTCGATCCCAGGACCCTGAGATCATGACCTGAGCCGAAGGCAGCGGCTTAACCCACTGAGCCACCCAGGCGCCCCTTGAAAATAAATTTTTAAAAAAAGATTTTTAAAATCTGTCGGAGAGAGCAACCATAAGCAGGGGGAGTGGCAGGCAGAGGGAGAATCAGTTTCCCTGCTGAGCAGGGATCCTGATGAGGGACTCCATCCTAGGACCCTGGGATCATGACCTGAGCCGAAGGCAGACATCCAACTGACTGAGCCGCCCAGGTGCCCCATATTTTGAAAAGAAATTATTGCAGCATCGAGGTCAGAGTGCAGGAGAAAGGAAGAAAAGGTGGGAATAAGAAAACGGCTGTCCACTGAAGAGTGTGTACAAGTGCTTGGTTAAAGCTGTTACCTCATTGAACCCCCAAAACACCTTTTCAAAGAGGGTCTGTCAGTCAAGGTCCAGTCAGGGAAGGAGTAACTGCCTTAAGTTTTATAAACAGTGGACATTCAATAATGAGGACTGGTGACTTGGGTGTTTTCTGAAATAGCCTCAAATTAATACTTGCATGAAGCAGCTACCAACCCCCTAGGGCTGGGAGAACAAAAAGGAAGAGGTGGGGTTACCAGAATGTAGGAGTTTGAAGGAAGGTCCATGGGGACCAGTACTTGCACCTCTGAGAGGGAGCTTTGAGTAGCTGGTGCTCAGAGCAGGTGGAAGCCTGGCTGGACAGACCCTTGATTGATAGGCCCAGGCGTAGTCCAGAGGATGAGTGAGCATGGCAAGGCTGGGACTCTGCCAAGGAGCCATAATCTGCTGCTGCTTGTACCTCTAATGGATGCAGTGAGGCTCTCACCAGGAATGTTGAAAGATGCTAGAGGCCAGAATTAGCTCTCTCTTACTGTGGAGCACTGATGATAAAAGCTAGAAAACAAGAATGAAATCACTATTCTTACCATCCTGCCTTCTCATTGGTAGAACTAAACAGGTTTGCAGAGTCTTAGCTTTGTTGTCACAGAGCAGAGAATAAAAAGATGAGCTTGGAGCAGAGAGACAGTAGGTAAATAACCAGAACATTGTATACTATGTGTATTCTGCAAAGAGAAAACTGAAGCTGAGCAAGGTTAAATTATTTGCTTAATGTCATTGGAGCTATTAAGTGGGCGGGTCTGGGTTTAACCGCAGGCCTGGGTTTCTACTGCATCTTTCATCTATCCTGAACATGCTATTGATTGTTAAGGGACCATTATGGCCACTCAGAAAAAAAAAAAAATACTGCCAGTTAAATAAAGCACACCATCACTTGTAAGATACACATCAATTTCAGATATATATATTTTTAAAGATTTTAGTTATTTATTGGAGAGAGCATGGGCACAAGTTGGGGAGGAGAGGCAAAGGAAGAGGGAGAAGCAGACTTCCCACTGAGCAGGGAGGCCGACATAGGTCCCATAGATCCCAGGACCCTGAGATCATGGCCTGAGCAGAAGGCAGATGCTTAACCACTGAGCCACCCAGGCGCCCCTGATTTCAGGTATTTTTTAAAGTTTTTTTCTTTTCTTTTCTTTCTTCTTTCTTTTTTCTTTTTTTTTTTAAAGGAAGAATGTCTTGTAATTGAAATACAATCTATTATGCTGCCTTATATTTAGTTTTGGAGTTACTAATTTTGAAATACCTATGTAATACACAAATAAACCGCTTAGTAGATAGTTAAAAGTTTAGCCTCCTAAGAAAAATGGAGGCTAGAGATACAGAGGTGAAGGTCATCTGTGTGCAAAGATCGTAATCCAACAAGAGCCTTGCTGTTTTCTCAGCTTTCCCAGTCTCTTATCTCTACCATCTCATTTCATCCTGTCCTTTACCTGTCTCTTTGTGATGGCATCTGTTGGTAAGCCTTAATATTATCCAAGAACACTTAATTTTTTTTTCTTAAATTTCCATAATCAAAGATCTTTTTCTCTTCTCCTCTTCTGTTCAAAAAGTATGTGATCTGTACGTGTGCAGTCTTCACAAGGGTGCTGTTGGAAGTGCTGTTGGAAGTATGGTCGTGAAAAGCAGATCTCCAGGGGAGATAGATGGTGTGAAAAAAATCCTATCTATCTTTAGACTTCCATGGTTTCTCTATTTTTACAGGTCCAGCATGTCTGGCTTGCATCTAGTAAAGCAAGGTCGAGACCGAAAGAAAATAGACTCTCAGCGAGATTTCACTGTAGCTTCTCCAGCAGAATTTGTTACCCGTTTTGGGGGGAATAAAGTGATTGAGAAGGTAAGTTATAACTTGCTGAATTATTTTTTTCAAAAGCTCATGAGATTCAATGCCTAGACTCGTCATCTAGATTTGCTCAAAACCGGCATTTGAATTTTCAGAGACTGCCTCTTTGTGCAGAATTAACCTCTCTGCCTCCATGATGTCCTGTGAATTTCACTGTTTTCTATGTATTTACCATGGATAATTTAGGCAGAGCTAATTAAAAAGTTGAAGTGGTGGTCAAACGGTTCTTTTTAAAAGGTCCTGCGATTTTATGGGGTTGGGCTGCCCCACTGTGAGAGGGTCTGAGAAACAGATTAGCTTGTGGGGTAGTGGTGAAGAGATATGTCACTGCATTGGAGTGAGAGCTAAGGGAGTGGAGGGATTAGAACAGAAGGCTTGAATAGTTTGATGCACTGCGATTTAATGGCTTCCAGCAGATATTTGAGGTGTTTAGAGGGAATATACCGTATGAAATACCTAAAGAGATTACAAATATTTTGAAACATTAGGAGTAATTCTGTGCCCCTTTTATCTAAACCACGTCCGAGCTGGTGGGACAACTTGGCTGAAAGAGATGGAGGTGATTATAAGAATAAAGCGTGGGGACCTATACTCCCACTTTAGCAGTGTTGCTCCAATGGCGTGCTTCTGTTAACCTTCCAATAAAGACAGATGGTGTTACCTCCAGCCACTCTTATCCCGGGGCCATGATTGCAAGACAGGTCAGGAGAGGTTTGTTTACAGTGATGTCTCAGGATCATTGGTTATTCTTCTCTTTTTCTTGTGACCATTCTTTGTAAGGCAGTCTCTACAATTCTAAGGCATTTAGGGCTCAACATTTTGGGGAGAGAGAGAGTGGTTGGTGCCAGTGTTCTTACATGTGTTCAGAGTTCTGCGCCTTGTTCAGTATAACAGAGAATAGTGCATGACATTATGCTGTTCAGTCGTCCTCCATTCCTTAATACATCATCCCTCTGAAGTTTGTCTTGTGTTCCCCTAACAGGTATGGTAGAGTAATTCACAAACTCACAAGATTTGAAAAATTGTGAATTTCCCCCTTCAAGAAATGAAGATAGAAAGCGTAACTTTTAGTTGGCACATATTAAAGTATTTGCTTAGCTAACATTTTAAAATATCCCTTGATCATGTGGGAGCTGGTTCCTAACTGCCAAGACTAGCAACATAAATTCCTAATTGAAAATCTGGCTTTCCAGAGAAAGCCAGAGATCTACAGAAATGGTCTCATTTCTTCTCCTTCGTCATTGCCTGCCTTTTCTACTTTTCTCCAATTCCCATCCCACCACTCTCCCAGGTTCTTATCGCCAACAATGGCATTGCAGCAGTGAAATGCATGAGGTCTATCCGCCGATGGTCTTATGAGATGTTTCGAAATGAACGTGCAATCCGATTTGTTGTTATGGTAACACCTGAAGACCTGAAAGCCAATGCAGGTGAGTGATTATCATTAAGAAAGCATCACCCTTGGGTGCCTGGGTGGCTCTGTTGGTTAAGCTGCTGCCTTCAGCTCAAGTCATGATCCAGGGCTCCTGAGATCAAACCCTGTGTAGGGCTCTCTGCTCAGCAGGAAGTCTGCTTATCCTTCTCCCTTTGCCCCTCTCCCCACTTGTGCTCATGCTCTCTCAAATAAATAAATAGAATCTTAAAAAAGAAAAAAGAAAAGAAAAGAAAGCATCACCCTTGAGCATAAAGATTGGAATAGCAAAGTCTTAAGTAGGAGTCTATTAACTTAGGAGGATTCCCAAACCCAAGCATTTCTCTTTAAAAAAGTGTCAGTAATAGGCATATACAAGTGATTCTACTGTATTGAACCTCAACACAGTCTCCTGTGTTCTAAGTAAAAATAAGTAGAAATTTAACCAGTGTTGATTGCGGTTTCCAGGTGTATGCTCTTCTAGTGTCAAGTATTTGCTAAGCTACATACTTTAGCATGTGTAAGTAGAAAGATTTGGAAGGAAATGGCTATTTCCCTAAGCTAAGCTACATTGAATTTTAGAGAATCTTAGGATTAAGGTTCTTTTTTTCCCCCCTCTTGAGGGACCCAAGTGGGTTTTATCCTGCAACTTTTCTACATATTCTCTCTCCTCAGATGGCCCTCCATCTGAGAGTTGTAGATAAAGACTATTAGTATAGGTGAGAGGGTATGGCTAGTCTTTGCTCTCTGTACTTTTTATCACTAAAATATAATCTCTAAGGTAGAGTACCCACAGATAGCATTAGTTCCTTAAAGAGCTATCTTTTTAAACCTATTTTGGTCTGTGTATGTTCTCTCACTATTGAGACTATGATATTAAGACTATTCTTAAGGAGTAGGGATTATTATATCATCTTATTTAGAAACAGATAAGGTACCATTTTATTGGAAAGCATATGTTATTATGTGGAATCATTTAGTTTGACCCTTTAACTTCTCTGAACCACAATTGTATCTGTAAAAGGAAGATCATAATGTCTAATTTACAGTATAGTTATAAAGATGAAATTGTCTGTAATAAACATTAAACTACCTTGTGTGATTTCTTTCCCCCCATCTATTTCTATCTGGTACTCCTAATTCATTTATTCATTTACTCAGTGCATATGGAGACCCATAGGTGAATAAAATGTAATCTTGTTCTAGGAAGCAAATAATTTCAATACAGTGAGGTAAGTGCTAAAAGAAATATGAACAGGGTACTGTGAGAACAGAGCTGAGGCATCTTACCTCTAACCTTTGCTTTTGGTAGCAGGGTTAAGAGAATGCTTTCTGAAAGAAGTTATGCCTAGCCAAGAATGGCAAGAGTTAGTGAAGCAATCAACAGGACATTCCAGGCAGGGTGTTGCAGGAAGAAAGAACAGTCTATGCAAATGTATGAAGGCATGACACAATGGTTTGCTGGAAACTACAGGTATACTTGTTAAAGTACAAGATGTGATTTACTATTTCTCAAGAAGGGTCCTGATTTTCATCCTTAGGAGCATAGACTTAAATTTTTTAGGGATGTGTGGGTGTGGTGTGTCTGTGTGTTGGACATTAAAGGGTTAGCATTTTGAATGGATTAGTTGTTGTTTTTAACAATTCAAAAGTAGAAACGTACAATGAATTCCTTCCCATTTACCTATCATCCAGCAGCAACTCGTGGCCAGTGTTGTTTCATCAGTACTTTCACCTCCCCACTACACACATAATTTCTGAAGAAAATCCTAGATATATTATTTCATCTGTAAGTATTTTAGTGTGTATCTCTTAAAGGTACTTTTTCTTTGCTTGAAACATAGCAGTTAGATGGACAATTTGTATAGCGTCTTGGAAGATTCATTTGTGGAAGGCAGTGCTACAGAACATAATGAGGCTGAGATGGCTTAGAGGCTGGGGAGGTAAAATTGGCAAGATATGGTGATAGAGGGAAGAGTTGATGATTACTGTTAGGTTTCTAATTTGGTTGACTAGGCAGATGATAGGATCATCAACAAGAGCTAAATAATAATGGAGCCAGAAGAAGAAGGTTTTTTGCAGGGTGGACAGATGAGATTGGGAGTACTTCTGATATAAACAGATCATATAAATCCTGTAAAAAGTTGAATATATCCTTTCAGAACTTAGAAATAATGAGAGCTGGAAACTAAGAGGCTACATTATCAGCAAACATATAGTAGTTAACACTACCCCTGCCCCGCCCAAAGAACTGATGGAAAATGAAGAGAAAGAGGGCTAAGGATGAAATTTTATAGAAGAGTAAAATTTTAGGTATAGACTCAGGAAGATTGGCCCATAAACAGTGCTGAGAACAGATGACTGGAGACAGAAGAAACAGAAGATAGAAGAAAGAGAATTTCCATAAGGAAGGGCCAAATGAGTTGGCAATCCAGTGAAGTAGGAATAGGAAATCATTGGTAGCATTTTTGAGAATAGTCCAGTGGAACAATGTGAGTGTGCAGACATTATAATACAAGATGTTAAGGAATGAGTGGAAAGTTACATGGAGATAGCTAATACAGACAAGTTTTTTTTTTTTTTTTTTTTTTTAAAAGAATTTTTAATGAGAAGGGAAGAAGAAAAGGTAGTAACTAAAGAAAAATTAAGGGTCAGGGAGGATTTTTATTTTTTATAATTTTTTTAAAATTAACATATAATGTATTATTAGCCCCAGGGGTACAGGTCTGTGAATCACCAGGTTTACACACTTCACAGCACTCACCATAGCTCATACCTTCTCCAATGGAGGATTTTTATTTTTTAAAAGATTTTATTTATTTATTTATTTATTTATTTATTTATTTGTCAGAGAGAGAGAGAGAGAGAACACAAGCAGGCAGAGCGGCAGGCAGAGGCAGAGAGAGAAGCAGGCTCCCCACTGAGCAAGGAGCCCGATGCGGGATTCGATCCCAGGATCCTGGGATCATGACCTAAGCCGAAGGCAGTGGCTTAAGAAACCGAGCCACCCAGGTGTCCCAAGGATTTTTATTTTTAAGAGTGAAAGAGACTTGGGACTGTTTAGCATTTGAGAGGAAGGAGCCAAAGAGGGAAAGGAATGGAGGCATACAGGGACCCGGAGGAGGCGGAAGTGGGTGTAGTCTAGAGCACAAGTGGACAAAAATAAGCATATTCCCTGCTTTTTATTCTGAAGAACAAAAAAGTCTAATGCGGTAGATGTATTCATACAAGGATGTATATTCATTGTAGTGTTATTTAAAGTAAATGAGAAACTGGGATGCCTGGGTGGCTCAGGCAGTTACGCCTCTGCCTTCAGCTCAGGTCATGATCTCAGGGTCCAGGGATGGAGCCCCACATTGGGCTCCTTGCTTAACAGGGAGCCTGCTTCTCCCTCTCCCTCTGTCTCCCAGCTTGTGCTCTCATTCTCTCTCTGTCAAATAAATAAATAAAATCTTAAAAAAATTAAATAATGTGAAACTAGGAGTAACTTAAATGTCCAACATGGGTGCATTAGTTGCATAAAATGTGCAACACTAATAATGTGAAGTACCATGCAGACATTAAAAAAATATGTTGTGGAATTAGATTTCTTGGTCTGAAATGCAGTTTAATATTGCTACATTATTTATTTTGTGTGACAATATTACCATAAACTTGGCAACAGTCAGCAGCTCCCAGTTTCTGTAGGTCAGAGCATGTCTTATTAGCTGGGTCTTCTGCTTCAGGTTATCACAAGACTGCAGTCACTTGTCAGCTGGGTTTGCAATCTCGTCTGAGGCTTGACTTGGGGATGGATCTACTTTCAAACTCAGATGGATCTATTTTTTTTTAAGATTTTATTTATTTATTTGACACAGAGAGAGAGATCACAAGTAGGCAGAGAGGCAGGCAGAGTTGGGGGGAGAAGCAGGCTCCCCACTGAGTGGAGAGCCCAATACAGGGCTTGATCCCAGGACCCCGAGATCATGACCCGAGCCAAAGGCAGAGGCTTAACCCACTGAGCCACTCAGGCGCCCCAGCTGGATCTACTTTCAAACTCAGCTTTCAGTTTTCTATGGCCTATCAGATTGAGGGCCTGAATGTTTAGCCAGTCATTAGCAAAAAACTACCCTTGACTCCTTGTCATGTGGGCCATCCCAAAATGACTGCCTGCTACCTTAAAGCCAGCAAGGCAAAGCCTTTTAGTAAGATCAGGTACTTTCTTATTGTCCTTGCCATATTCTCTTGGCTAGAAACAACTCATAGATCCTGGTCACACCCAAGGAAAGGGGGATTCCTTAAGGTATAAAGACCTAGAAACTGGGATCATGGGAACAGACAGTGTGTCTGTCCATCACTATTGCAAAGAAAAAAGTTAGCTACAGGGTGATACAATAATAGGGAAAAAATACATTGCATATAGTCAGGAAAAGGGCTAATGGCATATACCAACAGCAATACCAGTTGTCTTTCAGGGTGGTATTTTGGGGTGTTTTTATTTCTCTTTCTGCTTTTTTCAACTTTTTTACAAAGATTTTATACAATTTTGGCGTGCCTGGGTGGCTCAGTGGGTTGAGCCTCTGCCTTTGACTCAGGTCATGATCTCAGGGTCCTGGGATCGAGCCCCGCATTGGGCTCTCTGCTCTGCAGGGAGCTTGCTTCCCCCCTCTCTCTCTGCCTACCTCTCTGCCTACTTGTGATCTCCGTCTGTCAAATAAATAAATAAATAAATAAATCTTTAAAAAAAAAAAGATTTTATACAATTTTATAATTTCGTTAAAAGTTATTTGAAAATTAGATCTCTGGAAAGGATTATAATACTAGTGTTATTGAATTAAGGAATTAATATTTTGGATAATTTTTCCTTTTTTCTAACCTTTCTATTATGTTAATTATTTTAGTACCTTTACTGAATATAATTTATATGCCATAAAAAGTTCACATTTCTATGAGTTTTAGTAAATTTGTACCATTGTGCAGTCATCATAGGAATCCAGTATAAAACACACATTACTTTTGTAATTTAAAAGATTATGAAGAAGGAGCCTTAGATGGAAGAGTTGGTTCTTCACATGAGGAGAGGACTTCATCATCTGAGACCTGGAGTTGGGGGGAGCAGGCATGCTTGACAGTGAGGGTGGTAATAATCAACCCAGTTGCATATTTTTTATGTTGTGCTCATTATTGGGAAAGTTGGAGATGTGGATGATTAGTGCAATCTCTGGTAAAGAACCAAGTGTTCTCTTTTGAGGTGAGTTTTGTTCCTTTGTGACTATTCTCTAGAATAGATTCTCTTGTGGTAATTACGGCAACTGGGAACCAGGAGACAATGGAGAAGTCCAAGCTGTGTGGATAAGATAAAATGCTTTCTTCTTCTACTTACCAGGGCATGAAAGGGAATTTCATGTCTGCAGTAGTGATACCAGAAAACTGATTGGTGTAGAACTCTGAACTGTTGCTGGTTGGTGACTGTAGTACATTCATGAGCATGTGTGATATAGGTCAGCATTAATGTAACTTTCTTTTCTGTACCCACGGCTATGGAACTTCAGAAAAGGCTAAACCACAGTAGAAAAGTTGGACGGATTTGACTATATAAAAATTTTTATTTAGCAAATAAAAAGTTAAAGACAAATCGTAATCTGGAAAAACACTTTGCAGCAAAGAGTGTCTACCTATAATAGAGAAAATGACACCCTTCAGTAGAAAATGAACCAAGAACATGAATTAGGTAGTTGATAAAAGAATGAGAAAGGAACAATAAATATACAAGGAAAAATTTGATACTAATGGTAATCAAAGAAATGTAAAGCAAAACAATGGTCGATTGGGATTTTTTAGTTTATAAGACTAGTAAAATTTTAAAGAGTGATAAGGGGCACTTGGGTGGTTCAGCCTGTTAAGTGTCTGCCTTGGGCTCAGGTCATGATCCTAAGGCCCTGGGATGGAACCCCATGTTAGGGTTCCTGCTCAGTGGGGAGACTGCTTCTCCCTGCCCCCTCTCCCTTTGCCCACTTTGCTCTCTCTTGCACACTTTCTCTCAAATAAATAAATAAATAAATAAGTGAGTGATAATATCTAATATAGGTTAGAGTACAGATAACTTGTCACCCATGTTGCTAATGAGAGTCTAATGTGCTTCAATCTTTGAAAATGTGGATACCATTTGATTTAGTAGTTGTATTTCTAGGAATGTATCTTGTGGGTATAATTGTAGTACAGGGATATTCATCATTGCATTATTTTAATATTTTCCAAATCATTAATGACCCATATGTTCAACAATAAGTTAGTGGTTAAATGAATTATGAACTGTTGTGACATTATTGGAATGGTAGATATCCATTGAAATATCAAGTGTATATTAAATATATCTAAAATACTAAATATCTATTAGTATCTCTCTATTATGTATGGGAAGATACCCACAATATATTGTTAGATTGATTAACAGTTTATGGATTCTAGTACATCAAATTATAAACTGATTATCTTTGAATGGTGGGACAATAAGTGATTTCAGCTGTTAAAAAATAGTATTATTACATCCTGATATATTACCTAATTTTTGTTAATGGTTCACATGCTTTCCCTTTTATTGTCAAAGAGAACAAAAAACCTGTTTCTTTTGAACAAATTTCAGGCCTTTGTATCTTTGGAATTTTTTTTTAGAAGGACGTGAAACCTTTAAAAATTAATAACAAGATAGAAGAAACATAAATATGGTAGAGATGGACCTTGAGCAAGTTCTTTGACTGCTCCAAGCCAATTTCCTGTAAACTAGGTGACAATAATACCTATCACTTTTAGGATTTTTGAATATTACATAATATATGTAAACTGCTTAGTATAGTTACTGCGCGCTGTAGTGGTCTACTACATTTGTTGCCAGAGTGGGAAGAGAGAGATATCAGGGAATACTGAGGAAAAAAAAAATGCAGGGAGGGAAAGAAGTTATCTTTTAACAATGTCTTTCAAATAGCTGCCATCTCCAGCATTCCAGATCAACTCTCTTCCAGCACTTTCTAGTTGCCTGTAACTGACCTTTCCTGTTCATCCAGTCTACAAACCTTTCTTTAGGCTCTACCCTCTTTTCCCAGTTCGTCTGGGCTCTACACCAGAAAAAGGGCTTTCTTGGAGAATAGTGTAAGTTAGAGATAAAAGGTGTCGGGATTGAAACTTTTTATCAGAATAGAATAATTGTACAGGGGTCTCTAAGTGACATGTCATCCTTAATACATAGATCTTAAAGACCCTTCTCAAAGGTTACATAATGAAATGTTTGAGAACAGCTGTTTTAGTACAAGAGCTTCCTGAATATGACATTAGCACATGTTAGTGCCCGTGACTTAATAAAGTCAGAACCTCTAACTAAGTGGTCCTGGGACTTAACCCTGTTAATGCAGTTTGTCCTGTTACCTGTGATGGTATCTGTCCTTTACAACGTTTTGCTCTTCTGTTACATTTCTGAAAATAAATCGTGTGTCTGTTAATTTGCTTGCATTTTCAGAATATATTAAGATGGCAGATCACTATGTACCGGTGCCCGGAGGACCAAACAACAACAACTATGCAAATGTGGAATTAATTCTTGATATTGCCAAAAGGATTCCAGTACAAGTAAGAGATGCCAGCGTGTCCTTTCACACCAGGTTTAGCCATCTGACTGTTAACTGCAAGAGGCTATCCAGAGAAGAACTTTAAAATTTTATATAAAACATCTTTGTTGAAAGTTTGATAAAAGCTTTTTTTAAATGTGGGATGTAACAGATCAGGAAAAGAGAGGTGGAAAAAATGAATGAGTCAAAGTAAAATAAATATAATACAGACAGAAGGTTTGTAAGTGTCTTTCAGAGATTAAGTTATCCATTGCACCGTCAAACTATCTCAAGTAAGTAAAAGCTCCTGTTTCCAGTGGAATATTCTTAGCTCAGAATATGGTGATATAGAAGCAGATTATTTCTTCCCTATTATATTGTGTTAGGAAATTTAGGGTAAATGTCCTAAAGCCCAGAGAGAAAAAAACTAGAGATTTATATGGCAATATAACCACTGGATATAAATGTGGAGTTGGGTGGACAAAGTAATTGAATCTGTGAAAGAAAACCAATATTTCTAGAAAGGGCTCTGTAGAGTCTACTGGAAAGGCTATGCATTGAGTTTCCTAAAGAGCAGCAAGACTAGCTGAATCTTAATATCAACTTCAGCTTATTTTGACTCTTCAGAGGTTGTGCCATAATGGACTGCTTATTTTTATTCTCTAAAAAGTTTGCCAAGAATCAAGCATAGAAGCTGAATTAAGTGTTAGGATCTTGTGGAGCTATTGTACCTCATGGAGTAGGGCGAGTCTTGTAGAGAGTAACACAGTTTATCATGGTTTTTTTAAGTGTGAATTTTAAGAACAAATCATATTATCTTCCCTTATAGGCAGTGTGGGCTGGCTGGGGTCATGCTTCTGAGAATCCCAAGCTCCCAGAACTTCTTTTGAAAAATGGCATCGCCTTCATGGGTAAGCCTTTCTGACATACTCTTCCTGTCTTTCTGGTTCTGTCAGTTTTGCCTGTGTTCCACTCCATGTTCTGCTTTTCTTCTGTTTAACATGCACTGGGCTCTCATTTTTCGTCAGTTAACAACTCTCAGAGTAACCCTCTTCATTTCTTTTTCTTTTTTTTTTTCTCTTCCTTATTTCTTACATCCTACTTACCTTTCTTCATTTTGATTGTCTTTTCTGTCCCCAGGTTCTTTTCCATGATATATGGAAAAGGCTCTGATTTCCAAAACACTGGCCTTTTAAACTTTGCCCTTAATTTTAAGAAAATATGTGGAGAAAGGGCCTTTTTTATGTAGCAGAGATAATTGAGTATTAGGATACCCTAGCACTGTGCCCTTAAATATGAATCATCACCTTCACATTTAGTGTATAGGTAACATTCTTGTGAGAGCTTTTTCTTCTGATTTTTTGCTGTGCTATATAGCAGAGAAAGAAATCAAGAGTATATGGCTCAAAGGGTTTCTCTCTTTATCTCAGAGATCTTCCACAACAATGATTATGTATTGTAAACCCTATTAAAGATAAATCTTCCTGGGGTGTCTGGGTGGTAGTGCGTTAAGTGTCTGCCTTTGGCTCAGGTCATGATCTCAGGGACCTGGGATCGAGCTCCCCCATTGGGCTCCCTGCTCAGTGGGCAGCTTGCTTCCCCCTCTCTCTCTGCCCGCCTCTCTGCCTACTTGTGATCTCCCCCTTGCTGTCAAAATAAATAAATAAAATCCCTAAAAAAAAAAAAAAAGATAAATCTTCCTTTTGGGTTCCCCTAAGACCAAGGAGGGCATATTTCAGACTTGAACCCCAAACTTTTTAGTCCTTATTTTAGGATTGGTTAAAAAAAAAAAAGACCTTTATAACCTGGTGAAGTTGGATCATGAACAACGATAAAGTCAGATTTTTCAGGAATTTAATTCAGTGTACATACCAAACTCTGCTTAAGAGCTCACTACATTAGGTTCTATAAGGGGTACAAAGATAAGTCATAACATAGTAATCCCCCTAATCAAGATCATGATCTCCATAATATGTAATGTAGGGGAGATAAGACAAATACAAAAATAATTATATAGAAGACAAAATCTGTGTGACAGAGATGAAGCCAGAATATTGCAGTCATGGTTCTTTTCTTGTTTTTAGGTCCTCCAAGCCAGGCCATGTGGGCTTTGGGGGATAAGATTGCATCTTCCATAGTGGCTCAAACTGCAGGTATCCCGACTCTTCCCTGGAGTGGCAGTGGTAAGAAACTATTTCTTGTTTGTATTTTGAAGTACGGAAAATCTCAGTATGATGTTTGGGACTGTGGCTTAAGTCTTTATTTTAAGTGTATTGGGTGATGGGCATAAAGGAGGGCACATGATGTGATGAGTACTGGCAGTTATATGCAACTGATAAATTACTGAACACTGCATGTGAAACTAATGATGTGTACTATATGTTGGCTAATTGAATTTAAATTAAAAAAAATGTATTCTGATATGTGATAAGAAATAGAATCGAGGTTGATTTCTGGTACCTTGTATTTCCTAGCTTAATCAATATACCTGTGATTTTATGATGTCTTAGGAATATAAATTTTATACCAGATGCATAGATGCTAAGCTGTGATTTAAGTGATCTGGGGACTTAATTGGAATTTGGAGAAACTCTAGGAAAACTCACATGGTTCTGTAGATTGGGATCTGCTCTGGGTAGGCTAGAATCTTCTTCAGAGGTGGACTTAGGCAGAATTAGGCCTTTGAACCTGTCTGAGGGGTGACCTGGATCACTAAGAAAAACCTAAAACCAGCTTATTCAAATGTTTGCCTGCCAGTGTTTTCTTAATGCCAGCCCACTATCTATTGGTGATTTGCTTTGCCTGTTTAATACCATTCAACTTCTCCTTTGCCCTTGATGCAGAAAATGAGGGCAATAGTAAACCTTTCTTCCAGGCATACAGAAGAATAAAATTTTTCTTGAAATGATTTATAGTTGACTAATCCCTTAAAGAGTGCCATGTGAATCATTATAGCTGATAGCAGTATGAACTTGCCTTTTTTTAGTACTCCAGCAAAGGGAGCAGACATACTCTAAAAGCTCTTTCAAATGGGAATGACCATTGTCTTGAGGCTGAACAGATTTGAACTCTTGTTACTCTGGCTCTCCAGGGGGATTGCAATATCCTCTCCAGAACTGCTGGGTCAAACAGTTTAAAATAAACGTTTGAATTTGTTCTTGTTTGAATGGAGAGACTGTAGCATTCCCCTTGTGGCTGAGTACAGGGACATTCAGGGAGCATGGAATCATGACTCTGCTGAGGCCAATAAAACCGCCATTTCCATTTCCAAGGGCTCATAAAGATTGAATTATTTCCCAGACCTCTGGCCCTGGAGCAGGCCTGAACACACAAATCGAACATATTTTGCCTGTGGAGTTGCTGTGAAAAGTCTGACATGGGTTTTTTGTTTTTTTGGTCTTGTAGGTCCTTGCATTTTTACAAGTTTGCTCCCTGTTTGTTCTCTTGGCTTCTTCTAGGGTCAGAACCTGAGTTGCCAGGTCCTGTAGAGCTAAGTGCCGTTAACCCCAGGGACTGATGAGGCTTTTATGGCATCCCTCTTTCTCACATATACCCTCAATTTTGGAAAAATATGAGAGCATTTGAAAGAAGGAATAGCAGAAAATTGACAAGATCAGAAGCTTTTATAGCAGCTTTCAAGTCACTGTTATCTGTTACAGGTCTTCGTGTGGACTGGCATGAAAATGATTTTTCAAAACGTATCTTAAATGTTCCCCAGGAATTATATGAAAAAGGTTATGTGAAGGATGTGGATGATGGGCTGAAGGTAGGTTACAAACTCTAGGGAGTGATGTCTTTCAACTGACCAGTTAGAGTCACAAAGTAATTTGAAGGCTGGTTCATGATATACACCTGTGATGGCATTGGGATTTTAAGAACATGAGATATAGTTTATAGAGTAAGGAAGTGACCTAGATTTAACAAAAATAATTTAAATTTTTTTTATAGCTTTTTTTTTTTTAAGATTTTATTTATTTATTTGACAGAGAGAGATCACAAGTAGGCAGAGAGGCAGGCAGAGAGAGAGAGAGGAGGAAGCAGGCTCCCCGCCGAGCAGAGAGCCCGACGCGGGGCTTGATCCCAGGACCCTGAGATCATGACCTGAGCTGAAGGCAGCGGCGTAACCCACTGAGCCACCCAGGCACCCCTAATTTAAATTTTTTTTTAAGCAAACTGCTCCCCCCGGACAGAACATTTCTTAGGTGGCTAATTCAGCTTTAAGGGACTACCAACTCTGCCCTCTACCACCTGTTAGTGTGTGTATGTGGGGGTGGGGGTAGGGGAAGGAGTAACAAACAATTCACATTTTCCCCTGCTTAAATTCAGAACCAGGAAGCCAGGCAGACAGAGAAATGTCAGCTTTATTACAGATAGGTTGGTGAAAATGGCTTCAGCGTGTAGCAACAATCAGATGTGTAAACTGAACATCTGAGTTCTACCTGCTCATTCACTGGGTACTGGCAGTGCTGAGTAACCCCATACTTTCCTCTGCAGGAACAGAGCTTTTACCATCCAGCTTCTTTGTCACTGAGAACTGACAAAGAGCATATGTTCTGTGCAGTGGGCTGATCCCAAAGGGGAAGAGGTCGAGCTGTGCATGCTCAGTTCCTCCTTGCAAACTGACCAATCACACAATTCACTTTTTCCCTTGGGGAGGGGTGAGGGAGGGAGCCAAGAGAGGCTGGAAGTGTCTAATTTCTGTTCATCCTTGTAGCAACAGGAACCCATGCAAAAGGAGATCCTTTCTCCAACATTGCCGGTTCTTTCTTTTATCGTTCTCTCCTGTTTGTTCCCCTTTCACTTTTTAAATAGTTGGAAGTGTCAGTTACGCATGCTTCCAAATAGATGATGAAAGAGGCTATTTTAGAAAAACACACTACTCATGTTTGACTTTGTGTGTTACAAATTCAAGAGGAAAACTGAATGCTCAACTAATTTTTCTCTTTTGTTTGCATTTCAAGTTAAGCCTCTTGTAATCTCCTTAATAAGAATAACTAATATTTCTAATTGAATTGCAAACGCTATACTCTATGTGCTGTCATTTGCCAAAGAGTAGAAGCCCCTTTGTAAGGAACTAGCTATTTTGCTCATCAATTAAAATTCCTTTTTTTCCTGGTCATAATTTTAAACGAAAAATTTCTGGTAGAAAATTTGGAAGGCTAGAAAAGAAATGATGATAAAACTACCCATAAACCTACCATCTAGAGATAGATACATATTCATAACACATTAATGCATCTTCTTTCAGGCTTTTTTGATTCATAGTTTGTTATCATAAAATGATCATCTTTATTAATAGATTCCCATATTTATAATTATTATAAGTATAAAATTAGTTTCTCGGTATGTATATATATAATGTGTATCTATATATATATTGCTTAGTAATCCTAGTTTCTTTTCCTATTTTTATTAGGTATAAGCATTTTCCTTATGATATTAAAATTCTTCTAAAATATCCTAAATAGGAGCACCTGGGTGGTTCAGTTGGTTGTGTTTTTGCCTTCAGCTCAGGTCATGATCCCACGGTCTTAAGACTGAGTCCTGCATCAGGCTCCCTGCTCAGCGGGGAGCCTGCCTCTCCCTCTCCCTCCGCCTCTCCCCCTCCTTGTGCTCTCTCTTTCTCACTCACTCTTTCTCACTCACTCTCACTCTTTCTCTCAAATAAATAAATAAAATCTTTTTAAAAAAAGCATTCTAAGTGGATGACCTGTGCCTAGAGCCTTCATATCTTTTTAAAAGACCTACCTTCTTACTGATATCCTATGGACTACCCTATTTTTTTTAAAGTCTTTTCCACACTTGTGGCTGATTCTTTGGTACTTATCACTCAGAAATAACTTGCTTTTATAACACTGTTTCATCAGGCTAACTCTGTTTATAAGCTTAGAAGTGATTAGAGCCAAGAGAATTTTAGAAGAGATGGAACTGTGCATAATCAACTAATTCAACATTTGAAATTACCCTTCTTTCTGTTGGTACATGTTTAGATATTGTTATGATGGAAACTAAATCACTGGGCTGTTTCGACAAAGGAATGACTTAGTTATTCTAAATTTTGGCTAACTTTTCCCCACTCTACTTTTGCTGTAACAATACAATCTAGACATCTTCTGTATTGTTACATATAAAAGCCACCTCATCCCTTTTAATAATTGATAGTATTCTAATAGATGGACATATTTTGATTTAACTACCTCCCTCCTTAACAGATACATAATAATTTTTAGAAAGTTTTAGGATTGTTACCTGATCATTATTAAATGTCATGAATGCAAAAACCACATGAGTATGTGTTGAAAATTAGTTTTCCTAATTTTTAATGTACTTTAGTATCTTGTTATGTTTATCTTTTATAAAAAGTTGAGTGAGAAAATAACTTCTGGATATATGAGAGTTCTGATTTGTTAAATCTTATGTGTTGTCAGAAGCTGTCAGCATTTTACTAAGTGAACTTCTTACACCTTTTTTAAAAATAAAAATTAGTGGTAATACATGAATACCTATATATTATAAGAAATTCCAGTAATATAGAAATAAATACAGTAAAAAGTGGAAGTATATCTACCCATCTTCCTTTTATAAATCACCACTGGTGTATTTCTAGACTTTTTCTTTCAATACCCTGATATGTGGGTGTATGAATGCATGCATAATCATATATAAACTTTAAAAAAGATATATAAGCTTTAAAAAAGATTTTATCTATTCATTTACTTGAGAGAGAGAGACAGTGCAAGCAGGGGGAGGAGCAGAAGGAGAGGGACAAGCAGAGTCCATGCTCAGCATGCAGCCTGACATGAGGGTTCGATCCTATGACCCTGAGATCATGACCTGAGCCAAAATCAAGAGTTCGGTGCTTAACTGACTGAGCCACCCAGGTGCCCCGTAAACAAGTAGTTTTATTTTGTTTTTGTTTTTGTTTTTTTTGATGTATATAGGATTGTCTTAAGTTGAACAATATGAAAATGCCAGTATTCAACAGTTCCCTTTTTTTTTTTTAACCTACAAAAAATGGTCACTTTATTTTGGTTCAACCTAATGCTACAAATACTGTTAAGACTTCTTTTTTCACCTATGTTGCTACTTTTTTTTTTTTTTTTTTTTTGGCCTATGTCTTTAGGACCTTTCTATTTTACTACTTTTGGACCTACCAATGACAGCATTTTTTTTTTTTAAGATTTTATTTATTTTTATTCAGAGAGAGAGAGAAAGAGAGAATGCAAACAGGAAAAGGGGCAGAGGGAAAGGGAGAGAGAGAATTCTAAGCAGATGCCGTGCTGAGCACAGAGCCCAACATGGGGCTCAGTCATGACCTGAGCTGAAATCAAGAGTGGGTCACCCGGATGCCCCCAATGACAGCATTCTTAAAGGAAGAAGGTGCCAGTTTTCTCCTTCACTGTTAATAATAATACATTTTTCTCTTTTTCTTGAAGGCAGCAGAGGAAGTTGGATATCCAGTGATGATCAAAGCCTCAGAAGGAGGAGGTGGGAAAGGAATCAGAAAAGTCAACAATGCAGATGACTTCCCCAACCTCTTCAGACAGGTAGAATACAAGTTGTTTTTGTTTGATTTGTTTGAATTTACAGGTATATCAGAGATACATGATTTAACTCACACTATATATACAAAGTGCTATGTTGTACACCAAAAACTAATGTATGTCAATTATACCTCAATAAAATAAAAGATAATAATAAGTCATTATATAATTTGGATGTCCAGAAAATATTTAATTTTTTATTTTGTCTGTAAGTACTCTAGTCTTTCTCTCTAGCTCCTATCTGCTTATTAGCGATGTCCAGTTCAGTGTAAGGGTTTTTCAATAAGGAAACTCAAACAATAGTCATTCACTCTTCTGTAGAAGTGCTCAGTTTCTCAGATAGCTCTTCCCTGTATAGTGTAGTGGTTCATAGGACCTCATAGTGATAGGGAAGAGTCAAAATGCCTTTCTACATTTTTGTGTTCCCCTATTGCTGGCACTGTAAATAAAGTATGTGGTTAACTCCTGATCTGGATGCTCTTGGCTTGGCCAGACTCAGGCTCTCTGATTGACTTTACCTCACTTTAGTTCAAACTGGCTGTAGGCTCTGCAGTTTTTGCTGTGTGTCCCATCTACCTGGCCAGCTCCCCAGTCTACATCCTAGTCTGTGCTGCATGGCCACCACACGCAGATGCCCTATGGCAGGTCCACATCCTATAACTGAGGAGGGCTAGGGAAAAAACCTCAAATCTCTGTCTAACCCTCTGATTTGCAGCTAAGAGATGTGGCCAGACTAGAAGTTACTTGTGAAGGCCAAAAAAATGATCTTGTTTCATAATCTTAGAGAGATAATTTGGAGACAAACATCTCTTCTTTACTGCCCTACAGCTACCCTCACATACTTGACTCACTTTTTTTCTCCTACCAGAATAAGAGGAATAAGAAAAAGGAAAATTGGGACACATTCTGGCCTTTCACTCTCTTAGCTTCCCACTGTTTTTATTTTTTCCCAGCATTTTTTACTTTGCATTACCCTTTATAGTGTCTCTAGCCACCTTCTATTTGGCCTTTTTCTTTTTCTAAAGACCATTCAACAGCAAACTGATAGGTGTTATTTTGTTGCACTGTCCTATTTTGAATGTCAGAATTCAAATATTACCCTTCTTTTTCTTTATATACCTTTTGTAGTTTACCTAATTTCATAGGTAGATCAATGCCTCGTGGGGTCTAAAGAAAAGGTCTTTCACTCTTAGAAGTGAAAGAAAAAAAACGTTTAATTTTTTTAAAAAGTATAACTCCTTTAGATATTTTAAAAGTACTTATTACTGTGGAATCAAATAGTTGAAGAATCTAGAACACTAAGATTAGGAAATTTTACGTGAAAGTCCTCAAGTTCAAATAATGATTAACTAAATAACAAACCAATCCTCCCATTGAGAACAAACTAGAATAGCTGGACAAAAAATTTTTTAAAAGTCTATTTCAAAGCATTAGAGACTTTGCAAGACAGTGAAGAGTTATGGGGCTAAAGTATAAGAGAAGAAGGAAACATGAGGAGGTGGCATTTGAAGCCACTTTTTTCCTAGAGATATCTTCTAGTTTGAGAAGAAACAGTTAAAAAGCTGATTGGAGTTTTCAACAGTCAAAGACTTAAAGGACAAAACTTAGCCTTTAGAGTTTGCTAAGGAAGGTTCCCTGCAAAAATCTCCCAGATTTTAGGTTGGGATCTTAAAGACACTATACCTTAGGAGTAAAAATAAACTGGAAATAGACCAGCCTTCAGAGGGAGTAAATCTCAGCTTCAAGATACTCAAACTTTGATTCAAGCAAGGGGTTCTAGGTGGTGGTGTCACTATCCACCAGAAAGAAGCACATTTAATAACATCCAGAACCTCAAATTATTTTTTTTTATCTTTCAAATGCTGTTATCAAATACCATTTCAGAGTAAGCAGGCATATCAAATTACATGACTGGAAATCAAGAGAAATAGAAGTCAGTTTTAAACAGACCTGCAGAGAGTTTATATAATGGATCTTTCAGACAAGGATTTTGAAGTAACTATACTTAATGTATCCAAGGAAATTAAAGACAAGAATTTGGTTGGAAAACTGGAAACTAAAGAAGAAACAAATTCTAGAACTGAAAATACAATAAAAATAAGTCAATAGAAGAGTTTAATAGTGTATTAGATGCAGTTGAAGAGAGAATTAGTGACTGGAAGATAGCTCAGAAGAAAATTCAGACCAAAGCATGAAGAGACAAAAGGATGAAAAATACAGAAGAGAGCATGTAAGAGATTATTTGCAAAAATGATCATGATAACTCCTCCCATCTCTCTATACAAACTCCTGTGATTTTTGCCTTTCCTCCCACCAAGAAAGACCCCCCCCTCTTTGAATTTTGACTAGCCTTGTGACCTGTTTTAACCAAAAGAATGTAGCAGAAATGGTATATAAGTTCTGACGTCTAAACCTCAAGTGGTCTTGTAGTTTCTGCCCTTGCCCTCTTGAATTGAGCCTCAGACTGACAAGTGAAGAAATCACTCTAGCCTTTTGGAGAAAGAGAGGCCACATGATGTATAGATGAGTAGTCCCAGTTAAGACTTCCTAGACCTGGATGCTGACAGCACTGTATTTGAGACATGCAAGTGAGACCCTATTAGACCATCCTACCCCAGTCCAATTGCCAGATGACTGCAGCTGCATGAGCAGCTCCTGGCCAGGATCAGCAGAGCTATCTGACTGTGTGCCCTGCTCAAATTGCTGTGAGCAAAAAAATAAAATGGTCAGTGCCCTAGGTTACTAAATTTATGGTGGTTTGTCAGGCATCACTGGGTGACTGCCACAGAAATTGATACCCCAAAGGTGTGATGCTGTCATAACTAACAAACAAACAAACAAACAAAAAAATTAACATTGACTTTAAGACTAGCTCATAGGTGGAGGCTGAAAAAATGATGAGATAGTTAATGAAGCCCAGAGGAATGGAATGGTGAATAAACTGTTAGTCGAGCCTGGATAGGCAGTGAGGAAATTGTTAGTAGAGTCTGACAAAAAGGTTAACACGTGTTCTGTAATGATGGAACAATTGCCTGAGGTAACTTGGAAGATAATGTATTTAATGAACTCATGGACCTAGTTAAGGAAATCTCTAGACAGTGTTGAAAGCATCTGTTAATTCCTTCTGGTTACTTATGCTAAGGAACTATATAAGAGAGATGAGCTAATGAAGGTGTTTCAAGCTTGTTGAGTTTGAAAATAGAGCTTTTTCTCATTCCCAGTCTCCACCTGGCAAAAGAATCTCAAAGTAAAAAATGACCTCAGGGTAAAGGCCAAGTCAAGAATACCTGTGAGATCCTTTAAGGTCTCAGAAATATTCAAGATACTCCTGGGTAGATTACCCTCTCAGTTAATAGGAAAGAGCTTCAGAGAATCTTAAAGGTGTTATTCCACAGCAGCCTGATATGCCCAAAGTATAGAGATATGCCCAAAGTATAGAGATATCTTTTGGGGCAAGGAGTAAATCTCCCAGTGTGATTCGTAGGAAACCCACAACATTTTCAAGAAACTTGTATTGATGATTATACCAAAGGGTCTGAAAGGGTAGTTCAGACTTCATAGAGGCTCTGTGTCTTCAACTTCTATCAACAGGAAGCAGACTGAGAAAGCTATTCAGCTGTAAATACCAGTCATTTCTAATAAAAAGATTTGTCAGAGAACAGGGCTGGGAAGAGGGCAGAGCTAAAAGCAGAGAAGAGCCATGGATTAGGGAGATCACTCCCTAGTTGCAGAACAAGGACCCTAACAAAATTTCCCTGTCCCTAGAGTCAAGGAGCCCAAGCTGTACCCATGTGGATTTCAGAGTCACTGTGGAACAGTGACTGCTGTGTACTTCCCATCTTCTCTTCTTTGAACAGGAATATCTTTGACAGTTATCCTTTCCCCATCTCATCATTAATTATTGGGGGTGTTGGGGCAGATAACTTGTCTTTTTAGTTCCCAGATCGTTGGATCAAGAGAAACTGCCCCTGGAGGAGCTGCTCCCAAGGAGTCTCATTCGCATCTGGACATGATTCATGAGAAAATGGACGTCAAGCCTGATGCCATGATTGGATGACTTTGGGGGTCTTGGGAGGGGGTGAGTCTATTTTGCATGTGGGAGGTATATGAATTATTGTGGCCAGAGGGTGGACCACAGTAGATTGTTTGCAGAGATGGCCGCAATAACTCCTCCCATCCTTGTATGTATATTCTTTTGCAATGTGATTGCCTTTCCTCTCATCAAGAGGTGGCATCTCTTTTCCCACCCCTTGAGTCTTAGCTGGCCCTGTGGCTTGCTTAAACCATTAGAATGTGCCAAAAGTGGTGTCGTGTACATTCTAGAGCCTAGAGCTTGTGAAGTCTTGCAGCTTCTGCCCTCACCCTCTTGGAATGCTCCATTGAAGAAGCCTGATCTAGCCCACTGGAGGATGAGAGTCCACATGCTATAGAGATTAGCTGTTCCAGTCAAGGCTCCCTGGATCTCCCCACTGACAGCGCAAGTCACCAGACATTTGAGTGAGACCATTCAACCCCACTTGAACTACCAGGTGATGATATGCATACAAGTGACCCCAGGCAAGTTCAGAAGAATTGTCCAGATGAGGACAGTATCATGAGCAAATAAAATGATTGATGTCTTCAGCAATGATGTCCCCTGAGTCTTGGGGAGACTTGCTACATAGCAAAACAGCATAAAAGACATATGGGATACAGTGAAACAATCTAACATCATGGGCTTTGACTCTCAAGAGGAGAGAGAGGATGGAACAGAAGCAATATCTGATGACATCATGGAGCAGAAACAGTATTTGTAGAGATAATGGCTAAGAATTATCTTGAACTTAGGAAAGATACCAAGCACAGATTTAAAAAATATATATTGTGAGCCCCACAGGACAAATACAGAGAAAACCACATCTAAGATAACCGGAGTAACTCTGCTACCTCACCACCCCCGTAAAAAAAAAAAAGAGAGAAGATCTTAAAGCAGCTATAAAAAGATTACTTGCAAAGGAGTAACAATATGATCAATAGCATGACGTCTCGGTAGAAGCAGTGGGAGCCAGAAAACATTGAATGATCTTTAAAAGTGCTACAAGAAAACACCTGCCAGGGTAGAACTCGATCTCCGGTGACAGTGTGCCCCAGCACTGAATATCCAAGTCCTTTGAGCACAACACTGTCCGTGATGTAATGCGAACCAAGAAAGCACCTCGTCTGGAGCAGGGTGTTCATTTGGCTGTCTACAGTTGATGGCAGGATTTTACCCTTTTGTGGGATTTGTGTGTGTGTCTTTCAAACTATTTTGTTTTTTTCACTTTTGTAACACATCGGTGTTCCTGTGTTTCCTAATCACCAAGTAGTGCTGGTTACATAACAAAGAATGTAGGATCTTAAAGATAGATGAGGGCATGAACTATGTTTTATTCATTGCTGTACTCCTACTAATTCACGTGGTCCCTGACACTTCTAGGCATCTGCCTGTTGAAATTGAAGCAGCTTATCAGAATGGAAAAAAAATGCTTACCACTTAAGAATTTGTTTTATTTCCTTTCCTAATGTAGGTTCAAGCTGAAGTCCCTGGGTCTCCTATATTTGTGATGAGACTAGCCAAACAGTCTCGTCACCTGGAGGTACAGATCCTAGCAGATCAGTATGGCAATGCTATCTCTCTCTTTGGCCGTGACTGCTCTGTACAGCGCAGGCATCAGAAGATTATTGAGGAAGCACCTGCTGCTATTGCTACTCCAGCAGTATTTGAACATATGGAACAGGTGTGTATATGAAAAGCTGTCTTTTTTTTTTTTTTTCCTCAAATAGGACTACTGCTCCTTCAGTTCTTATACCAGTCTGCAAATAGTGAAATTTCAAACAGTGGTTCTAGATAATTGATAAGATTATATCCTTTTCCTAAAGGACAGATGATTCTGCTGTTCTCCCTCTAAACATTTCAGGCTCTCAATCATTTCACGTTTTGAAAAAAATTTAGTGTACTTTTTTTTTAAAAGAAAAAATTTATTTATTTATTTATTTGTCAGAGAGAGAGAGAGAGAGAAAGCGAGTAAAAGTGGGAGGAACGGCAGGCAGAGGAGCAGGTTTCTGACAGAGCAAGGAGTCTAATGTGGAACTTGATCCCAGGACCCTAGGATCATGACCTGAGGCAAAGGCAGATACTTAACTGACTGAGCCACCCAGGTGTCCCTAGTGTACTATTTTGAGTAGAGGTAAAGAAAAGAAATTTTGGGATTTTTAAAATCTTACTGTTTTATATATATGTATTTAGATTTTATTTATTTGAGATAGAGAGCACATGCACAAGTGGGGGAACAGACAGAAGGGGAGAATCTTTTTTTTGCCCAGATTTTATATATTTACTTGGGAGAGAGAGAAGGCACGAGCAAGGGGAGGGGCAGAGGGAGAAGCAGGCTCTTTGCAGGGCTCGATCCCAGGATTCTGAGATCATTACCTAAGCCACCCAGGCACCCCTAGAGGAAGAGAATCTGGCAGACTCAGCACTGAGCATGGAACCCAACATGAGGCTCAATCTCAAGACCCTGAGATCATGACCTGAGCTGAAACCAAGAGTAGATGCTTAACTGACTGAGCCACCCAGGCACCCCTGATTTTTTTTTTTTTTCCAACAAGCTCCTGATAAGTGGGTAATTCCATTTTCTAGTTGATTATCTTTGAATCTTCAGATGTATTTATTCAAATCTATTACCTCTTGAAAGGTCCTCTTCACATCTCTAAAGTTTATATATTCTGTATTTTTGTGTAGAAAAGAATCAGCAGTCTTGCTGGATCCCTTGGAAACAGTTGTAGTTTATGGGTTTGAACGTGATCTTTTCTGGAATAGTGACTGAGTCATCTTACTGGAAATATATTTTCCATCTCTTTTCTCATGAATTTCAAACAAGCTAAATATATGGTCATCTGTGTTAGAAGTTTAATTCCTACACTGTGTGAATTTATTAAGAATCATTCTTTAACTGTTATAAAAAAAGAGGCCTCCAAAATTCAGTGGCTTAAACAAGTTATAAATTCTCTTTCTCATTCTCACCATCATTGTGAGATGAATTGATACCAGGGTTTATTGCTCTGCCATTCACTAGGAACAGGGTCAGCAAACTACAGCTTCTTAGCCAAATCCAACCTGCCAACTTTCTTTGTGAATAAAAAGTTACTTCATCACAGCCGTACTAATTGATTTATGTCTGATCTGGCTGCTTTGTTGCTGCAGTGACAGAGTTGCGTGGTTGTGGCAGAAACTCCATAGACCACAAAGCTGAAAATAATTACTATCTGGTTCTTTAATGAAAGTGTTTGCCAACCCTTGCCCTAAGGTGTTATTATCTTCATGATTAAAGCCTCCTCACAAGATGAGGTTCATATTGTAGCCTGTGGGAGGAGGAGACAAAGGACTAGGAGGACAAGCATGTAAAAATGTGATCTAGAAGTTACCCGCATTACTACTTCTTTTCATATCCTTTTGGCAAAATTCAGTTACACAATCACACCTAGCTGTGAGGGATGTTGGGAATTGTAATCACTAACTGGGTGGCCATTTACTCAGCTGAAATTGAGGAGATGCTATTACTAGATGAATGACACACAGAAAAATCACTGAAGGGCATTTAATAATCTGCCTCACTCTGCTCCTCCAGCTACCCATTATCTTTTCACACCCCTTTTCTCACTGTACTTTCTCACTAGCATTCTTAGTCTTTCCCCAAAGAAGATAGCCCAAAGTCTCATCAGTCCAGAGTTACTACAGTCAGCTCAGAGTCCAAGATCTCTAGGTCATGTACAGTTCTCTGCATTAAATGTTCATGTGGCTTTTCATGGGCCAGTGGCCTAAAAATACAAGTTATCTACCCCTGGTCACCTCCCTCCAGCATCTACCCAATATACAGTGGTGGAATATGAACAGGATAACTCCCATTTGAAAAAAAGAAGAATGAAAAATATACAATAATCATTGGCCCATAGCAGTTAGCAGATCCTTCTCGGCAGGAATTGTGATGATTTCAGTTAGCCCTTTCTCTGCCTCTGGTTCTGCTCTCTGGTGGTAAATCCCTAGCCCATCATCCCTGAAGTACCTGGCTTTGCTCCCTGTGAAGTTCTTCCTCCTTGAGTTTTCTCTGTGATTGGGCCTCGGAGACTATGCCTTCTTTGGCAGAGTCGGTGCAAGAGTGGAGTCACAAATATTACTCCCATTATCAATCATAGGCTTTTCAAGGCCAGGTTTGTGGTATGTTTAGAAATACAGTTCCTTCAAAACTTAGTTTTCTGGATTATTTGCATCCAGCCAGCTTCAGAATAGGAGTAACCATACTCCCAAGATTTCTAGATACATTGTTTTCCTCTATTAGTTGATCTTTGATACTGGGTTGCTTTAGGGTGAAAATCTAACCTGGTTTTGGGGTACAAAAGCAGTTGGTTTCTTCAGTCTGGCTTTTTCTAACTTTTTCTTAGGGCTTATTTGGTGTGTTATCTGCTGTCCAAGTTATTATGGAAAACAGCTTACCGAATGTTTCGTTATGCCTAACAATGAGGCCCTAACCTCATTGTTGGAATCAAACACTTGATTGTTTTGATTTTTGCTTGATTTGGTTCAAGCTACCCACTTTGATTCCTTGCTACCCACTACTCTGTTGCTAAGCTAACATCCCATATTTTAATTTTTTTAAATAGTAGCATCCTACCTGTATTTTATAATTTCTGTATTGATTAGTAGACAGGTTAAGCAGTTTAATAAAAGATCTAAAAAATAAAATGGCCTAGATGAGGTAGAAGTTTCTCTTCCCTTCCCATCATAATCTGAGGTGAGCTCTCCAGGGTTGGTAGGACAGTTCTGCTTCCTGAGGCCATCTTGCAATTCAGGTTCTTTCTGTTTTGTTCTGTCATTCTTAGTATGTTTTCATCTGCATGGTGGAAACTGACTTGAACTGTTGTGACTGTGTTCCAGAACACAGAAAGGGAGAAGCTAGGAACAGAGGAAAAGTACTTTCCTTTCCAAACCTGATTGAGGGCTTATGCATATTACTCACAAATGTTGACATTACGTATGTCAAAACTGAGTCACTAGCTATAAGAGAGGTTACAAAGTCTAGTCTATAGCTGGACAGCCATGTTTCTAGGATGATTACAAGGAATACTAAAAACCAGGATACCCTGAATAGTCTGCCATGGTGGTGTGTTTTTTGGTTTTGGGTTTTTTTTTTTGCCAGCATACACTTACAGCTGAGAGGGTGAGGTTGCCTGTGATCCCAATTGAGAAACGGTTTTCCCAACTCTGGATTGAGTTTGCCATCCATGTCTTAGGGGCCTTATTTAGTAATCAGGGAGAGTGAAATTTACTCTTGTGTGGCTCAAAGCCTTTGGAGGCACTTAAAAACGGTGAACATTTGAGTCCGGGAGAGAGAGAGGGGCTACAGTGGTCTGGCAGCTGGTCAAGGTTGAGATATACTTATGTCGACTTATATTTCTTCTTCAAGTGTGCAGTGAAACTTGCCAAAATGGTTGGTTATGTGAGTGCTGGGACTGTGGAATACCTCTACAGCCAGGATGGAAGCTTCTACTTTCTGGAGCTGAACCCTCGGCTGCAGGTGGAGCATCCTTGTACAGAGATGGTGGCTGATGTCAACCTCCCTGCAGCACAACTCCAGGTGAATCACCCTGATCTTGGCTGAGTGAGTTGCCTGCAGGAGTTCTGAATGTCCAGGATGCCTGAGAAACGGGTTTAACTGGTGTCTGCTAAGAGAGAAGCACCTCCTATTAGAATCTCATCTTGTGTTCATCTCATGCTGTATGGGTTGTGATGTGTGGGTTGGTTTTCCTGATGTGGCACAAATCTAGTAGTACTATCATGTTTTTTAGGCCAGACTTGTTTGGGAAAAACTGTCATATTTTAGAAAGAAATTTTTAAAATAATTTGCTTTATTCAATTAATTTAATTGTAAAAAACCTTATGACTTTGTCCTCTTCTCCTTTTTTTACTCACGTTCTGTAATGAAGCAGAGTGGTGGTGAATGTTTTTCCTGGCAAGACTCTGGCGGCACTTGTTTATTTTTGTACTGTTTAAAGTGCGTGTTGTTAATCTTGTTTTCTCCATTCGGCCCAGGAAACAAATGTTATGGGAGGCAGTAATGGCCAATGGTGAGGTTTGATATCATTTGTATTGAACATGTTCTTTGCCCACAATGGGAGTGCCTTCTGGGTTCCCATTAAGTACTAAAAATTTATATACTTTCTCCGTGGTTTGTGGGAATAATTATGAAATAATTATGACACAGGACTTTTCAGTTGTCTGAACTTCTTGGATAGTCATGTACGCTGACTCTCCCATTATGTATTTTAATCCTGCTCCCTTAATGGAGCGATGTCAGCAGACACACAGACAACTTGGGTTCCTTACTTGATTGTTGTAGAATACAGGCTGCAACAAAAATAGAACATTTTAGGTGGTGGCTACTAAAATGAAAAATCTTGTAGGTAATCTGTTAACCTCCACATTTTAAGGAAAATACCCTTGAAAAAAATGAGTGATGTTTTTCTTTTCAGATTGCTATGGGGATCCCTCTATACAGAATCAAGGATATTCGTATGATGTATGGGGTATCTCCCTGGGGCGATGCTCCCATTGATTTTGAAAATTCTGCTCACGTTCCTTGTCCAAGGGGCCATGTTATTGCTGCTCGGATCACCAGTGAAAATCCAGATGAGGTAACTCACCACTTAAAAGTTTCACACTTTTTTTTTTCCTTGTGAATTTTAATATCCATATGGTATCTGAAGACCTGCTTCTGTAAGAATCTTGGGACTTCCTCTGGAGAGGGAAGTTTACAGAAGTCTCAGCCAAGCAGACAAATAAGTGGTCACTGCTTCATTGACCATTTCATCCAACTCTGTCATTACCGAGTCTTCATTGGATCTGTAGTCCTGAATGTTGGCTCTCGAGCCTTTCTGATTTTTGTGCATCATTTCTGCTTCCCTCTGTGATTAACACAGAGCCTAAACAATGAATATATAAATGCTCTCTTCCTTAGAAATATATTATGGTTTCTCCTATTCTTCATTCTCTAACAGGGTTTTAAGCCCAGCTCAGGAACAGTTCAGGAACTGAATTTCCGTAGCAATAAGAACGTTTGGGGTTATTTCAGTGTTGCTGCCGCAGGGGGCCTTCATGAATTTGCTGATTCTCAGTTTGGTCACTGCTTCTCCTGGGGAGAAAACAGAGAGGAAGCGATTTCGTGAGTATAAGAACCTTTGATTGCATTTTTTTTTTTTTTTGAAGATTGTATTTATTTATTTGTCAAAGAGGAGCAAGAGCGAGCACAGGCAGAGTGGTAGGCAGAGGCAGAGGGAGAAGCAGGCTCCCTGCCAAGCAAGGAGCCCGATGTGAGACTCGATCCCAGGACGCTGGGATTGTGACCTGAGCTGAAGGCAGCTGCTCAACCAACTGAGCCACCCAGGTGTCCCCCTTTGATTGCATTTAAAAAAAAAAAAATTGTGTTAATCTGTGAAGGTATGAGCTTGGGAATGAGAATCATTTATCTGCTACAGAAGTACTGATATGGACAATGTTTTGGAAGAAACACATCTTCAGTTGTCCCTGCATTCATGTTGTGTTCAATTACACAGTGTTTGGCAGATGGTTTTCCGTTCTGAGTTTTTTCAAGGATTTCACATATTTCTGATAAATTTGTAAAATTGATTGCTTTAAAGAAATCACATTTTCCCAGAGAAATAATATTGTTTTGGGGGTGGGGAGGTAGATTCTTGACCAAGAGCTTGGCACCATATAAAATCATAGATAAGATCTGTTATTTGTCATCCAAATAAAGGTATGGCTGTAAATGCCCTACAGGCTTAAGTTTTTTTTTTCTGATCCAGACCATTTATTTGCTTGTGAAATTACATACATTAAAAATGCAAAATAGTTATGAAACATAGCTATATATGTTTTCAAGAACAGAAGGCTTATGTCT
The DNA here is from genome assembly GCF_009829155.1 of Mustela erminea. NCBI lineage: Eukaryota > Metazoa > Chordata > Mammalia > Carnivora > Mustelidae > Mustela > Mustela erminea. The sequence continues at coordinate 25,347,954 of NC_045631.1, forward strand.
AGTTTCTAGATAAAATTTATTCCTTTTCCCCTTTATGTACATTACTAGAGTTATGAATTTGATGAAAAAATTAATGTACTGGTTTTGAAAGTCTTTTTTTTTCTGAAAACAAAGTTAAATCTCAAAATTTCTTCAAAACTTAGGACTCAGATGTGTAGTCCCCTTTCTTCAGTGTCCACTGCTGGCTGTTTGTTTGTTTTTAGATTTATCTTTCTTACACACTGAGAGAGTGGGTAACTACAGCTTCTCAGAATTAGAGAAAAATTGGCCATCTAGATAAAATCTAGCTGGCAAACCTTATCCTAGGTAAGATGAAGTGGGTTTATGGCTAGGTGGGAAGATTTGAAGCAGCCTACAGTCTTAATTTAAAATACTAAAGTTAAACTGCTTGTTACATGAAAACGAATAAGGGAACTCTCCACATTGTTTACATGAGTCCTCGGTGTACTATGAACTGTACACACAGCTTGTACACATGTAACTTGTCTATAGTGTTACTAATATATAAATATATTAAACATAAATATATTAAATATAAAATATAAATACATCAAATATAAATATATTAAACGCAAATATTGAATATTAATTTTATTTTATTTATTAATTAAACATAAAATATTAAAATTAATTTTGCTTTCCTGAAAAGTAGGGCTCTAGGAGATAATTTACACTTCAGATATTTTAGAATATCCATCAAAAATTGAACTAGTACTTACTATTTTTTTCTATATTCTTATTTATTTATTTATTTATTTGTCAGAGAAAGAGAGAGATAGAGCAAGCACATGCAGGGGGAGTGGCAGGCAGAGGGAGAAGCTGGCTCCCCACTGAACAAATAGCGCAACATGAGACTCAGTCCCAGGACTGCGGGATCATGACCTCAGCCAAAGGCAGACGCTTAGCCGATTGAGCCACCCAGGAGCCCCATCATTGTCTGTTTTCTTATACCATGCATTTATAACCATTTCTTTGACCTTTAAACTAAACACACGGACTGTGTAATCAAGAGTATTTATTAAGAATGTTGAGAGGTTTTTTGTTTTTGTTTTTTTTAAAGATTTTTATTTGACAGACACAGCAAGAGAGGGAACACAAGTAGGGGGAGTGGGAGAGGGAGAAGCATGCTGCCTGCCGAGCAGGGAGCCCGATGCAGGACCCAGGACCCTGGGATCACAACCTGAGCCAAAGGCAGATGCCCAACGACTGAACCACCCAGGCACCCCAATAATGTTGGTTTTTTAATAACTTATTTAGAAGTAGGGAACTCTTAATTTTTCTGTTTTGCTCTCTTCTGTTCTTCCCATTTATTCAAAATTGGAAGTAAAGTTTTTCAGAATTAAAGTAACACTACCAGTAAAACCATCTGTTATAAAGCTGCCCTTTTCTTTCGCAGCCATATCCTGCTTTGCCAAAGTGAAGAAAGCTTACACTAGAGCTTACAAGTTGGTGGCTTGCCGACTACTCACAGCCACAGATGTGTTTTGATTGGCTTGCAGAGTGTTAATTTTCAAAAAATTGCCAGTATTTAAAAGTTGGGAGATTGAAATAGATATATGGATTTCTGCCTTCTCTTAAAAATGGGATGATAATGACAACAGTGGTTTTATATTCCACTTGGCAGAAGTTAACTGAGGCTGTTTGTATGGCTGCTGCTTTTAGAGGAAACATGAACTCTCTTGTTCATCCAGCCCCCATCCATTCAGCCTTACTCATTCCCATTCCCAGAGAGGCCTCTGATGATATTTAGGTGTCCAGTCCTAATTAAGGAGACTGCTGAGTATTTTCTACAGGCCATGTCCTCTAATATGGTTCAGAAGCCTTGCTTCTCACCTTCTGACCTGAGCTGTATATTCCTCTACAGTGTAAAGCTAACTGGGTTAACTTTCAGCACATTAAAAATATGGTCTCAAGGGTGCCTGTGTGGCCCAGTCGACTCTTGGTTTCAGCCCAGGTCATGATGTCAGGTTCCTGGGATCGAGCCCCACGTCATGCACGGTGCTGGGCGGGGAGTCTGCTTGAGATCCCCCTCCCCCACTTTGTTCCCCCTTCCCCACACTCACACCCTTGAATACACTCACATATTCTGTCTCTCGGATGAATAAGTAAATAAAACCTTTAAGACATACATGGTCTCTATAATAAGCTTGCTTCTTGACAACATGCTCACCTCAGTTTGTTTCTCCTCTCTAAATAACATTAGATCTATATTCTTCAGCTTGGTGCTCATATTCTTATCCTCCAGAATAGCCTCACTGCCCATTTTCAGCATTATTTTCCATAGATGGTAATCCAGATACCATGAGAACAGGACCATGCATGCTTTGTTGCTATTGATTTTCCTGAACATAGTATGTACTCAGTCAATATTTGTTCGTTAAGTGGCTTTGCCACTGGTTCCTGTCCTCATAGCCTCTGCTTCAGTCATAATGTTCCCTGAACATAACCCATGTTTTTGTCCCTCTTTCTTTGTTCTTGCTATTTCCTTTGTCCATTCTTTTATTCACTACATTCATCAGATATTTTTTTAATATCTGTTGGAGATGGCAACATAATGAGGACCCAGGTTAAAAATCTCTGTCTTAATGGAGTGTTATAGTCCACAGGAAGATGGGCAATAAGTGACAAAACTCAATGTAGCAAATGTTGTTTATGATAGTGGGATTACATCAGTGTGTTACAGGAACATACAGCTGAGTCAGCTGACTCAGCTGAGAGAGGGTCAGGGAAGGTTTCCCTGAAGGAGGTGACCTCTAGACTGGTGGCTGAGTAGCATATAGGAATAAGCCAGGCCAAGAGGGTGTGGAGAAGGGGATGGAGGTGAGAAACAGAATAATTTTCTAGGCTGAGGGAATGCCTGGACCATTGAAATGATATTCCTGTCATAGTCATAATCCCGCCTGTACTTTTATCCCATATCAGATTCCACATTCTTCATGAAACCATGGGGAGGGGGATTTTCTCTCTTCCTAAACCTACTCCAGCACTTTGCTTATATCTCTACTGGCATTTATGATATTCTGCCATATATTTTGAAAGGGTTATTGTATCTATATTCTCTTTCCCTTATGAGTCTAATAATGTTTTGAGTCTCCGAGGTACCTAATTAAATATTTGTGGAACTAAGAACCTACCCCGTGCAAGATAGACACTGGGCAGAAATATACAGGAAAAAACTAATTTTGTTAAAACTAGATCATTTTATGCTGTATTGGGAAATAAAAAAAGTAATGAGCAGTTTCTTCCACAGATGTCTAAAATGCAGCTTAAAAAAACACTCTTACATGCAGGGTCAGGCTTTACCCAACCAGTTGCCTCACTGTCTGGGAACCTAATTAAATTATTAGCGTTTGTCAAAGTGTATCGAGCAGTATATTTAAATGTGTTTTATTATATGTAAATTATACTTTAATAAAATAAGGTGTAAGGAGGGGAGGATTATACCCTAATCCTAGGTAGCCGGAAACGATGGAAACCCAATAAGTGAAAACAGAGGGTGGCTTGCACATAATTTGTTCTGTATTCTACGTAATGATATGTGTGATTTTCTGATGCTCTTATGCTAATAGCATTCAAGACTCCTAAAGTTACTGACTTACAGACTCCCTTGTCTGGAATGCATGTGAATGAGCACACTTACATGTGCACCCTCATTTGTTTGTCCCTCCTCAGACTCCAAAGGATCGAAACGATTCTTTAAAATGATTGAAAAACATGTAAATGTTTGTGGCTGAAACAGATCTGCTTCTGTTCTTCTCCCAGAAACATGGTGGTGGCTTTGAAGGAGCTATCTATTCGGGGCGACTTTCGAACTACAGTTGAATACCTCATCAAATTGTTGGAGACTGAAAGCTTTCAGCTGAATAGAATAGACACTGGCTGGCTGGACAGACTGATAGCAGAGAAAGTACAGGTGTGTGTTTTCCCACTTGCCAAACAGCTTTGGGGACTGGGTTTTTACAGGGTTGTGTGATCAGTCTGTGTCACTAGAGAAAATGTATTTGATTCTAATGTAAATGATGCTTGATCTACTTGGAAAAAAACTAGGAGTCAGTGTAATTTTAGCACCACGGAGTCCTCGTGCCTGTGTTACCTGGTCATTTTATGGGTTCTAGTATTACTTCCAGGGGTGTATCTGAAGAGAGGCATCCAGGGATTGAAATACGTCTGTCCTCATTTGATGTTAAGTCTGCTTCAGAGTTACCAGCTTTTACATCCATCTATCAAGTCCTGATGAGGGGGTCTCATTTAAATCAGCAGTTACCCCTTGTTTCTGAATCACTGGGCTGTTCTAAATAAGACTGTATGTAAAATCATTAGATTGATCTAAATTATCTGAAGGTCCAAATTTCAATTATGTACCATATTTCTTTGAGATTATCATTAGCCAGATCCTTGTACCTTTTTAAATTCATTTATGACAAAATCTTGTTTTTGAATTCCTCTCTGATGAGTTCAGTGGAAATCCTTAGGGAGAATAGAGAAAAAGGTGTTTTTTATCTCTATTCAAATGAAGCCTTTATTCAATTTTTTTTTTTTTCAATTTTTTTTTTTTTTTAAGATTTATTCAGGGGTGCCTGGGTGGCTCAGTCATTAAGCATCTGCCTTTGGCTTGGGTCATGATCCTAGGGTCCTGGGATAAAGCCCCACTTCAGACTCCCTGCTCAGTGGGGAGCCTGCTTTTCTCTCTCATGCTCTCTCTGCTTATGGTCCCTCTCTCACCATCTCTCTTCTCTGATAAATAAATGAATAAAATCTTAATTAAAAAAAAAGATTTATTTATTCATTTTAGAGCGAGAGAGCACAAGTCAGGGAGGGCAGGAAGAGGGAAAGAGAATCTCAAGTGGACTCCAGACTGAGCATGAAGCCCAATGTTGGGCTCAGTCTTACAACCCTGAGATCATGGCCTGACCTAACACGAAGAGTCAGACACTTAGCTAGCTCTGCCACCTATGCACCCTTGCCTCTATTCAAGTTCTAAAATTAATGTGTTTTTATCTCAAATATCAGTTGAGTAATAAGGATAGAGGTTCTCAATGCTAGCTGTTGCTTCAGAGCGAATTTGGACCTGATTTAAATTGAGGAGCCATGGTGCTAAGTGACCATGCTTTTGATCTGCCTTCTTTTTCTTTCCTTCAGGCAGAGCGACCTGACACCATGTTGGGAGTTGTATGTGGGGCTCTCCACGTGGCAGATGTGAGCCTGCGGAATAGCATCTCCAACTTCCTTCACTCCTTAGAAAGGTAGGCTTTGTTTCTCATGGGCATGTTAACCAATAGTCCTGCTTCAAAGATCGATTTATTCTTCTCTCTATTCCTGCCAGCTTGTGAATGCTACCTCTTACTCGGTGATCATGGAGGTGGGGGAGAGAAAATATGCAGTTTTTGTTTTGTTTTGTTTTAAAGATTTTTTTTTTGAAAGAAAGAGAGCAAGTGCGGTGGGGGGAGCAGAGAGAGAGGGGGAGAGAATCTCAGCAGACGCCTGTTGGGAACGGAGCCCATCTTGGGGCTCAATCTCATGACCCTGAGAACATAACCTGAACCGAAACCAAGAGTCAGACGCTTAACTGACTGAGGCACCCAGGCGCCCTGATGTGGGAGTTATTTTTTTTTAAGATTTTATTTACTTATTTGACAGAGATCACAAGCAAGCAGAGGGAGAGGGAGTAGCAGGTTCCTTGCCAAGCAGGGAATCCAATACAGGGTTCTATCCCAGGATCCTGGGATCACGACCTGAGAAGGCAGATGCTAAACTGACTGAGCCACCCGGGTGACCCCGTTGTGGAAGTTTTTATGGCAAATTATTTGGGGACTCTAACTTTAGATTCTAGAAATTAACTTCTACCACAGTTAGAATGGGTTGCTATTCATTCATTCATTCATTCATTCATTCATTTGAGAGAGAGAGCAGAGGGAGAGAATCTCAGGCAGATTCCCCACAGAGCAGGGAGCTTAATGCAGGGCTTGATCTCACAACCATGAGATCATCACCCTGAGATCTGGACCTGAGCCAAAACCAAGAGTTGGGCACTCAACCAACTGAGCCATCCAGGTACCCCAGAGTGGGTTGCTTTTTAAAAATGAATTCAGCTAAAATAAGCATTTTCTCCGGTACAAGTATTAAATCTCTCGAAACCCACCCTTGTGATGAAATTCTGGTATTTCTCTCTAGAATCAAACCCTGAATATTTCATATATTACCTGTAACACCTTTCAGAAATTCATAATTGAGGCTGATATTCAGGATGACCTCATGAGTCTTGCAACTAGAGGACCAGGCCATATGGGGCTAAACTAATTTTTAACTCTGGTTCTAGAGACTAAGCTCTGCCTTTGAGTCCTTGGAGGAATGGCCCAAGGGGCTAATCATTTTAAAGCACTTTAATCACAGGCACTTTATTTCCTTCTGTGTTGTTAGGCTTATATCAGCTTTCTTTTAAGGTGTCTGAAAGGGAGAAGCAAAATTTTAAAAATTGAACTGAGATAGCACAGTTACTCAAGTCTTACGATAGGTATCTTTCATTGTGTTGCTCTCATGCACTAAAATCTTCAACAGCTCACATTACCCTCGTGTATTAAATCTAAATCCCTCAGTGTGACTTTCAACTCCCTATATACTTTGACCCCTTTTTTACCAGTCCAGTTTTACTTACATCTGTTCCTCACCATGTAATCTCTAAATTAGTTAAATGGCTTCCCTGCCAGTGTACATATGTGTCATGCGTAATCTCCTCTGCAAACTTCCCTTCATCTTTTTAATGTTAGTTATTTTTTATTTATTTTTCAAACTTGTATTTTGAAGTAATTTGTTTAAAAAAAAAAAAAAAACGAGTGGCATGAATCGTACAACTTCTATGTATTCTTCACCCGGATTCACCAGTTATTAACATCTTGCCTTGCTTGCTTTATCACTCACTCCCTCTTTCTCTTGTGAGAATTCTTTCTTGATAATGTTTCCCTCCGAGGCAATGGCCTTCCCTTTTGCTTGAACCCAGCCATGGCCAATTTTTTTTTTTTTTCTTTTACTACTTCAAATGAAGTCCCAGTTGATAACAGTAGATGGGGGTTGATTTTACTGGGGCATTTCTCTCTCTCTCTTTTTTTAAAGTTTAATTTTCTTTCTTTCTTTTTAAAAGATTTTCTTTGTTTATTTGAGAGAGAGAGTGTGTGTGTGAGAGAGAGCATGAGAGGGGAGAAGGTCAGAGGGAGAAACAGACTCCCCATGGAGCTGGGAGCTTGACGCAGGACTCAATCCCAGGAGTCCGGGATCATAACCTGAGCCACCAGGCGCCCAATTTTATTTATTTTTAATAACAAGTAATATATTCACATGGTTCAAAGTTCAAAAGGCACAAAAAGGTAGTGAAAATTTCCTTCTTACCTCTGTTCTTTGCTCACCTAATTTTTTCCACTATGTCAACTCATGTTACCAGTTCTTCTGTAACCTTCCAGACATATTTTAAATTTATATAAGCATGTACATGTAATATTTATTTCTTCCCACCCCTTATTTTTTTAGAAACACAAATGGTAGCATACTCTGGAACTGTTCACAATTTCACTTGCTTTTTTCACTTAACAGTGTATTTTGGAGAGTAGTCTGTATTAGGACATAAAAGCCTCCATCTTTCTGGGTGCCTGGCTGGCTCAGTCAGTAGACCATACAACTGTTAATCTCAGGGTCATGAGTTCAAGCACCACACTGGGTGTAGAGATTATCAATAAGTAAACTAAAAAATATATATACATAAAAGCCTTCTGCTTTCTTTTTAATGACTGTATAATTTTTCATTATAGGGCCTTTTCGTAATTCATGTATCAGTCCTTTATTGATGGTCCTTTAGGCTGTTTCCAGTCTTGATAGTCCAGGAAGTGCTACCATTAATAACCTTGAGATTTCCTGACAAACTTCTGGAACTTTCTAGAAGTAAATATGACTTTATGTTTTTGTTCTTTCAGGGGTCAAGTCCTTCCTGCGCATACGCTTCTGAATACAGTAGATGTTGAACTTATCTATGGGGGAGTCAAATATGTACTTAAGGTATGCCGAACCCCACAGAAAACTACACCTTACTTTTTGTTTTTCTTTGTTAGCTTGCTTTCTTTAGGTTAAGGGATGGGGGAAATGTTTGGTTTACTTCAGGGTAGGGTATTAGTGAAATTGCTGTCATTATTTGTGTCAGTAGCCTAAAGTAGTATTTGATGTTTCTATAAAAATGTTTCAGTGTTCTTTAATGTGACATAAGAGTCAGAGACCAACCAGACTAGGGGAAAGCATCTAAGGTTGCCCTATTAGCTTGCAGCAGGACTAAGCCCTGCCCACAGACATTGATGCTAGGAGCACCTTCTTCTCTGGGAGATGTTTCTTACCTATATTTTTGAGGTAGTGTCTTTTTTTTTCTGGGGCTCCACCTGGAAGGGACACACTGACTTGTCCCTTCTGGTTCTCATTCCCTGCAGGTGACGCGGCAGTCCCCTAATTCCTATGTGGTGATCATGAATGGTTCATGTGTAGAAGTAGATGTGCATCGTCTGAGTGATGGAGGGCTGCTCCTGTCCTATGATGGCAGCAGTTATACCACGTACATGAAGGAGGAAGTGGATAGGTAAGGGGCTGTGTGTGGGCCATTTGCTGGTCTTTGTGGCAACCTTCCTTCTCGGTAGTCACTAGCTCTGGGGCTTTTTCAAGGTCTTTTGGATATTCTTTTTTAAACAAAAAGAGTACATGTACTTAACAAAAATTTTAGGAATACAAAAGTGTTTACAGTTAAAAACATTGTTTCTCTGCCCCTCCAGTGTGAATAGGCCATGAAAAATAAGTTTCCCTCTCTTTAAGCAACCACCATTAACAGTTTATTTTTGCAGAAGTTTTATATGTGTAATTTATGTATATGTACATACTGTGTTTTTCTTCTGACTACATTCACAAATAAAAATAACGCTTAGACACTGTTCTGCACTTCATTTTTTTATTATAGATTTGTTGTAGATATAACATAGATTATAGCCTGTTTACCATCAGTCATTTAGTGTTGTTGTGTCAGTGAAATGAATTAGTACATGTAAAATGTTCAGAACATTGTCTGGTACATAGTAAGAGTTCAAGAAAGCCGCTATTATATTGTCATCATCTTCATGTTTGTTTTTTTTAAGTAGAGGTGTCTGTTATTTTTAATGGTCATATAGTATTCCATTGTATGGTTGTACTATAATTTATTTAACCTGACCCGTATTGAAGGAAGTTTTGGTTACTTGGCATTGCCAACAAAGAGAAAATGAGTGTTCTGTGCATCCGTGTGTGTATATAGGTAAAATTTCCAGTTTTGGCCTGTGTGTGTATATATGTGTTGTGTTTTTCTTTTATTTAAGATTGACATCATTCTACCATTCTCTTTTACAACCCAAGGTGCTTTATTGGCTTACATACTCCTCTTTATCTCCTAGGTATCGCATCACAATCGGCAATAAGACCTGTGTGTTTGAGAAGGAAAATGACCCTTCTGTGTTGCGCTCGCCTTCTGCTGGGAAATTAATCCAGTACATTGTGGAAGATGGAGGCCATGTGTTTGCTGGCCAGTGCTACGCTGAGATTGAGGTCAGGGTGGGGACGGGACACTCAGAGTATGGGAAGGAAGATAGGAAGAGTATATGCTGGGGTGGACTAAGACTGAAGAGTAACAGAAAAGAAATAGAAAATAGAAAGTAAAAAGCATTAGTTGGTTTAATTGGCTTATGAATACAATTTTAAAAACAAATAAGAGGGGCGCCTGGGTGGCTCAGTGGGTTAAGCGTCTGCCTTCAGCTCAGGTCATGATCTCAGGGTCCTGGGATCGAGCCCTACCTCAGGCTCTCTGCTCAGCGGGGAGTCTGCTTCCCCCTCTTTCTCTGCCTGTCTCTCTGCCTACTTGTGGTCTCTTTCTGTCAAATAAAATCTTTAAAAATAAATAAAAATAACAAGAAGCTCACAGTTTTTCTTTGACAGATGAGCAATCTTTTCCTCCGAAGATAGATACTGAGCAGCAGCACTTACTGAGTCAGGAATCATGCTAAGTGCAGGTTATACAGAAAAGAAATATGATAGGTGGAGTGGGGCCGCAAAACAGACAAGTAATGAAATATGGATTCTGAGTGAGCTAAGCACAGAGTTCAGGGGCCACTTAACCCAGACTGGGGTGCAGCTGGTTTATGTGATGGGTAGTAGGGGAGGACTTCTGAAAGAGAGAGGACTTCGATCTTACTTTTGAAAGGTAGATGGTATTACCAGGTGAAGAAGGGCACGGTGAATGTGGAAAGGGAAGTGTGCAAAGGCACAGAAGAGAGTGTAGTATATTTAGGGAACTGCAAGGGCATATTGTACTGCTTGAGAATGGACTAAGGTTAAATGGGAAGTGGCAAGCCAAGATGCTAAATAAGTAATCAGAACTTGGTCATTAAGGACCTTATGAGACATACCAAGATGTTGCTACTGTCCTGGAGGCAGTGAGGAGTCCCTGAAGGATTTTGTACAGAAGAGTGACACACTGAGATTTGGACTCTAGAATGATTGCATTTAGTGACCTTGTTGAAGATGTGTAGCAGGTAGGGTATTCTGCTGGGAGGTTTTTCAAGTACTCTAGGCCAAACATGGTGAGGGCCTAAACCAAAGAGATGGCAAGAGAGGAAGATATTTCTGAGAGATATTTAGAAGAGGTCCTTGGCTGGCCTCAGTAATTGGGTTAGGGAGAAAGAGGAGTAAAGAATGACTCTCAGGTTTTGGCATGGGAATCTGAGGTGGACAGACTGAGCACCTAAATCCATGGGTATGAGGAGGCTAAATCGTTAATCAGTCTAAGAATAAAACAAGTAAAACAGAGGCACCTGGGTGGCTCAGTCATTAAGCAGCTTCCTTCGGCTCAGATCATGATCCCAAGGTCCTGGGATCCTGCATCAGGCTCGTCGTTTGGTAGGAAGGCTGCTTCTCTCTCTGCTTGTGTTCCCTCTCTCACTGTGTGTGTGTGTGTGTGTGTGTGTGTGTCTGTCTGTCTGTCTCAAAAAAATAAATAAAATCTTAAAAAAATAAATAAAACACAAACTATGGCAAAATCAGTTTCAACATTAGAAATAAGAAATGTTAGTAGCTGTCCTTAATCCCTAAAACTAGGTACTGAGAGGTTTTCTAATTGCCTTCCTGTATGCTCTTGGAGGTTTCAGGTTTCTCATTTTTCTGGACTGATTTAGAGCTAGTATGACTTAGATGCTGAGGGAAAAACTAGCTCCTCTAAATCATTCATCTGTGTAAAGAGAGGGTAAACTCTAATTTTATTTTTTTCATTATAGGTGATGAAGATGGTAATGACTTTAACAGCTGCAGAGTCTGGCTGTATCCATTATGTCAAACGGCCTGGAGCAGCTCTTGACCCTGGCTGCGTAATAGCCAAAATGCAGTTGGACAACCCCAGCAAAGTCCAACAGGTGAGTAGGAAGGTACTTTTAATTTTGCTCTCCAAGAGCTGATTACATGGTAGGGGTAGCTTGGAGGGGCAGATGATTTCAGTGCTTAGTTTTCTTAAGCTTTTCTTTTCTTAAGCTGCTTTCCCTCTGATCTCCTGCCTTGTATTTGTGCCTGTAGTGTTATGGAATTAGACTTCGCAAGAATTACTACGATGCTAAGATTCTATGATTTCTTCATGACACACCGTCCACTGACTTCTCTCCTTGTAGCTGCATACGATAAAGGGACTTCTTGATTGTGAATGATGAATCTGAGTTGCAGTGGTGTGTGTGTAAGCTGCATAGAAGGTAGTGGGTGACTTGCTTTCTCATTGGCATTGGCAGGCTGAGCTTCACACGGGTAGTTTACCACGGATCCAGAGCACGGCCCTCAGAGGCGAGAAGCTCCATCGAGTGTTCCACTATGTCCTGGATAATCTGGTCAACGTAATGAATGGATACTGCCTTCCAGATCCTTTTTTTAGCAGCAGGGTACGAATCACTTCTGTTGGGGAAAGAATGTACAAATAGGGTACCTGTTCTCCAAGATAGTTTAAAAATCACATGAGGATTTAGAGGGAGGGAAAGAGAGTTGTTTGGCCTGAGACCTTGATTTATGGGATTTGAAGTCTTTAAATCCTTGCTGCTTATCTGTGTTACTGACTTCACATTTAATTGGGATTTAAACCAGGGAAAAAGGGCAGTGTTAGATGCCTGTATTAGAGTTTCACAGTAAATACTGTATGGTACTGAATTCAGATGTATCACTTTATTTGAGGGATTGTGTTAATTTTGTCTGGATCTTATTTTATTACTTTCTTCTCAGGTAAAAGACTGGGTAGAGCGGTTGATGAAGACCCTCAGAGATCCCTCCTTGCCCCTCCTAGAATTGCAAGATATCATGACCAGTGTCTCTGGCCGTATTCCCCCCAACGTGGAGAAGTCTATCAAGAAGGAAATGGCTCAGTACGCTAGCAACATCACATCAGTCCTCTGTCAGTTTCCCAGCCAGCAGGTATTTAGAGAGTGACACTGTCATTCTCTACTAGCTACCAGTTCTGGAGTTCACGTTCTAAGATTCCTTCCTGGTTGGATCCTTTCTCTGGAGCTTGTGCTTTTGAAGTCTTGAGTGTTGTGCCCTTCACAAAAGTGTCTCAGGATATAAGCCCAATAACAAAAGTACTAGATGTAAAATGTAAAGTGTTTGTGGTTATGAGGAAAACTTATTGGCGATGTATTTCATAGAGGTTTATTCTTGGGCCTGTGCTCTAATCAGAGGAATTTTGTGAATGTAAAGTAGAGGGATATTTGTAGTTTTATTAGCAATGACTTCCTTACCACACTGGCAGCATGCTCCTTATCCTTTGCTAATTTACATTAGGGAGTTAAGCTAGGCAAGTAGGGGATAAAGTACGGACCATGACCATAAGTATATCCTGCCTATCAAGGGCCTCTGGTAGGGTGGTAGCTTTTGTGATACACTCATTAGTTCATCTGGGAAAGGGTGAAAAGAAATAAAAGTTGCTCATTTAACACAAGCCTCTAAAACTATGCCCAGTAACATCCAGCTATTCCCAACACATTAAAGATAGACGTGATCATGTTATAATTGAGATTACTGGTGGCGATCCTACAAAGGCTAATACTTTGGGTCCCTTTGTTGGGTTGGGTTCATTTTTTTCCTCTTTCTTCTGCTTTAGATTGCCAACATCCTAGATAGCCATGCAGCTACATTGAACCGGAAATCTGAGCGGGAAGTCTTCTTCATGAACACCCAGAGCATTGTCCAGCTGGTACAGAGGTAGTTACATGTAACTCCAGAAGAAAGATTCCTTTCTTCTAAGTGGTCACCGAGAGATTTACCTCAGGTTTGACTAGAGAAATTAGCACTTGTATCTTAGAAAATACCTTGTATCTTCTACATCTTAGAATTGTGAGCTAAAATATTCCTGATGACTTCTTTCTAGTCTGCATCATTCTGTTGAGTATTAAGTCACAGAAATTTCAATCGCTTTCTTTTTCCTTGCAATTTTGATGAAACTCCCGATTTTTCTTCTGGCATAGGGTTGAGTACAACATTCATTCTTCTCAGCTTATGGAGCCAACTGTTGGACTGAAGGAACATTGACAGAACATTTTCAACTTTGAGATGCTCACAAATTTTTCAGATAGCCCTTAGCCATTTCAGGAGTGTAGTGATCATTTCTACTTAGCAGTGGGAACTGAATCAAGTTCTGTTAGGTGGGGCTAGCAAGTGGTTTGGGGGGGGGTTGTTTTGTCCTCCTTTTTTCCTCTCTCTCTTAATTAAAAAAAGCAAAAACAAAAAACCTTGTCTAGACAGATATCTCAGATATCTTAGGCTTAGAATTTAAGTTGATCCAGTTAGTTGATTTTAGGCTGGCCCCTGCCCTGTTCTAGAATTTAGAGGGAAAGCGGTGCAGTAGAAAATCTAGAAGGTGAACCTGGACTCTGGGCTTATTATTTAAATAGTCTGTTATTTAATCATGTCGGTCTGTAGGGTTTTTCAGTGGAGACTTTTTTTCCGGCTGCCTAGGTACCGAAGTGGCATCCGAGGCCACATGAAGGCTGTGGTGATGGATCTGCTGCGGCAGTATCTGCGAGTAGAGACCCAGTTCCAGAATGGTAAGCCTGTTCCTGAGGACTGTGTTTCTGAAAAGGCTTCCCTGTAGGACTGTGCAGCCGCTGAGCCAGTTCTCCCTGTCACTAACACCCGGACATGAACAAAACTCGTCCTCCTGTCACCCTTTCCTTAAAAACGAAACCTCCATATCCCACTAGTGCCCAAGAAAGGATAACAAAACAGTTTGATGAGATTGTGACTCTGGTAGTGCTTCTGGGAAAGAGCGGCAATAATTTTTCTAGTAGAGATTAGTATTCCCTGTTGATGTCATCTTGACCTTGTTTAGCGAGAGTTGGTTGAGTCATGACCAGGCTGAAATTGAAAAACTCTATCTGAAGAGCTTGCCTCTTGGCAGCTAATCCACGGATTGAGCCACAGTCATCTGAAAAGGGCTCAGATTTTCCACTACTTTTCAGTGTATCATTTCAGTGGAATTTATCCCTGGCTTTCTCTGAAGAGCTTCATTAAATGATGTATAAAGTCTCTAAATGTGAAACTGGGATTTTAAAAGTGGCGTTCTGCTGATACTGCTTCTTGCCACAAGGTGGCAGTGAAACATCATAGAATTTGAAATACTACTTAATGTTTTCTTACAGGTTTTGCTTTCTTTTGCATCACCCGTAAACAGCAAAAATACTCAAATGAAAATTAGCAAACTAAATCCATCAATGTATAAAATAATACATCACAACCAAAGTTTCTTTATCCCACTACTGCAAGCTTGATTAATATTGGAAAAACCAACTACTATAATTTATCATCTAGGAGATTCAAAGAGGAAGAACCATGGTCATCTAAAGATATTGGGGGGGAACATTTCACAGAATTTAATATTCATTCATGATAAATAAACTCTTAGCAAATGATGAATAAAATGGAACTTCTTTAAACATGTGAAGTTCCCCCAGAAAAAAATCCATAGGAAACTTTATGCATACTGTTAAAATTAAAAGTATTGTTGAGAGCATACCCTTTGAGGTAGAAGTAAGACAAGGGCACTGGCTCTCACTGCTGTTTAGCATCATATTAAATGTTTGAGCTGGTGCAGTAAGATAAAAAGCACTTAAAGCTATGAGAACTAGAAAGGAGTAGGGAATATATCTGCCACTATTAGATATGATGTCTACCTGAAAAACCTCAAAATATCCACATATTTATTATTAGAATTAAAGTCTAACAAGGTTGTCGAATGCAAAAGTCAATATATAAAATCCAATATATGTTTGAATTTTGTATATCTCTATAGTACAACAGTTGTTTGGAAGAGCAGTTTAGAAAAGTAGGCCATTTAAAATAGCAACCCAAAATATGGAATACTAAGGAATAAGTCTAACAAAAAATATACAAGCCTCTTTGGAAGAAAATTATAATGAGTAAACAATAATAAAGATCTAAATAAATATCACAGTCTTAGATTAATATATACTTACAAAGTATTGGTTCTTCCTGAATTCATCTATAGATTTGTTGATGTTCCAGCAAAAATCCTAGTAGGGAATATCCATGGAATTTGTTGAGCTAATTCTAAAATGTGCATGAAAGATAAATCTGACGATAACCAAGACACTTCTAAAGAAATACAAGGTGGGGGATTTTTCCAGTCAAATATCAAGATTTAATATAAACTCATATTAATGAAGAGATTGTGATACTAGTGTAGGGACAGCTTAATAGACTGATGGAATTATGAAAATTTACATTATAACACAACAGGCATTATAGATCATGAGCAAAGGATAGACTTTTCAGGAAATGATATACTACTGCAATGTCTTATTTATTTACAACACCAAAAAAGAAATTGAATCCCTACCTTAAATCATATACACAGAAATCAATTCCAGATGAATTAAAATTAAAGACTTAAACATGTTCTATAAAGGCAAAACTACTAAATTTTTAGGAGAATAGTCTCATGACCTCAAGGTAGGGAAGATTTTGTCGTAGAAGGCACACAAGGTACAAACTATGCAGGAAAAAGCTGATTATTTTGACCCTACTTAAGAGCATCTATTCATGAAAAGATCCCAAAAAGAGACTGAAAAATAAGCCACAAGGTGGGAGAAGGTATTACAAAACCTGCACCTAACAAAGGGTGTTAGTAAAAGACAACCTCATAGAAAAATGGGCAAAAGATAATTCACAAAAGGGAGAATACAAATGATCCATAAATGTATGAAAAGACGTTCAAGCTCATTAGTAATTAGTGAAATGTGAGGAAAAATGAGTCTGGCAAAAATTAAAAAGTCAGTATCTTCCACATCTTCTATGAGCGACAGTGCAAATTTCCAAAGTACAAACCACTTTGGAAAAGTTCAGCAGAACCTAATAGAGTTGAACTTTTTAAAATACTCTTCAACTGGGCGCCTGGATGGCTCAGATGGTTAAGCATCTGCCTTTGGTTCAGATCATGATCCTAGGGTCCTGGGTTCAAGCCCCCCACATCAGGCTCCCTGCTCAGTGCAGAGCCTGTTTCTCCCTCTCCCTCTGCCATTCCCCCTGCTTGTGCTCTCTGGTTTTATCTCTCTGTCAAATAAATAAATAAAATCTTAAAAAAAAACACAAAAATCTCTTCAACCTAGCAATTTACTCTTAGATAATAAGACTCTAGAGAAACTCTTACGTATAAGGCCTACTCGTGGTAGCATTGTTCATAATAGCAAAAAAGACAGGAAACAATTAGAACTTAGATAAGTAGGATAGATAATTGAGTTCTAGTATATTCCTACAATGGATTACTGTACAGTGAAAGTAGATGAACCAAGTTACACATAGGAACAAAAGGATAAATTTCAAGAATGTAACATTGAGAGATAAATAGAATAAATGTAAAGAAAAGTCAAAGAGGGGCGCCTAGGTGGCTCAGTGGATTAAGCCGCTGCCTTCAGCTCAGGTCATGATCTCAGGGTCCTGGGATCGATCCCTGCATTGGGCTGTCTGTTCAGCGGAGAGCCTGCTTTACTCTCTCTCTCTGCCTGACTCTCTGCCTACTTGTGATCTCTGTCTGTCAAATAAATAAATAAAATCTTTAAATTAAAAAAAAAAAAAAAGGAAAAGAAAAGTCAAAGAATGAGTAACATGAAATTCAGCTTAGTTATTTCTGATGGGCGC
Source organism: Mustela erminea (assembly GCF_009829155.1). Taxonomy (NCBI): domain Eukaryota; kingdom Metazoa; phylum Chordata; class Mammalia; order Carnivora; family Mustelidae; genus Mustela; species Mustela erminea. The sequence continues at coordinate 25,365,174 of NC_045631.1, forward strand.
ACGTAGGATCCTTCAAAGATCATTAAAAATGTTATAAGATAGATGGTAGTTACCAGGGTGTTTATTCTTCTGCATATATGTTTCACCATAAAATTTTTTTAAAAAGATAAGCTGGTATCATTGCTTTCTTTCTGCTTAGGATCTTTGCTGTCTCTTCCCTGGGTAAATAGTTTTTTTATTTCTCCTGGTCCTAGTAAATCCCTTTACCAAGACATATTTCTGTTGTCTCTTCACAGCTGTCTTGGTTGGAGAAAGTATGAATATGGATAGGCCAACCAGTTCTTAAATGGCCTCTATTTGTTCTCAATGGGTCTTGTAGGAAATTTTCAGCTCCTAAATATTGTAGCCCACTGTTATTCAAATACATTTAGTTTCATTTTGGGGAAGAAAAAGAACAAAACAAAACAAAACACCTCATGTCAGTCTCTAATATTTAAAACACAGCAAAGTTAACCCTGACTGAATGTGCTCAGTATTCTAGGAATCCATGGTATTACAGTGGAACTGTTCTGGTTTGTAACTTAACATGGAATCTGAACTGAGGTAATTAATCCTTTAGTGTTGTCACGATTTCATAAAATTCTGACCTTGAGACCTTTTGAATGCTAATTCTCCTTTACTTGGAAATTTAATTCTGAGGTAAGCTGTTTTCTGAAGAACTGATATTGTATCCCATGGTGGATATCACTATAGTACAGCTGAAGCTTATGCTTCTGTTGCAAAGCATAGCTTTTCTGGCTAGAACTAACCTGCCCCTGGTGGCATTATGAAGGGCCAGTGAAAATATGCATAACCATACCCTCCCTACAGACCTTTTGACTTAATTCAGGGTTCTCCTTGATCTCTGCCTTAGTTTGGATTTGGAAGCCTAGGCATTGCTTAGCTGTTTCATGTATTTACGGGGCAAAATGTTGATTTCAGAGGTAGCAACTGTCCCCTCTTGTAGATATTGACAGGTTAGTATGGTTTTTATTTTTGAGCTAAAACTGTTCCTTATAGGTAGGGTGAAACATTTTCAGTGAGTCAAACATGAAACCAGAAACTTAAGCTGGGGGCTGACTTTAAAGATCATCAAGCTTTTTAAGCAGCAGAACCCTTCCTGCTAAGGAAATCATTTCAGGAAGCTAAATGAGAGAGTTTAGAGTAAGGATGGGGGTTGGAATTATCACCAGCCACCCAGACTCTAAGACCCACTTTTCCTCCACTCCTTTTGAGGGCCGGGGGGGCGGGGTGGGTGGGTGGGTGGGTGGGGCAGGATGAAAATGAGACTCAGAGAGGTAAAGTGATTTGCCAAGGAGCACAAAGGAAATTGGTAACAGAGCTAGGTTATGAGCCCCGGTCTTAGACCAGATTGCTGGACTCCTAGTCCAGCGTTTCTTTTACTAAACCTCACTGCCAATTCTGTACAAATTCATCCAAGAAAATTCTTAGGATGTTTCCTCTCACTGCTTATCAGGTGAAGGCTATAAAAAAATAGCAGGTAACTGTGAACATTCACCCAATGGATGAGGACCAGTTCTTTTTGCTGCTTGCAGGTCACTACGACAAATGTGTGTTCGCCCTTCGAGAAGAGAACAAGAGTGACATGAACACTGTACTGAACTATATCTTCTCTCATGCCCAAGTCACCAAGAAGAATCTTCTGGTCACAATGCTTATCGTGAGTACCGTTTTTCAAAACCTGTAAGGATGGTTGATGTGAAGAAAGCATTTCTCCTCCTGAGGTTCTGTGGTCAGAGGAAAAGCTCCTTGTCTTTTTGTAATTGGGGGATGAGTGGTGCTTGGGTTGTCGGTGAACCATTTTCTTACCCTCTCCCTCTGTCCTTGACCTGAAGGAACCTGCCCTAGTCAGGAGAAGATTGTTCTGGCTATTGTGTATGCAGTCACACATAGGAACTCTGATCTCTTGACTCTGTTTAGAGATGCCTTGTGCTTCCCCATTCCTGCTGTCACTTGTGACAGTAGCTTTAAAATGTACTCTTACCTAGCCAGTATACTTTTTTTTTTTTTTTAAGATTTTATTTACTTATTTGACAGATGGAGATCACAAGTAGGCAGAAAAGCAGGCAGAGAGAGAGAGGAGGAAGCAGGCTTCCTGCTGAGCAGAGAGCCCGATCCCAGCATCCTGGGATCCCGACCTGAGCTGAAGGCAGAGGCTTTAACCCACTGAGCCACCCAGGCGCCCCTAGCCAGTATACTTTGTCATGATAACTCTTGTTTGTTCCATGGGTATCTGCAAGGGCTCTTAAGTCCCAAAACTTAAGAACAAAACTTAAGAACAAAATGTAGTGTTAAAATTTCAGTACTGCCCCTCCCACCAAAGAAATTTAAATTTACTCTGCAACTTCTTTGGGTCCCTTTCTCTTTTACTTACATGGAACCCTAAGCTCAGATTCTTGTACTGGTAATGGATATATGCTTTTGTCCCCATAACCACATAATACGAGAATTAGTAGAAAGTGGCAAATAGAGGTGAGACTAGTAAATGTGATTAGAATTAATATACATTTGACCAATGGGTAAAAGTTCTGTGGACTTTGAACTTAAGGATTTTAAAAGATGGTTTGTAAGTCCTTCACTCCTAGAGTTTTCCAGTTGAGTTAGTTCTAGGAATCAGAGAACAATAGGACTATTCTTAGAGTCCCTACCCCATGAACAATTAACTGCCTGGCTACTGTCTGTTGGTCTTTTTGGGGGACCAAAGTACCTTTCACTCCTAGAATTTCCTCGCTTGTTCCTTTGTGGAATTGGCATTCTTGGTACCTTGATTCCATCATTCTTCTTGGAGGGAAAAAAAAAATAAAACTATAAATCGTCACTGTGGTTTTTTATTTCATAGTTCAGAATAAAGGGAAACTAATTAGCTCACATTTCTGGTTAAGAGCAGTGCCACAACTTCATATATGCCTAGCCTGGTTAACTCTCAAGGATATAACATTTTTTTAGAATAGCCACTTCTAAAAACATGTAATTATAGGGAGAGTTCATTACCTTTGCTACCCTAGAATGGCTAGATGGTGGGGAAATCAGAAGACACATTTGAAAGGAAAAAATATGTATCAGCACTATATAATACTTCAACTCCCCTAAGTGACAGGTTTTGACAAAGAAGTGCTTTTATCTATGGCAATTTGCTGATTTTTTTTTTTCTCAGTCAAACAGAGGAAGAAATCTCTGACCAGTTAGTTGGTTGTTGTTACTGTTTTTGTTGTTTTTTTTATTTCAATACAAGGATTGCTAATTTTCATTTGGATAAAACAAGACTTTCTGGCAAAAAAGGGTAATGAGGGAGTGGAAGAATCTCTCAGTTTGGACCTAAAATGGGGTATATTTGCCTTTTTAGGGAGCTAATGATGGTGAGTTTTCATTTTATTATGATTACCTTTTTAAGGACTTAACAGTTTTCTGCACTAAAAATAGACCAAAGCCCAGAATCCTTGGAGCAGCAGAAGAGTAATGATCGTCCAAGACTGTCGCTGGGTTTCTTAAATTCTAATTTGTAAGATATAGGGGCTCGGCTCGCTCCTTTTGCGGAGTGATTGTAAGTAACGCTTGCCTTAAGAATCTCATTATTGGAACACGGAGCCATATTTCCTCTGAGAATTCTGGAGTAGCTTTGAGCCGGGGCTGTTCATTTCTCAAGTAATCACGCTGGTGTGATGGAGAGAGAAAATGGCAGCTGTTCGGAGCTCAGGCCTTCAATTTTCTTCAGAGTCCAGTCACTCAAGTGTGTAATTACACGGGGGGTGCTGCAGAGGCGTTGGGCCCTGTCAGAGAACTGGTTTGAGGCTTTGCTTTTTGCTTTTGCCAGTCAGGACAGGCAGAAGCCAATGGAACTCTGACTTGCTGCTGTTCTTTTTTCCCCACCTTGTCATCCTGATTACTTCTTACCTGCATGGATAGTGCCCCAACTTTCTTTCCAACAGGCTGAGCTCTTTGGAGAAAAGAGCTGTTGTTAGTATTTGGGTTTGGATGAATAGGGTGGATGCGGAGGAGTCAGGGAGAGGGAGGAGGAAGAGGAGGAGGAAAAGGTTGAAGATGTGAACCAGAAAGATGGATTTGTCCTTCTCTTTATTTCGGCATTTCACATTTTTCTTAAAACAAAAACAACAAACCCAAACTCAGTAAACAAAGTAGGATCTGTAGGCTTTCATATCATTGAATTTCTTTTGAAATATCAGTTGCTGTCATCTTATCCTAGAGATTTGGAAAACAAGAAGTTAATTGATATGCTCGAGCTGAGGGTCAGCTAGCCATGTCCTATGCAGCAGGAACGAGAGCTCAAAAGGTACTCCCTTCTGACCTGATACTACTGAATACCAGATGTGGGTCTCCACATTCCTTCCCTGGTAATGGTCAGGTCTCACAGCCATCACCCCGCCCCATGTCTACATTAATGTTGGTGGCTGGTAAGAGCTATTTTACTGGCTTGGCTCACTCTTTCTCTAGGTCTGTCTTTTATAGATATCACCTGCACATGGTAGCATTTGAATTCCCTAGCTTGTGTTCTCTACCACTTCCCCTTTCTCTGCTTACCTTGGCTTCCTGATTGATGGTTATGTGCCCGGCATTTCAATCTTTGCTTTCTAGAAGTAGAATTGTTCATGGTGTGCTTTGCTGAGCTAGATGATGATTTCTGGGCTTTTGAACCTAGAGGGAGGGATCAAGACAATCAGGTTTCTGTGAATCAGTGTTAGAAAATGTGGGCTGCTGCTCCAAAGAAGCCCTCATCGCCTCCAGGCATGTATTAACATAGTGCCTAGTACTAACTTGCTTCAAGGACTCTGGAGCAAATTTGTTCTAATCTTCCCCCAATCTGGAAAGTAGAATACCAAGGAAAATGCTAGTCTCATCATTTTTTTGTCCATTTGGAGGAACATGGTGCCTTGATTAAAACCGAAGGCTGGAAGACCAAATTTATTTTTATGAAAGCTTTACTTAAGAGGTTATTATGTTTTTTTTTTTTTTCTTTTTAAGAGAGAGCTCAAGTGGGGAGGGGCAGGGGGAGGAGAGAAAGAGTCTTAATGAGACACGGGGCTCTGCCTCACCACCCTGAGATGGAGACCTGAGCTAAAATTAAGAGTTGGTTGCTTAACCAACTGAGCCACCTAGGTGCCCTTATTTAAGAGGTTGTGTAGCCAAATTAAGCAGTTTGGCACCAATAAAAAGTATCAACATCCTTGTAGCAGCGGTCGAGATGGCGAAGTATCCAGTAGTCAGCCACCTTGATGCTGAGTAGTCCTCCCCTCACTACTGGAATGATCCACATGAACATGATACAAACCATGCTCCTCATGAGTAATGCTGGGGCCTGTGAGCCTCTGATTTGGTTTAGATGAGGAGCCTCGCCTTCTTCCTCTTAACATGACTGCAAATAGTTTTATCCAGTGTGTAAATAAGGAAGTGGTCATTCTCTGTGAACCCAAGTTTACTGAACAAGGGTGATATTAACAATGTCTTGTTAAACCTGTCCCATGACATCCTTGGAATGTCAAAAAGTCCACCTGTGACTGGAAGAAATTACTAGTCCATTGCTGATTTGGGGGTTAGTGCCTCACCCACCTGAGCAATAGTGTCGTGAGAGCATTACACATCAGTCACAATCGGTTTTGAATTGCCTTCAAATCTTAGGATGCTGAGATCAAGTTGGATTATGTTGGGCTGTCCTGGCAGTCAGCTGCATAACTTGGATGGTTTTGACACTTAAGCATGCTCGTTAAATTTCTGTAAATCTGAAATATTCCCTGTTGTTAGCCATCATCCAGGTTAAGAGTAAATATAAGAAGTAAGTGTGTGATACCAGTCTTAACCATTACTGAATAATTCTGTTAACTGTGGCCTACAAATTTATGCAAGTAACCTGTAATTCCAGAACCAGCAGGTAGGCTCATTAAAAGAACCTCTTTATATTGAGGAAACACATCTGCTGATATAGTCACTATTTAATGTCATTGTTACAAAGTGTTCACCAGAATTAGGTGATGATTTTGGGCTTCCCATTGGAAGGCTGTCTCTAGGCTAGAGGGCCATAAACTATTAAAATGGCCTTTAGTCCCTGGCGGTTTCTTTTAGGACCTGAACATTGTCCAGGTCAAGGACAAGAGAAAGTTGAGAAGGTCATCTTTTTTTTTTTTTTTTTTTTTTAAAGATTTTATTTATTTATTTGACAGACAGAGATCACAAGTAGGCAGAGAAGCAGGCAGAGAGAGAGGAGGAAGCAGGCTCCCTGCTGAGCAGAGAACCTGATGTGGGACTTGATCCCAGGACCCTGAGATCATGACCTGAGCCGAAGGCAGTGGCTTAACCCACTGAGCCACCCAGGCGCCCCGAGAAGGTTATCTTATATGTGATTTTCTAATGTCAGTCTTTTTCTAAGTACTCATGATGACAATGGAGAAAATAGTATTTGAATGGAAAATCCAAGTCAGGATAAACTAATGGAGGTAATGGTTTATTGATACTGTATTTGCTGCTTCTTGTCCCACGGTTTGGTTTCTGTACTTTATTACAAGGAGCCCGGGAGGACTGTGAGCTGGTGATTGTGAATGAATAATTACTTCCCAGTTATTTTTTTTAAATCTCCATAGTTCACTTTTCTTTTGGATACTGTTTCTTTTTTACTACCCCCTTCTCCTTCCTTTTCTCTCATAGAGGAAAGAGGAGACCCCAAAAAAAAAAAAATTGGCTTTTTAAAAAAAGTGGTTTTCTGTGTTAAGTTAGAACAGGATCTATAGTTAGACAAGAGGATAGCTTCATTTTTGGGTATATATTTTAGTTTCATCTCAAAAGGTAAACCTAGGTTTCCTTTCAAGGGAAAACATTCCATATCAAAGCTGTTGTGTCTGATAAAAGTAGGTAGCTAATGTTCTTATTTTGTCGTGTTTTATTTTGTTGTTAGATGTTGAGACTTGAGTCTGGCTGTTTGCAGAGCAGCTGAGTTTCATTACTGAGGACACCTGTTAGGCTTTTAGATCTTTCAGTGGGTCTTTCTGATGAATGCAGTAAGAACCTCAGAAAGGAATATTTTTCTCTATTAGGAATATTAGGAAAAGAGGGATTTCATAGGAAAAACTTGCCTTGGTTTCCCTATCTGCTGTTCCCTGTCTGTTCTTCTGTCTTCCTGTGGTCTGTCCCTGGTCATTTTATGTATTCCTTTGAAATTCTTTTTTGCTCCTTTGTTCTCAACAAAAGATGCAACTTAGCTGCATTTTTCTCCCTCCTTTGTATGCCCTGCAGTAGGTGGAGAGGCCCTCTGGTCTCTGACTCCATGCTCAATTGAACCCTGGATTTATAGTCACCTATTAGCTGCTTCTCTCCTCCCCTCTCAGGTCAGTGAATTCCCTGCACTAAACAGGTGGAACTTCCCATTCCCATCAGTGAGTTACCTGTGATTAGCAGGTGAAAACAATACTTGCACTTCCTTAACTATAAATCCCATCATGTGTTTTACAACTCTGGACTCTTGGAGCAACTTCTGGTTGGTGGATTGGAGAACCAGAAAGTATTTCGTGTTTCAGAATGTTTGAGAAAGGGAATCTGGATTGCCTGGTTGGGTGAGTGTTCCACCCTTGGTTTTGGCTCAGGTCAGGACCTCAGGGCTGTGAGATCGAGCCCCCACTGGGCTCTGCACTCAGTATGGAGTCTGCTTGAGATTCTTTGCACATACACTCTCTCTCAAATAAATAAATACATAAAGTCTTTTAAAAAAAGAAAGAAAATGTTTGGGAAGCCTTTTTCCCAGCATAGTCATGCTGAGTACTCTAGAACTGTTTACCCTGTGATGTGGAAGGCAAGTAGGGAACTATCAAGAGTATGCCCGAGATGAGGAAGGTAAGTATGACATAGAGATTCTTCAGAGAAGATGCTGATAATCAGGGTAGGAAGAAGATCAAAAGGCAGCAACAGCAAGCCTTTCAGGGATCTGGTCATCTTTCATATCCTGTTGGTAGTAGAGGGAGAATAAAAATTCACTACAATATAAAGGCAGTTAATTTCAAACTCCCAAGTAGAGGAACTAGGTGTAAATATGTATATTTTATATGTGGTGTGAGGAACTTCTATAAATAGCTCTGTAAAGTTCAGAAAAGGACAGACATTTCTAAAAACTGCATCTGCACTTTTCTCAGCTTAAGTGAAAATTATGTGGATAACGGATGAATTTAGGGAATAAATTAATATTCCACTGAAGAAAAAACATTTTCCTCAAAATATGATAGAGATATTTTCTTAAGAAATTTTAACTTTTAGGGGGTGCCTGGGTGGCTCAGTTGTTAAGCGTCTGCCTTCGGCTCTGGTCATGATCTCGGCGTTCTGGGATTGACACCCGCATAGGGCTCCCTGCTCAGCGGGAAGACTGCTTCTCCTTCTCCCACTCCCCCTGCTTGTGTTCCCTCTCTCACTGCCTCTCTCTGTCTGTCAAATAAATAAAATCTTAACAAAAAAAAAAAAAAATTTTTTTTAACTTTTAGGAGAGGAAGGACCTAATTGAATAAACCCGTGGACTGTATAGTAGGAACTTGGTTTTTCCCTCTAATCCAAGGATTCACCATGTTTAGTTATCCTGGAATGATTCCTGGCATAGCAAGAGGATAAATGATTTCGGGTATAGAATTGTCAGCATATGAGATGGTGTTTTTATTTAGTGTATGTTTTTAAATGAATAATTTGTTCTTGTGCTTCTGTTTTGCACCCTCCTGGGATGCTGAACATTTGGTGTGTGGAACGAAAACCACCAGGAGTGGTTCCTGTTGCCTTATTCTGCCTTCTTTCCAAAAGTGGGAGAGGAAACAGGAAAGCCTTTAGTCCCCATATTATTTAAAACCTCTTAAAACTCTGAGGCCTCATCTGTTATGTTTTACTCCGAATTCCCTGACCTCTTTAAATGGTCTCCGATGATTTTTTCTTCACATTAAAAGTACAGTGTGGATTTGTGAAGAAATTCACTAGGATTTTGAATACGAATGACTGAGAGATTTAGGTTTCTCCTTAGCAGTGGCTTCCTCTGGAATCTTCTTGACTACATTGTTTGGGATAAAAATAACAAGTTCACATTTTCTTTCTTTCTTTCTTTTTAAGATTTTATTTATTTGTCCGAGAGAGAGAGAGCGAGAGAGCGAGCACACAAGCAGGCAGAGAGACAGGCAGAGGCGGAGAGAGAAGCAAGCTCCCTGATGAGCAAGGAGCCCGATGTGGAACCCTATCCCAAGACTCTGGGATCATGACCCAAGCCTAAGGCAGTGGCTCAACTGACTGAGCCACCCACGCATCCCAACAAATTTGCATTTTCTCATTAATCTAGCTATGTTCACTTTGTTTTTGTCCTCTTTTCCTATTTCAGAGTTCTAGCCATAATTCTTTTTAATGTGGTTTTGTATATGTTTTTTTCACACTAACAATTAGGACCAGTTGTGCGGTCGGGACCCTACTCTCACCGATGAGCTGCTAAATATCCTTACAGAGCTCACTCAACTCAGTAAGACCACCAACGCCAAAGTGGCACTTCGAGCACGCCAGGTAAGGACATGTGTTGGCTATCTGGAAGGAGAAATGGTTTTCATAGATTGGGTGGTCGTAGAAATAGTGAGCTTTTACTCGGTCACCTGACAAAGATCAAACAATTTTCTACATATGTCTTCTCATTGCCCTCAGAACAAATGTTTTCATGTGATATGTTTTTTAAAGAGAAAGGAAAACATTAACATTGAGTCTCTTTGAAATAGAAGTCTTTTTCCCCCTTATAAAATTCTGTTACTGTTTCCTGCCTTTGCTAGGAGCCATGAAGTAGTAAACCAGAGTCATGTGGAGGAAAGGAAGCTAAGCTCCCCAAAGAGAGCTTAGAAGCAGGTGAAAACTTTTTAAGTGTGTAGGAAAAAATTGAGTATGGGAAGCAGAAAGATAATGCAATGAATCCGAGTTGCTAGCAATCAGAACAACCCTAGAGAAGTCCGGTTAGTTTCACCCTGTAGTTTGCATTTCCATTCCAAAAGGTTTCAGCAGGGAAGCCAAGAAGTGGCGCTCCCTTTGTGTTTCAGTGCATGGGCATTGAAAAGGAAGCGGCATTTGAAGCTGTTCAGTGACCTTCTGCTTTCTCCACAATTGTATCCATGTCACTGAGCTACTCAAAGTTATTGAACCTCTCAGTGACCTGCTGAGACTATTCAGGTCCCACCGTGTCCCTGTGTGTTTGTGACACTGCCCCCACATGCATTGGTGTTACATCCCGACACCTTCTCCTTGATACTAACCAAATACCTGGGGCTGTCAGAGCAGCTTTCGCTAGTCCTCCTATTTCGGATTTGCAGAAGCCCAGCTCTGTTGCCTCCACCTTCCCCACAGCTGCTCCCTGCCAGACCCGATTCCCAATTAACAGCTAGTCATGCAGTCCCCAGGACTAGCAGCTTTGCAATGGTAAATCACATGCACTGAGGGAACTTGATTGAAGCTGTTTTCTCTCTCTCTCCCTCTGCCCCCCCCCCCATGGGAAATTGCCCACAACGCAAATCATGGTGAGAGTCAACCGAGATGCAGTATTTGGTGGCATTGGCTTTATGTTACAGGACCTAGAAGTTGTTTTACTTGGTCTCTGTTTTATCTTTGATGCCTGCACTTACAGATTTATATTTATTGCTTTTGTATCAGAGCTGCCTAATAGGAGGCTAGAATAATCACTCCCTCAGGAACTTATCCCTCTTATTTTGCTCTCACTCTAGGTTCTTATTGCCTCCCATTTGCCGTCATATGAGCTTCGCCATAACCAAGTAGAGTCCATCTTCCTTTCAGCAATTGACATGTATGGACACCAGTTTTGCATTGAGAACTTACAGGTATACATGTAGTCCTTTTCTACCATTGTGCACTCTTGTCCCCTTTATTCCTAAGTATGATTTAATTAATCGATCTATTTTGATTTTCTGTGTAGTGAGGTTTCATGCCTTGACTTTTTAAAATGATGTATAATTACAATTTTTTTTTTTTTTCATAAAAATGCTATTGGAATTGTGGTTGAGCTTAAAAATCCAATAGTCCAGCCTTGATAGACGTGTCCTGTTGAAGTCTTTACCTCTTGTGCTTTTTATCCAGAAAGTATTCTGGGCTAGAATTAAGTGGTTGCACTGGTTGATGTCTGGTATTTGAATTCGTTGTGTAAATAGGTAGTTGTTAGTGTTCTAGGGACAAAATTACTTAAGTCATTTAAATTTCATTTTATTATAATGCTTACTATTAAGCTATATACAGAGCCACTTTTATAGAATAGTATTGGATAATTTTACTACTAATTGGAAGGATCTTGACTATCACTTTTTGACAACATCATTTTCTCAGGAATGACATTCTATTTTTCTACCTGTAAATAAGTAATACTGTTCTGTCCAGCCAAGGGAGTCTTCAGGGTTTCTGTCAGATTTCCTTCTGGGGAACCTAGAGAGGGGGAAAGGATGTTCTTGTTTATTTGGTTCAGAGCTGAAATAGAGGGTTTCAGCTGGGGTCCTAATCTGTGGTTTACCATAGTGGAGGATTGAGACAGTATTTGAGAGGTTGAGTACGAATATATGTCAAGAAGGATATTAATTATGGTCATTAATAAATGTGTTGTTAGTGTATTACTTTTAAGAATTTTACATATATTAATTCTTCTCATGCTCACAACAGACCCTTGAGGTTAGGTATCATTATTTTCCCCATTCTGTGGCCAAGGAAGCTGGAGCACAAAGAAGGTAAATTTCATACATGACACTCGTAGACAGAATTCTTGGGTTACTCTGAGTGCTTCAAAATGCTAAATATTGTACTAATTAAATATTGTTCTCTTTTGGATGTAGTGGTTTAAGCTTGTCTCTGTGCCTTCCAGAAACTCATCTTGTCTGAAACGTCTATTTTTGACGTCCTACCAAACTTCTTCTACCACAGCAACCAGGTAGTGAGGATGGCAGCTCTGGAGGTAAGATTTCATAGTAACCCGATGTGACCTTTTTTGGTTTCTAGCAGGTTTCTTCTGTCCACTTGGTATTGTATCAGTTCTTTTTTTTTGGCCTTAAGGTTGGTGTTTTAGAGTCTTTTTTCCCTCTGAAACAGACACTTGCTTTTACTCAAGTGTTTCAGCTGAACTAATCACCATTCTGGGCTCCAGTCACAGGAAAAGAGCTGCCAGCATTTTTCAATAGTCTCTACTTTCCAGATAATTTGGATTCACTCATTTCATAATAAATTAGGATTCCCTAAAAAATAATAAGTGAAAAAACATATGGCTGACCAGAGCATGTACCATTTTTGTGATTTGGGCCAAAAAAGAGAGATTTTAGTTATCGTCTGAATTTTCAGGCAGCGCTTAGGAAATATTTTGTCATGAGAAAGAAAGTATTAACACTGAATGAGCTGTGTGTGTTTAATATGCTTTACTCTTTTTTCTCATTTAACCCTACCATTACTTCATGAAGTAAAAAGAAAGTGAGACTGAATTTGAGACTTGTCCGTGTTTATGTAGATAATAAGTGGAAGGGTTTGTATTTGAATCCAGATCAGGCCAACTCAAAGCCTTTTCTGTTCCCACTACAGCACTCTACCTCATTAAGCACAAAACTTGCAGGCCCTGAATACTGCTGTAAAATTGCCAAGTCGATGTTTTTTTGAAGATGAAGAAGAGGAGTGTTTTAGATGATCTTATGTAACACGGCATCACTACAATCTGTTGCAAGCTCCTTTGGCTTACTTTTTATTTGTATTCTGTGGATAGAATGTAATGTATCCTACTCCCTAAATACCAAATTTTAAAAGTATCTAAGTGTCTTAGAGTACTTTCATATCACTTAATGAGAAGTCTCCCTATGTACCTCCCATGATAGAATCCCATGCAGCATTTCATGTGCCTGGCAAATTGGCTGTAAAGTGCACAAGGTCAGACTGATGGTTTTTGCTGTGACGGAGCCTGTTGCTGTGTTTTTTAACTCTTGAGTCAAGTTAGTATGTGTGAGATCATCATGTCATGTTATGTCGTACCGCTCTTGCCTACGGTTTGGGGGGTATGAGTAATCTAAAATAATTTAGGGGAGTGGGAAGACAAAGATACAGGATAGTCAGAGAGTTGAAGTGTACAAAAATAGTTTCTGTCTTTTGCCCTCACTCTGCAGGTGGCTCAGAACCAGTACCTCTCATTTGTCTCGCCACTTGCTTTTATCTTCTGTTGAAATAATTGTGTGCCATGAATTAATGGTTGCAGTTCTGTATGCTCGCTTTTACTAATGATCAAAACTTCTCCTGAGTTTGGGTTAGTCTGAAATGTTTATGGCCCAGCCAGAGATGTCCAGCAGAGGCGGGCTAGTTTTATTTCCGTTTGTAGTCATGGGTATAGTTTTAAGACTTGAGCTTTATTAATTGAAGCAAGTTATTTATGTTCGGAGCCTTCTTCTCATTACATTCCTCTTCTCAGGACTATCCTTTTCCTGGGTTAAGCATCTCTTAGTTTCTGTTTTCCAAGTGTATTTACTGAGGATTACTTTTTAACCAGGTTTATGTTCGAAGGGCTTATATTGCCTATGAACTTAACAGTGTACAGCATCGCCAGCTTAAGGACAACACCTGTGTGGTGGAATTTCAGTTCATGCTGCCCACATCTCATCCAAACAGGTGAGTCTGAACTGGGATGTGCATCTGAGCCAGCCAGAGATGTATCAGGGGAGTTAAGGGGAGTAATGTATGCACCAGCTCCATGTGGTTTTGGGTTTGGCTAGAAACATAGAGCAGAAAATGAACAAATTTAAATCATGAGAGAAGAGCCTCTTGGTACCCACTTTTTTTTTTTTTTAATTGTTGATCTGGAGAGATGGAGTACAGTCTAATTAAGATAAAAATTTGAGGGTTGCCTGGGTGGCTCAGTTGGTTGAGCAGCTGCCTTTGGCTCCTGTCATCATTTCAGAGTCCTGGGAACAAGCCCGCATCAGGCTCCGTGTTCAGCAGGGACTCTGCTTCTCCCTCTGCCCCTCCCTGCCACTTGTGCTCGAGTGTGTGTGTGTGTGTGTGTGTGTGTGTGCGCTCTGTCTCTCTCAAATAAATAAAACCTTTTTAAAAAAAAAAGCATAAAAATTTGAGGATTAGTTCATCGTCCGTGTTTCCTTGTATTATGTCACTGAGGAAATATAGTTCTTTTCTTTTTTCAAGTCAGAATTTACTGGCATTTTATTTGCTGGAATCTTGCCGAAAATCACTTTTTCTTTTTTCTTTTTTTTTTTTTTTTTAGCAGTTTAAGTCAAACAGTTGGAACATGAAAATATCTTGGGTGGGGGCGCCTAGGTGGCTTGGTCGGTTAAGCATCTGAGTCTTGATCTCAGTTCAGGTCTTGATCTCAAGGTCATGAATTCAGACCACGAGTTGGAGCCTACCTTTAAAAAAAAAAAAAGAACTCGGCTAGAATGCTTTTCTATAAATTTGTTATAGGTTAATTGAAACTTCAATCAGGTGTTAAAAATCACACTTCAGAAGGAAACTGAAATTTGACTGAACGGTATAATTAAGCCATGCTAATTCCATTATTTTTCCCTTCCTAAGCCCTTTAGGAAATAAAATGTACATACAGAAATTTGTTTCAGTACTTCTTTGGTTTTAAGATGAAAATACTTTATCTTGTACACTGATTTGTTTTTAAAGTATTCTGAGGCAGTGAAAACCGAGGAATTCCACCCACACATACGTTCATCCCCTCCTGTATTTTCATTCTTTTTAGTAATACCATAGGAAATATAAATACCACAGCCAATCTTAAGCAGCCCCCCTCCATTTCTTCTTTATGGCCTTTGGTTCTTCACTTCGTATTACAAAGTACTGTGTCTTCGGGGATCCTTGGTTATAGACAACAGAAATGGTTTTGTTCTGAATTGCTACTTCACCCAAAGCAATAGAAACCCTTCCTAGAGACAAAGAAGTCTGTGCTGAGACTTTTGGCCACTGGATGCCACTGTTGATCCAGCAGAGGTCAGCAGCCGAGCAGAGGCATCTTCAGAAAAAGTACTTCTCTTCTTTGTCTCAGAAGATCCTTTCACATCTCTACCTCAAAAATACCTCATGGCTGGCAGAGAAAAGCATATATCCTTGATTTAGCAAGCATATCTCGGTACATTTTTGCCTCCATGGATTTCAGAATCTCATTTTCTAGAAACGAATGGTTGTCCTTCAGCGAGCGGCGAAGTGCTCACGGCACACATGGGCTCAGCACTCGGTCTTCTTTCTTTTCCTGCATTCCTTGAATAATTGTAGGGAACTACACGCTATACTTAATGCTCTTTGTGATTCTCAGGACATTCTCCTTTTCTTCCTGCTTCCTACTACCTCTTCCCTGTGGGCAGTGATTTGTAGTCAGGCTGCACAGCTGCTTCTGATTTCCTTCCCTCCTCATTGCTCCCCTTGTCTTTCTGAATTGCTCTCCCTGTCCTACTTTTTATTTGAGGATACGTGTCCAGTTTGGTGAAGGAAAATGAGAGAAATGCCTCTTAACTGTTTGTTAAGAAATCTTATTCACCTTTCCATCTCAAGGATATGAATCTTGGTTATTCCTGATACGGCTTCAAAACTTGGATGCTTGTCCCTTCCAATGTCTGAGGTATACACATCCCTGTGGATAAAGACCAGACTTGAACAGGGCTGTGATCCCATTTTCTCTCTCCGGTCTTCCTTGGTTGTGTGTATATAAAATTATAAACTGCTAGACTGTTGTTAGTAGTAGTAGCAGTGGTACTAGTAGTATAGATATAAAGGTGAAGAGAAGGACAAGTAAAGAAGGAAAGGTAAAATAGTCTTTGTGAAAACCAGAAAAATATTGAAATTGCTTTAATGTCCTTTTAGAGCTAAGTCCTTTTGTTAGTTTGGGAATGTAAAATGTGCTATCAGATTTAATCACCGAGTGATATATTCAGTTATAGAGTATAGCTTTTTCACTGAATTATACATTTGCTACTTGAATTTAGTTTTATAAGATTTTATATTTTTCTTAACAAATGTTTTTGTTACAATTTGAAGTTATGACCTCATTCTGACACCAGCTGGTGTACTGCAGTTCAGTTCTGAAGCTAACCACCTTGAGCTAGATCAGATAACACCAGTTAAGGGCTCGATCCTTCACAAAACGATCCCTACTTGAGATGGGGCCATGAGTGGTGTTCCCAAGCCACCTGCACCTCTGAGCGACTGGCTACAAACTTGGGGGTTCCCAGGACTCCATCCAGCTTAATAATTCACTAGAACAACTTAAAAATTCTGAAAGCACTATACTTATGAGCATAGTTTTATTAGAAAGGACACAAGATCCAAACCAGCCAAATGAGGAAACATGTGGAATAAAGTCTGCGTGGGTCCTGAACACAGCTTTCCTGTTTTTTCCCTTTGGATTCAGATACTCATCCTCTATATGTTCACCAACCACAAAATTCTATTAAATTTTAGTGTCCAGAGTTTTTATCAGGGTTTCATTATAGTGGCATGATTGATCGAATCACAGATCACATTAAACTCAATCTCTAATCCCTCTCCTCTCCACAGAGGTCCAGCTGGCTCAAAGCCCCCAACCCTCTAATCACACGGTTTGTCTTTCTAGTGAGCAACCCCTGGGCTGAGTTATCTCATCTCTTAGCATAAACTCAGACGTAATCCAAGGGGCACATGAATAATGAAGATACTTCTGTTTCTTTTGAGAAATTACAGGGATTTAGAATTTCTCTCCCAGGAACCAGGGACAAAGGCCTGCCAAATTCTTTATAAAAGGCCAAAGAATTCTAGGTCTCCTCTAATTTTAAAGGTTTTGTTTATTTTTACTTTGGAGAGCGAGAGTGCACACAGCCTTGGGGGAGAGGCAGAGGGAGAGAGGATCTCAAGCTGACTCTGTGCTCAATGCAGAGCCTCATGTGGGGCTCCATCCCAAAACCCTGAGACCGTGGCCCCCCACCGAAAGCAAGAGTCAGACGCTCAACTAGCTGAGCCTCCTAGGCACCCCAGGGTCTCTTAATTTTAACTAGTTTTAAGGCAATTTCCAACTTTTTTCCCAACTGTAGTACTATCATTCTTTCCTATTATTATTTTGAACAAGCAGGCAGTGAGCATACTGGTTTTTATTCTACAGAAGTAAGTTATAGGAGATGATCTACCAGCATCTATTCCACTCCCAATCTCATAAGGCTCAAGGACACACTTATGTCCACTAACCTCTAGATTAATGATTATCAGAATTATTTAGGAAATATTTTTAAAATACTGACTGCCAAGATTCTAATTCATTTTGAACCAAACTCCAGGGGACCACTCTTTGAAAATTGTGACAAGCACCTGCAGTTAAGGATTACTACGACTAGGCCAGCACTGCTCACTAGAAATAAAGTGCAAGCCACATATGTTAAATTCTAAGTTTTTAGTTGGCCATATTTAAAAGGGTAGTGAGAAACAGATAAGGCATGCTGGGTGGCTCAGTCGGTTAAGTGTCTGCCTTCAGCTCGGGTCGTAATCTTGGAGTCCTGCATTGGGCTCCTTGCTCAGCCAAGAACCTGCTTCCCCCTCTGCCTGCTGCTCCCAGTGCTTGTGCACTCACTCTCCCTCTGTCAAATAAATAAATAAACTTAAAAACAAACCAAAAAAGAAACATAAAATTACCTTTAAAAACATTTTCTTTAACCCATCATATTCAAAATACCATTTCAGTATGTAGTAAAAAGTTATTAATGAGATATTTTTCATTCTTCCTACTCAGTCTTAGAAATTTAGAGTGTATTTTATACTTATAGCGTGTCTCAATACAGATTAGCCGTATTATAAGCACTTCTTAGCCACATAGACCGCTCAACTCTAGACCAAAAATTAATTAGGACAATCACACTGAGCCCTCTTTATTTTATGTCAATGGGAGTGCCCCTGGGATGGATTTAAAAAAAAAAAAAAGGCAACAAAAACCTCTTACGTTTCTTGTTCTTAGTAGTTACAGGAATTATCCACACCTTATACTGTAGGTATTCTACTATAGTATCTTATGCATCCTTTAAAAATTACTCAATGAGAACAGATAGCAAGCATATGAATATACATATTTTACTTATCAATGCAAAACAGAATTTTATAGTATTTTTCCCAGTTGGGGTTAACAAACCAAAAATTCTTGGGGGAGAAAACAGATCCATTCTTAAGCCAGTTTTTTTGCATTTTCTTTCCTGGTTTTCACATTCCTACTCAGACATTCGTTTGAAGTAGACTAAATTTGTCCAGCAATCCTTAGAAGCAAGTATCTTTCTAAGTGCTATCAAAGCAAGACTACAGTCTCTTGTTGTGTACAGGGTCACCTGGTGGAATTCCATTCCTGCAGTTTATATTTGACTAGTGATTTAGCTCTTGTGGTTTGGGATGAAACACGGCTCTCTGCAAACTGAAGACAGTAAGAGTATTTTTTCTGAAAAATGCCTTAGATACTGTTTGAATTGAAGACCCATGCCATTGGGACATGTTTTGATTTTTAGAGAAGCAGGCAAAACAGGCAAATTCCATTACAAATGAGTGGAGGCCCCTCTAAGAAGGGAGAAGATACCCTTTTGGGCACACGTTTGGGCAGTTAGTATGTGGACAGCGTGTTTGGTGCCTTTTTATTTTTGTTTAAATTTATCATGGGACTTTGTATTGCTTGACATTTTCAAATACCTTTAAAACTTACTGTGGGAAAAACACTTAATGTGAGATCTACCCTCTTAACAAATGTTTAAGTGTACAATATGTTACTGTTGACTTGTAGTTCAGTGTTGTACAGTAGATCTCTAGTGCTTATTCATTTTGCTTGACTGAAACTTTGGCTTGGCGCTTACTTACTGTATGTTTCAGTATAATTGGACAGTGAGCTTTTTTCTAATACTCTGCTCAATATTTAAGAAAAGAAAAAGATAACTGAACCGTTTTTTGCTAACCTCTCTGACTCTCTGCATCATCCTTCCTGCTAGGTAGGCCTCAGTCAAGGCAAGGTGTGTTATCTTCCTGATCTTCTACCCAAGACTTGTAAGTTTTTTTTCTGGGAGCTGCAGTTGCAGCTTACTTGACATCTCCAGCTCTTGTTCACCAGAAGATCCAGTTATTAGAGCTTCAGTCAGGGAAGCTCCTGGTATAGATAGATCCTTCTCTTCTTAAATTACCTTCATTTGAGAAGAAAATGTGGAGATTTTCCTGACTTAAACATAATAGAAAACCTATAAATGTATGTTGTGTGTGTGTTTGTGTTTCTTCTGATATTTAAATGCTCTTCCCAATTGCATGAGAATTTTTTGGATGGAAGGGGATTTGGGGGGTTTTGTTGTTATTGTTGTTGTTTAAAGATTTTAAGTAATCTCTGCATCCAGTGTGGGGCTTGCACTCGACCCCAAGATCAAGAGTTGCATGGTCCACAGACTGAGCCAGCCAAGAGAGCCAGCCAGTCTCTCTTGTGGTTTTTTTAAACATGCCTTGTAACCAGTTAGCAATTGTCTTTAAAATAGTGAGTTTTTTTCAATAATTTTCTTGGTGTATGAATAGTTAAGACAGCTGGTCTAAAAAAAAGACACCTGGTCTGCACTAAAAGAACAGTTTATTATTATCCAGGCTTTAAGGACTTATTTCTCTTGTCTAAGATTCCCTCAGCCCAACTCTTTGGTGAATTCAACGAGTATTTTGCATGGGTTGATCCTTGAGCTCAGACTAGATCATTCAGGGCTCCTTGTTCTCATCCTTGCTCTCCAGTGAAGCTCAGGGCTTAGTACCCTAGGGTGTGTGTGTGTGTGTGTGTATTTGTCTTTTCTTCTCCATCCCCAACCCCTAGTTGGTCACTCTCTGGTGCTGGTGATGAAAAATCTTGTTAAAAGCATCGTTCTGAACGTCTTTATTTTTGACAACTCAGAATCATTTGACGTTTAGGATTTCACTTGGCTTTGGGCACATTTAAGTAACTCAGAATAATCTCAAAACAAGTAAGTTATTTAGTCAGTCTACATATTTGGTCTTTTAAATATAGCTATATTCATACAAACACATGTAAAATATTATCCCATAAACTCTTTGGCTATGCATATTATGATAATTTGAGACTGAAATTTAAAACTCCAAATGATTTTCATAAGTAATACATATTAGTGAATATAGTTGTGTTTTTAACTTTTAATCTGTGATTCAGATAAGAAGCATCAAAATTGATGCAGGAGATAGAAGTGTACTTTGTTGTATGTTTCTGTACATGTATAATGGGTGAGGACCTATTGGTGTTTATTTCCACCTATTTCTTAGATGGAAATCCACGTTTCAGTTGAGTCAAGTTGCATTGCATCTTCTCTACTGTTTGCTCCTTGTGAACTTGGCCTTCTATGTTAAAATGTTTTAATCAAAGCCCTTTCCATTTCACATGTCTCACATCCAGAAGAGGTTGGCTGTGTTCTCCCCTGATGGCACATGATTTGTTCATGACTGAGTTTAGGCTACTTGGCACCTTCAGTGTTTAGCTGTCGGTGGGTGGCCTGTGGACTTTCTTTTTATGAAGACGGTTTTGAGGAAGTTTAGAAATCAGAAGCCTTCCATGTGACTCCTGAACATCCTGCTGCCATTCTTGAGAATTCTGATAATCTCCGACACCCAGAGATTAGGGTGTTCTTTGGGTCGTACTGAGGCACTCAAAAGTCATCCAACTTGTAGCATTTTTTAGCAGTGGGAGCACTTGGTTGTAGTTAGCAGGCCAGAATGAGCTATAAATAAATAAAGTCCTGCAGTGCTCGCTTCCTTCATTCAGGGTAGTCTGCTGATAAGATGCAAGCATCTGGCAGAAGAGAAGATTCTCAGCAGGTTTAAGTGCTTACCAAAGTGCTTTCCTGTATCCGTGGCTCAGCTTCTAGTCTCTGCTATGTTATTTTGGCACTCTAGACTTGTAAGATTGGAGAGCCAGGTTTAAAACTCTCAATATATCATTAGGGTAGCCCAAGGTCCCTTCTTGTCAAAGAAGACTAGCTGATTCCAGGGGGAAGGAAAAGCAGAATCCGGGGCACCTGTAAATCCCTGTAGTTTTGTGCTGTGGGTTTGTAGCTAATTATACAGCAGACAACAGTAATATGCTGTAGCTCTGTTGGCGTACTTATTTCAAAAAGAGCAAAACCTTCCAGCAGAGCAAAGAAGGGGCTGTGAAGGAGCTGCAAATGAATGAAGCAATGATCATTTTATTGTAAACCAAACCTCTGCAGTGGAATTGGGGTATCTGAACTGCAAGGAGGTGGTGGCAGAGATGCCAGTAGAAATGCGTGGTTCACGTGTGCTTTACAGCACTTGGACTTTCCTGCAGAAATACAGTCACACAAGGAGACCACCACTGGTCACAGCCAGCCAAATTGCTCTTTCTCCTATGGTAGTGCTGTTAGCGACTGCTAGGAGGTTATTCAGCCAACCTCTTCTGATTCTGCTTTGCTGCCTTATTTCAAAAGATTTGCCCTACACTGGCTTTCAATCACAGCTTGATGTAACCACTGCCTTTTTTGCATGCCTCCCCATCATTTTCATAGAGGGTCTTTTTTCCCCCCCAAGTTAGAAGGCGAAAGAATCGGGAGCATTTTTATATGATAAAAGATTTATGTAGGGCCAGCTAGAATCGAGCAAAATGAAATCCAGCTAGAAGGGATGGTAAAAGGCTGAGAGAACTTGTGACTGCTACAGAAGTCAGTATTCCTTAAATAAGGAGGGTTCAGCTAGCAGGCAGCAACTCTGACTTTGCATTCATATTGAAGCAGGCTCTCCAGTCATTCTGTGCAGGCAGATCAATAAAATCAGAGGTGACTTAATGCCAAGAACCTCAGAATTCAAAGGATTTCTCTTGTCCTTCTTTAAATTTAGTCTGTATTGATGTGGAGTGCTAGCCTCAGGAACAGAGATGAGAAAATACTAGGTCTAGAATCTGGTTTATGATATTGCATTGAAGCAGTGTCCTTGGAAAACATTCCCTTTGCTTTCTCAGTTACCACATCTGTAAAATGGAGCTAATCTGCTGGAAGGAAAATGATTCCAGTATTTATCAAAACACTGTGAATAAAGATTCATTATGATAAGTGCTTCTGATAGTTGAAGCAGCAAATGTCTAATAAGAAGTGAATTTATACCCCATGTGCCTGGGTGGCTCAGTGGGATAAGCCTCTGTTTTCGGCTCAGGGTCCTGCTTAGCAGAGAGCCCGCTTCTCCCTCTCTCTGCCTGCCTCTCTGCCTACTTGTGATCTCTCTCCGTGTCGAATAAATAAAATCTTAAAGAAAAAATGAATTTATACCATGTATGTACCTGAAAATGCAGTTGCCTGCCTTACCAGAGGTTGAGCAGTTTGGCTGTTTTTGCATGATGAGTATGCAGTGAAATATGGTAGATTTGATTTTATTAAAACCTCTATAAATGGAATATTAGACTCCTATACAGTCTCTACCTTGGTTCTTCATCCTTATGCAGTCCATGGATCTAGTTTTCTAGTGTCTCACAGTAGTACAGATCCCACAATGGTCACATTCTTAAACTGAGCAAAGAGCCCCTGTCTAGGGCAACAAAATATACAGATGATCATTGTGGACATGGTTAAGTATTTACCTGGTGATGGAGTTGATCCTTCTTTCCCTGCTCATATCCTGTGCAGCCCCACATGTTCTTATTCTGCCCAAGAGGATAAGCTGCATCTAAATTCACGTCTCCTGTGAATGATTTGGGGCCATTCTGTTAAACACTGAAGATGTTGGTTCTTACCCCATGCTGTGTAGATGGTGCTGGTTCCTGTAACACAGCAGCAGGGGGCTCCCTAAGAGAGCTTTGACAGTTGCTGATGAAGAAGGGCCAGCTTTTTGTTGGGGAAGATCTTTTCAGTCCAGCTTCTTCTGGGCTGAAAACTTGGCCCCCATCCTGTAAAGACTCTCGAAGGGATTATGGTGCAGCTATAGACATGGTGGCACCACTTTACTCATTTAAGAAATTGGTTATCAGTTGAGAGAGATTATATTGGTTTCCAAATTCCAGAAACCTGAATGAGTGGCACCTGAGATTGCTTTGGTTGTAGGAATCTTCTCTCTGAACTCCTGAGGTTCATGGTAGGAGGCTGTACGGGTGGCTTCTTTCTTTAGAATCCTTGTTATCTTAAAAGGAAGACTTTCCTATATTCTTGTTCATGTTTACTGTTAGTTTTCTGCTTAGCTACAACTCCCTCTGCCCTAGAACCTGTGTATACTTTTTGTTTGTTGAGGATGGCTACCGGGCATTGTGACTAAGGAGCTCTTATAAAATGAAACCCGTTCCCCTGAATGAGAGGCTCAAAGAATCCAAACAGCAAAGGTGCAGGTTTTTGCACTCAGAGGTTGCTCTTGCTGCCTTATGAATTTGCTGCGTGATACAGGTTTGATGCAGAGAGTGTTGTTACTCACAAATCACACGAGGTATACAGTTTGTGTGCAGTGATATGTCACAGCTTTTTATTTATATGACCAGCTCAGTCTATTCTGCTCCTTTCACTGCCATGGAAAGTGCATCATTTTCCTCCCTCTCTCCTCCTTCCCACATATCATCAGCACCACCCACTACGTTCTGCCCATTAAGTCCTGTGTGTGCCAGGAAACCCCAACAGTGATTAAATGCTGATAAAAGAATGTTGGAAGGTTAAGATATCAACCAATCAATGCCCTTATAGTACTCTTATAGTACTCTTTTATAGATATATCTATATCTATCTATCTATCTATATATATATAGATAGATATATATATATATGATGCCCTTATAGTACTATGGTAAATTGTGGGTGATAAGTATAACTTTGCCCTTTTCACATTGAAAATAAGGACTTTTTTTTTTTTTTAAGTTGAGGAAATGACTTATGTCAAATTAAGGAGAGGGGAGGGAAAGCCTTGGTGGCAAAGCCCAAAGAGAATGCAGGAGACTTGCTTTGCAGTTTCCATTCTTACTCTAATCTTTCTTTCATGATTTTGGTACATTCTTGGTCAGGAAACCCTAGGGCTGGCCAAATTGAGGCCTACAGTTTTTATGATTGCAACAATATTAAAAAGTCATTATCACCCTAAGATCGTTTAATTTTAAAAAAGTACAAATTACTTAATTTTAACAAAGTATATCGCTTAGTCATAGAAGTGTTTATCATTACATTCCTATAGGATTTTCAGGTTTTTTTCTAAGCTCCCAGAGTGTGGAACACACCCGTTACCAGCACCACCATCTCCTCTTACCGCCTCCCTGGTCTGTGGGAGGAGGAGCATGGATGGGTAAAGGGGCTTAGAAAAGGTAGCTGGGAATCCACATTCCAGGCTACTTTTCTTTGGAGGAGACTGTGAGTCCACCTCATAGCCTAGATAATCAATTGAGGTGGGAGGGGCTGTGAAATCAGCTTCTCTGGAGTTCTTTACTAAATTTTCAGTACAACAGGAGCAAGAAAGAAGGTTCTGTAAGAATCTTGTCAAGAATGACATTTCACGTTGAAGCTTAAGATACTATACCACATCCCTATAGCCTAAAATAATTTTTGTGAGGCTGTGTTTTATCACTATACTGCATTACTTTTTGTAATAGAGCTATTTTTAAAAATCCATGGTAAACCTGTTTCAACCCTTTCCATCAACAGTTGCTGTGGTGAGTTGGGTCAGGAGGCCTGCCTCTTTGGAGGTGCCCTGGGGGTTAAAGGGTAATGAGCACTTAATTATGTCTGCTGAATGCCAGAGTTGCCAGACTGGAGCGCCTCCTGACCAGTCTGGATCTGCTCTGACAATTCTTTTATTATGGCTTTCACTAACCGAACAGTAACTAACTGTGGTTGTTTAATTACAGAGGGAACATCCCCACGCTAAACAGGTACTGTATGTTTAGTTTCTTTTCCAATTAAAAGCACCTCTTTTGTAACTTAGAATAGTGAAATCAGGGTAAAATATCACACCATGTTTGACAAGTAATATGCTGTCTTCTGCTAGGGAGTCCTCAGCTCCCCTTTGGACATACTAAATTACTCTTTCTTTGGAAAACATGTCTTCAGCTTTTCTTCAGCTGTTCAAAAAGCAACACTTGAAAAGCCTCAGTATGAGGAAGCCCCCCCACCAGCCATCTAGCTGTAAATGATAGGGGAGTTGTCTGCCTGATGTTCAGCTTTGCTGTAAACATCTTCTTCTACTATAGTCTCTGTCTAGTTTGGGGCGTTCGGGGGAGAAGCCTTTAAGGTTACTCCTACCCTGGCAAATTGTTCACAATTTTTTTCATTTTTTAGTTTCACGAGTTTGCTTCTCCTTTTAAGAAGAATGCAAACGCAGGAATAGCTGATCTCATGTTTTATCAGTTTGTTAGCTTTATTAGTTTGTCAGCTACTTCTCTAAAGTGTTACAATGATGTGAGAGTCTAATTTTATTTCAGACTCATGAGATTAAACTTTGGAAAGTGTATTTAAGTTTTGATGTGTGTGGTCCTGTGAAGAAGTTTCCAGGCCAACATAACACATTTTGGTATTTTGAGTTCTTCCTGCTTCTGAGCCAAGCAAGGCAACACGATGCAAGTTTGAGAGGATAGCTGTGCTGATTGGAGTTGAATCTATAAAATGCCAAAGCAGTAATAAGTGGGTGGCGAGCTCTTTGTAGATGATCAATTATACATTGAAATATTTATAGGCTTATGTTTAATTTGTTCCTCTCCCTTTTAGTATTAAGTAATCGAAGCTGATTATAGCTTCTAGAGTCCAATTTGGATGGGGAGAGAAAAGGGAAGTGCTTTGGTTTGGTCTTTGTGTCTGCCCTTGGAGAGTGGGCTTGGTTCATTCCTGCCTGCGAGGGCAGCTATGTCCTGGCCCCTGAGCGAAGGAGAAGGGGAAACTGAATAGTGACTGTTTCCCCTGGGGTTCAGTTGAGTGAAAAAGACACTTAACCCCATGTTTGCCACAAATGCAGCCTCTTAGCTTATTCAGAGGGAGTTCCCTTTAAGTGCTATCTGGAACCCTTTTATTTTTCCTGTCGAATGCCAGGCAGGTAGAAAAGATACAATGCCTCACAAACTTGCTCCTTTAGTAAATATATTTGGTGATCCTAGAAAAGAGGATGGTAGCGTTTCTGAGTTCATACAACTCCGAATCCCAGTTTCTAGTGAGCACCATGTGTAAGACTTGCTTGATGTGTGTTTCACTTATTTGTTTCATTCATGGTATCAATTGTTTCCTCTCCCACTCTGCCTTTCCATTCTCTAGTACTGTCAAAAAGACGAAGTGTCTTTTTCATAGTCATCATTTGCCAAAGGAATAAAAACTTGGAGTGTTAGTCTTTATAGTCTGTGTGAGCAGCACTCCCATCCCCTGAAAAATTCCATTGCCTTTTATAATCACACTTTGAATAGAGTACAGTCTGTACCCAGATCTTAAGTCTCCATTGCTGCCTCTCTCCCACCTGCAGCATGGCAGGTGCTGCACTTCGAGGAGATTTTTGAGCAGCTCCCCAAAATTCAGGTGTCATTGCCTTGCTCTGAACTTGCTTCAGATCACTAAGGTGGTATCATGTCAGGCAAGCCTTATTTGGTCCTTCCGAACAGGCTGCCCCGACTGGGCATTTCGAAATACTTCCCAGTATGACTTAATGGTACATACTGCCAAGGTGCAGTAGACTGAAAGCTTAGTTCTCCTTGAGCATCTCCATTTAGCACCTGTTTGTCATGCTTACACATACTTTGAGACCCATGCTCTGCCCTTTTGCCTCTTGCTGGGATTTATTAAGGGCTTTCAGTTGAAGATATGTTTCCTTTGATACAGAAGTATTTAAATATAAAAAAGGAAATTTTGCTGTTTCGAGTTTTTAAAAGTCTCTTTTTCAAAAGGGGAGGAGCTCTATTCCTTATAACTGCTATCCCCATCAGCCCAGTAAAGGAAGAAGTAAATAACGTAGTAAAGCTCCTTTTCTAGACTGTGACTTGTTTCTGTATGATAAATAATGTTTTCTACAATGACTTACTAAACTATTCCAAATGACTTAGTTGTTGTTATACATGCATATATGTATCTGTGACTAATTAAGGCATTTTTCTCTAGGAATTCTAATAGATTAAGTGTTGCCTAGTTACAACCCACTTGGCTTGCTTCCTTCCTTTTTTAAGAGGGAATGTTTTAGGGAAGGGGAAGATGCAGGATGGTTTTTAACCCCTATGTCCTATTCATTCATTAGATGTATCATGGCTTCGTTGTATTAAAACTGTCACACAGTTCTTGACTATCCTTCGATTTTTATTTGGAGAAATTTTGGGATGCTAGAAATAGCATCGATAGGTGTGGGGTAAATTCAGATGAAAGGGATCATACGAATCCATCAAGACAGTCATATCCACAGTGGGTAAAAAACCAAATCTGCTCTGCAACCTGACCCTACTTCTGAGTTTTCTCCTGTTGCTCTCCCAGTCCTATTTCTGCTTTCCTTATCTAATGCACTTGATTGAATTACCATTTAGAATGTCCTTCTCCTCCAACCTCAACCACTATGGCATGACTCACGTAGCTAGTGTCAGCGATGTGCTCTTGGATAACTCATTCACTCCACCATGTCAGCGGATGGGCGGAATGGTCTCTTTTCGGACTTTCGAAGATTTTGTCAGGTAAGACACTGAGGAACTGTGTCTGTGCAAGGGGAGCCATGGGCATCTCTGTTTTGGGGACTCTGATTTCTGCCAAGTAAATAAAGGCCCCGAGAATAGCCAGGAGCCAGTTAAGGAGATACAGCCCTTGCTGTATAGGTCCTTGGAGAGGTATATGTTCTTCCATTTCTACCTCTTATTCAGACTCTACAAGCTTCTACTTGTTATATGAGCCTGGTCAGAAAAAGAGAAACAAACAAAAACCATCTTTTCCTTAGGAGCTAACAGAAGAAGCTGTCTGCTCTGTGATGAGTGAAATGTCAGGAGAAATTAAACACAACACCAGAGTGAGCCCCAGCAGAGACGATACATCTTTTGATTAAATGCATTCAGCATCTATCTCTTGATGTATACCGATGCATTACCCTAGGGGGAGGGGTAATTACATTGGTCTGTCACTGCTCTAGTCCCAGGCTCTTTCTGTTACTTTAAGACCGATGATGACAGCGGTGCTTATAGCTTACATATGAAAAAAACAAAAAAGCTGTAGATCATTCTTTTTTTCAGAGAAAAAATACATATGGTTTATTAAAGTTTAAACAATCCATCCTCCTAATTTCTGCCACTTGGTGAAATTTTGCATGTCACCTCGAGCCACTGGTGATTCTGTTCGGTTGACTATTGAGCCTGAGTGGGATAGATTCTTCTTGTGGACTGGGCTGGCAGTGGCAGTGGCAGCATTCGTTTCCTGCCACTTAGGTTTTCTGCCATTTGGGTTTTCATGGTGGGTCTTTCCCTGGTATTTTTCAGGATCTTTGATGAAGTGATGGGCTGCTTCTGTGATTCTCCACCCCAAAGTCCCACGTTCCCTGAGGCAGGTCACACGTCTCTGTACGATGAAGACAAGGTATAGTGTGCCCTTTGGGAAACTGCTCTGTTACTTTAGACACAGGACTTGTAGTATATGCTATCTTTCTGGCTTTGGAACATTACAGGGAAGAATTCATCTTTTCACCCTGCTTTGTATTATTTAATTTTATATGCCTCATCAAAGTATTTTGGGGAGCAAATGGAATATAAATTCTAACTTAAAAAAAAAAACAAAACTGTGTTAATCTTGGAATCCATAGTGAGAATAGCAAATGGGCTCAGCTAGACCCATTGCAGCTGCCTCTGAGTTTCTGAATGTTGTTTTGAAGTCTTGAGCTGTGGTTGCTGTAATTCTTAGCCATGGCTTTTATGCTCGCAGAATGCTGCTCTCGTAGTATTCCGGGAATTGTAGACGTTAGATAGCAGGAAAAAAGGAGGCATTTTGTTTAAAACTTTGTCACCCTTGTATTAAATCCCTTTTCATTTCTCAGTGAACAGATGGTTTTGTTTTTTCTCTATGAGGTTATTTCCCCATGGTTTGATACTTCCACGATTTGATACATGTTAGGAAATATCGTATGTGGGAATATGTTCAGATGGCTTCTTTCACTCATATTGCTTTACATTCTGTGAAGAAACGTGGCAAATAGTTTCATTCCCATTTTATTGGTGAAAAAGTTGAGTGGCCTTCAAGTTCATGTCAAGTCAAGATTTGAGGCCACCTCTAATTAATGCCTTTACTGCATTATCTTTGAAAAGCTAGGTGGTTTACTTAATTTACTCTCTGTTGTGGATGGTGGGCAATGGTTTCAATTTGCTTATTCATACTAGTGGGCAAACCAGAATGTCCCATGGGGTATATTTCTTTTTCAGGTGTTCTACCAAGTGCTGTAGCTTCTCTCTGCCTCTGTATTAGCCGGCCTCCTAAATTTCTTTGTCTGGTTTTTCTTGAGTTAAGGTCCCTAGGGATGAACCAATTCACATTCTGAATGTGGCTATCAAGACTGACTGTGATATTGAGGATGATGGACTGGCAGCTATGTTCAGAGAGTTTACCCAACAAAACGTAAGTCCTTGGTTGGGAGGAAATGGATGGTGGCCGCTTTCTTGCTGGTGTATCCTATCTACCCTTTAATCAGTCACTACTTACAATGCCTGTCACTGTTAATTGCTATGTCTTTTACATAGTTCTGCCTATAGAGGTAAAATTCCAAAGTGATTTAATAGTACATAATGAATGTCTTATGTCAAGAAATATAGACCTCAAGTGTTCAGAATGTTTTAAAGAAAGTAAGTTGTGTTCCTAAATCTTTCCCAGAGTTCTGTCTTGAAGTTCCATTCACCTGCTGAATATTTATTTACCTTTGGTGACTTTACTCCACATGTCTAGGCCCAAACTCTCCTGAGTTTCCTTCTGTGTCCTTCCCTCCCCTTCCTTGAAAATATCGTTACACTTCTATCCTCCTTTTGATTTTGTGTCCCTGGGATATCTTGTGTTGACATCAAACATCCTAGTTTAAACCGAAATTTCCATCTTTTTCCTTCGCCTCTATATGACTCCCCCAGCCCCCCTCATTCTCCCCCACATTCCCCCCAAAAACAAAACAAACCCAAATAACCAACCTTTTACTCCTGGTCATTCAGAAATCATTGACTTCTTCCTTTCCTTGCTGTTCCATTGATCTACCCCCTCTACCCACAATCTATGCTTGTTTATTTCTATCTTGGTTAGTCACCAGGTCCGTGAGGGTTTTCTTTGCCATGTCTATTACCCTTTCTCAATTTCTTAATTCTGGACCACCATCATTCCAGTATAAACTCTTGCCTCACATCCGAGGTACAGCAACAGGTTTACTTGCGATCCACATGTATTCTCGTTCTCCTCCCAGTTTCCATTCTGCTCAGCTCCACAAAATTAGACATCCAGAACGCCCCTTACCAAGTTATTCTCCCACTCAGCAATGGTTCTCTCACCCTCGAGATACCTGACGTGACAAGCCTTAAATTCTAGTTTTTGTTATATCATCTACCAGCAGGTGATCAGGGGGCCTTAATCGACTTGAGCTTGAGCTTTCCCCCGTGTACAATAGAGTAATTCCTGACTAATCCAGCCCCATGGGATTGTGATAAGGTGCAAATGAAAAGCATTTACGTAGAAGTTCTTTATAAATTAAAAGTGTTATGACTGCTAATAAGTGTATGCTGACCAGTTAGAAAAGCAAAGAAGAAAAATACATTTGAGTGAGGACTACTCAAAGAAGTCCTCATGAAAGATAAAATTTGAGACAGCTCTTAAAACAAGCAGGAGGAGAGGAAGGAAGGAGGGGAGGCTTTGTGATACCAGCTCTAGGGGGCACAGATCTGGGTGCTTTAGTAAATAATACATTCTTGGCCCTGAAGTTGCTTATAGTCTAGTTGGAGGGAATGGTTAGGCATGCTCAAATAATAACCTGCAGTTCTAGATCCTTGTGACATGATAGATGCCAAACCACCCCTCTTCTTGACAAGCTGCCCTTCATGACAAGAAAAACCGATGTGTTTTCTCTGAATGGAAAACTCCTAGCTCGTCATGCTTTTTATAAAGAAAGAAGTCAGGAGATGTTTTTTAAAATTTGATTTCTCCGTGTAAACAGTTAGTGCCATAGGCATTCTAATGGTATCATTAGAATGGTACCATTCTAATGGTAGGTACTTAGGAAGAGATGGTCACTTTGTGTTTCACATGAGTCTTAGCATTTAATCCCTTATCCTCTCACACCCATAAACTGACTGGGAGACCAACACGAGTTGGCCACCACAAGGAAAAGGTACTTTCACAGAAGTGAAGGTACGGGACAGGCCTGGGAATTTTTCTTTAGAAATTTACCTTCCTTCTTGTCTGGGACTAGTGACTGCCTCAGATTAACCTGAGACCAGTGACCAAGGTAACCTCTGCTGAATGTGCTGCTTGATGAAATGATCTAGGACCATTTCCTCCCAGGTTTTGAGGCACTGATTGCCTATATTTGATTGATCTGACCTCAACTTTAGGCTTTTTATTACCCTCAGATCCAGATCTTCTAACCATTACACGTTGATTTACAGAAGCAGTTTCCTTATTTTCACTACATATAATTGTACCATTAACTGGCAATAGGAAATTGACTTTTCCCTTTACCGAACTTTCAAACTGAGGCACAGAGAAATCCAGCATTTTTGCATATGGCTTTTTGGAAGGCTAGGGGGTACACTGTGCTGACATTCTAAGCCTAGAAAAGCTATTCACTGCATCAGGTACTGTGCTTATCTATGAATATTTGGCATTTTTCACCTCCTTGTTTTGAAAAAAATAAAAAAATTAAAAGGAAGGAAAAGCAATTAAAAAAAAAAACTGAAGTCATAACTAGTTTTGTTTTTCAGTTCTTGATCATGCTCCTAGCAGTTCAGAAAAAGTTTTTTTTTTTTAAGCACACATTAAACTATCAAATAGGTTGATCCAAATTGTCCAAATAATCTTCTAGTCCCAGCATGTCTTTTTTTCTCTCATAGAAATTAGGATCATATATTTGTAAATGACTTGTGGAGGAGATTGAAGCAGTCAGTGTAAATGGAGTTTCTCCAGGTGCTGACGCCTAATCGCTGGGTAATAGCTGTGGACTTGCTGTGAGACCCGCATTATTACAATGTAATCAGAATCCTGTTGCTCTGCTGTTATTGTCAGCCACTTGTGGAATTTTAAAAGCAATAACAATTTTGATTTTAAATCATGGCATTATTAAAGTTATTTTCTTCCCTTGCCAGAACATAGCTATTGATGCTTGTCTTTGAAGGACTTGGCTGTAGTGGAATTCTTTGTTGGTGTTGTTGAAAAAAAAAAAAATGTTTCTGTTCCTGGGCATGCTGAAAGATGAATAACCACTACAGCCCCCACTCGGCTCTGTTCTTTTAAAACAGTTTTTTCTTATTTTAGTTCAGTACTTGGTTATTTACACTAATGGGTATGATGCCAGTACAGAGCATTTTTAAATGTTATTAAGCCAAAATTTATTCATGTTTGGCCTGGGGATTTAATATTAGAAAAATAATTTTGCCAGTTATCTTTTATTTATGCTGTTAATTTTATTACTAAGCAGTGCCATAGTAGAAATAGAGAAGTAGGAGGACAGTGGCTCAGAAATGTGCTTATTTATAAGGGGAAGCTAATTTGGCTGTAAAAAAATGCATAATATCATGAAAGCTAAGGACTGACTTAGGAACATAGCTCTTGGTTCGAGTTATAGCAGGGAACGTGATCAAACTAAAGCCTGAATGTAGGTGGTGAAAGTCCAC
The DNA here is from genome assembly GCF_009829155.1 of Mustela erminea. Classification (NCBI taxonomy): domain Eukaryota; kingdom Metazoa; phylum Chordata; class Mammalia; order Carnivora; family Mustelidae; genus Mustela; species Mustela erminea. Next base: position 25,397,917 of record NC_045631.1, read on the forward strand.
ATATTTTTTTTCTGTTTGTATTCTTCGTATATTCTCTCAGGCCATTCAGATGGTGGAATTGCCTTTCTATTTGTTGCATGTAGCTCCTCTTCGTTAGGGACCTTTAAAAGCACGTCTCTTACTTAATTTATTAACGTGCTTCTTCATGTCTACTTTGGAGATAAGTGAGCTGTACAGTATAGAGGAGGCTTAGATCCAAAGGCCCTAGACTTATGGAAGGGTCTGTCTTGAAACCACTGATCTCTCTTCACTCCTGATGTACTGCTTGCCTCTGCCAAGTGTAGCTGTAAATAACCACTAAGTTTAAAAGCCTGTTAAACATTTGCTTTTACCGATTTTTAAAGAGAATCTTAACAAAAAAACCTTCATGTAAAGCAGGGGGTAAAAGGTCAGGACTTGTTATGTTGAATTCTAGGAGTGCAGTATCTGATGATGGGTAATATCTGGAAATAACAGTGTAACACCTGAGCTTTCTGTTTTATGGGAATTTCTTCTTTTCCCTCTACTGGATTACATTTAGCTTCTGTATCCTTATTAATCTTCACAGTTGAATACAGGCCCACCAGGTATGAAATGGTGTTAAGCTCCACCTTGAGGTAAATCAGTCTTTAGAGAATTTAGGTGACTTCATAAGATCCTTCCCTACAAAGTTGTCCTTCAGTTTTGTCCAGATTAATATCTGAAACCTATTCCATTGGAGCCAAGCTGAGATTTGTTTATTTGCAAGTTAAAGGTACTGAGGCAAGACGCAGAGATCCAAAAAGGGTTCTTACCCTGTCAGAGCTTTATGAAGACCAAGTGGGATAAAATTGAAGATGAATGGAGATCTCATCTGTCTTCTCTTTCACATGTTTGTTTGTAGAAAGCTACCCTGGTTGAGCATGGGATACGGCGCCTTACTTTCCTGGTTGCACAAAAGGTACTGGCATGTGAATGATACCTCCCCAATGTGTCTTATACTGCGGCTAGAACTTATAAAAATAAAATACGGGAATATAATCATATACTTATGTGTAGAGTCTTTGCAAATAGATAACATTCTATAAATTTAATCAGGAAAAATTAATTTAACTCATTGCCTTTTACTTATTACTTAATTCGTTTTTAATTTTATTACTGATTGCCAGCTTCTGTTTTTCCTTCTTTTCTGTCCATTTGAAAGGATTTCAGAAAACAGGTCAACTGTGAGGTGGATCAGAGATTTCATGTAAGTAAAAGGAACCACAATGAAAGATTACTTATTGTTTTATCTGTTTGCCACTGATTATTTAAATATATAGAACATGTGTGAGTTATTTAGAAGGGCTGACCTGATGTTTGGTTCTTGTTTTAGAAAGTGTTAAAATGAATCTTCCACTTCGGTAAGGTGTGTTCAAGCTGGTGGTGTTTTTTTTTTGTTTTTTGGTTTTTTTTTCTTTTTTAAGCCTATAATGAATTCTCAGTATCATCTGAGAAAAATTTAAGAATGAACATCTGTGTTTATCCAGATGACTAAGGAAGAAGCAGGAACTAACTAGTAATTTCTTCTGTGTATGTAGTGAATTTAGAGACTCGTTAATCAAGAATTGCCGGTTAAGGGGTGCCTGGGTGGCTCAGTGGGTTAAAGCCTCTGCCTTCGACTCAGGCAGGTCATGATCCCAGGGTCCTGGGATGGAGCCCCACATCGGGCTCTCTGCTCAGCGGGAGCCTGCCTCTCTGCCTACTTGTGATCTCTGTCAAATAAATAAATAAAATCTAAAAAAAAAAAGGAAGAAGAATTGCCGGTTAAAGGGCACTTGAGTGGTACAGTCAGTTAAGCATCCAACTCTTGCTTTTGGCTCAGGTGGTGATCTCAGGATTGTGATATCGAGCCCCCTGTCTGGCTCCAAGCTCAGCACGGAGTCTGCCTGGGTTTCTGTCTCTCCCATCCCTCCCCTCTGCACTTGTGTGCTCTTCCTCTCTCTCCCTAAAATAAATAAATAAATCTTAAAAAAAAGAAAAGAAGAAGAACAACAACTGCCGGTTGTACTTTGGGGTCTTGACTTCTACCAAAGTTGGATTCCAGTTCCATTATGGACAATTCTCAATTCTCAGTTCTGAAAAATACTCATTTATTATTTAAAATGTTTTAACAGAACCCAAGTTGGTGTTTTTGTCTTGTGTTGTTTCTAGGAACAGGAAATAAATAAAATTAAGCATTAAATTTCTTATTCTCCCATTTATCTAAATTAACTGGCAATATTTATGAAATTAACAATTTTGTTGAAAAGAGAATGAATAGTCTGGCATCTAAACTGTGGTATATCCATGATCATACCTAGTGTGATGATAGCCACAATATTTATGAAATTAACAATTTTGTTGAAAAGAGAATGAATAGTCTGGCATCTAAACTGTGGTATATCCATGATCATACCTAGTGTGATGATAGCCACAGTTTGCAATCAGGAAGTCATTTTCTAAGATTCTAGAAGATATTAGGTTGGAAGTCTTAATTTTCCTGATAAGAATTTTGTTTTGTTTTGCTTTAACAATTAAGATAATCAAGTTAGTTTTCAAGCACTGCTCATTTGCAATAATGAAGCTAGCATTTGGGATTCTGGAAAGGACTTTCTAAATTCAAGGACCTATATGTGATTACTTTTACCACTTTGTTTATTAGATCTGTAGTACTTGACATTTGGTTTCCTTCTCACAGTTCACCTTCTTGGTTTAGTCTAACGAGAAACAAGACAGACTATCCTGCAAGCTAAAGAGCTAAGATACTCTGAAATGCTTTAGGAAATGTTGTGGACTGCACAATTCCCTTGTGTTATTGATGTCAGGAAATCAAGCGGAATGCAGATATATATCAATCAATAACTTTTGATAGGAAACTGGAGGCAGTGGAGAAGTATGAGGAGCTTAAAGAGAACCCTGGGGCTTTAGGAAGAAAAATCAGGAGCTTAGAGTATAAAATTGATACTTGGGATAGAATATGGAAGCCCATGAATAAATAGTATGGTTGGGAAATGCTGACCAGAACTAAGGTAGATATGCCAGAGCTGAGACCTGGGTTAGGGAAGAGTATTGGACTAGGTTTGATAGATTGATTGATTGATTGATTTAAGATTTTATTTATTTGACGCACAGAGTGTGAGCACAAGCAGGGGATGCTGCAGGCAGAGGAAGAGGAAGAAGCAGGCTCCTCACTGAGCAGGGAGCCCAATGTGGGGCATGATTCCAGGACGCTGGGGTCATGATCTAAGCCGAAGGCAGACACTGAACTATTGACTGAACAACCCAGGGACCCCTGCGCTATGTTCTTAAGTCTTAATGTGGTATTTTGTTTCTCATTGACTTTGGAGTAATATAATAGTCCAGGAAATAATAGTGAACTTGTAAAATTATTTTCCTTTTCCCTAATAGTTCAGACAGAGTCTTCATGTCTATAGCACAGTAACTGGTTTTGTATAATAAGCATTCCATGATAAATTAAAACCCTCCATTAAAACTTCAAAAAGCCAAAGCGATTAATTCTCCCTGGGCATTGTTTTTCTTTTGTACTTTCTTACCTCTGAATCTGTGTCATGTCCTAGAGTGTATCTACAGTTTTAAAACATTCTTCTTTCCCTGTGCTATCCAATAGGTTAAATAGGGACATGTATAGGCAAAATCTTCTAGGAATTAAGCCCAGCAGCTGGTCTTCCCCAGGAATCATTGTCCAGTTCCTATTTATAGTGGCTTGTCAAGTGGGAAATCCGTTAAATTATCAAGTGTTTTGTCATGAGTGGGGGAAATGTTGCTTTAGGAGGTAGAAGATGTTAAGGTCTAGGTGTGGACTGGATTTTCTCCGAAGAATTGAATGACAGAGGAGTTGGGGGTGTTTTTATGTTGGGCTCCTTAGAAATGATTAGTGGTTATGCAGGGGGCAAGGGCAACTATTACTGAGCTACATCCAGGATCTGCAATAGCCAGGAAGCCTTGGCAGGAGTCGTACAAATCCAGAGCTCACTCTCATGGTACTGCTGTGAGATCCTCTGCTGGTGGTAGCTTGCCATTCATGAAGGATGCTTAGCCTCTCTCATGTCATCTGATGTGTGCTTGCCCCGTAGTTAGTGTAGTGTGAAAAAGAGGAAGCTTTCTGGGAGTGTTAGAGATGAATCCCTTGATCTCTCTGGCTTCTTGGTAATCCACTGTGATGTATGCAGCCTCCCCTGTTCTACACTGTGAAATCCCTATATTATTGAATAGAAGAGAGAAGGTGCACATGAGGGGGCAAGGAGACGAGGAAGGTTACCAGGGACAACACTGGCTGGTGTGGAAAGAGGCTGCTGTGCCGTTGTATGGTCCTCTGACTGCTTCAGAACCAGAACCAGCCCATGAGGGCCAGACGGAGGAGACATTCCTAGAGAGTCTGTATATTGTTAGGGGCTTATTCAGATGCCACCGAAAACTTCCTTGTCTAATAGCCACAGTCCCCAGAGAGCTGAGCACTGGAGTCTGCTGCTGTCTTAGTCTCTTAGAGACTTTCTTAGAATAGGGGAATGTATTTTTCCGAGGTGGCCCTGTCCACCAGCAGTGAGGAGACTGGGTCTCCACACTGTTTCCCTGTCGTTTAATTAAATCAAGTGCCCGAAAGAGGATGCGAATAACTGCTTAACATGAATATTTAAACAGAGTTGGAGGGAAAACAGACCCATTTTTTGAAATCTCTCCTTCATGTTAAAAAATATGTATATTGAAGCCTTTAAAGCCAAAGAACAGGGTCTTTGAGTTTCTGCAGCTGAATAGGCTCTCCAGTTTTATGTAGTATTACTTAAGTCTCTTAGTTTCACTCGAATTTCTGATCTAGAGTTCCAGACAACACAGCAGAAGGTGCTGTTTGATTGGGATGTAAGTATTATGCTTTTTGAAGCTTGCCATCATTTTTTTCAGTGCAGTTTTGTTAAGGATACTAAAATACAAATTTTCAGGATTCTTCTGATCCTTTGCAACCTAAACAAGAGCATTAGGTCCAAACACGGTGATAAGATTCTAAAATCAGTTTTGCATCTGAGTTTCCTTTTGCTTCTTGTTTGAAGCAAAGATTCATGAGATTTTTAAAATGCAACTACAAGTCTCCTAGGAGATAGTTGTCGTTCTACAAGTTTTTTTAGGAGCCATTCCCGCTTTAAAATGGTTTGGATTATTTGAGCTTGAAGGAAGAACCAACTCACTATCAAAAATAGTTATCATGGTTAGTAGCTCATTTCTTTAAAAAAAAAATTGGTATGTCAATTATATCTCAATGAAGCTGGGAAAAAATTGGTAGTTTTGTTTGCTAGTGGATCAACTGTTAGTTTTTCAAAAGGTTTGGTTTGGGTTTTTGTTTTAATTACAGTCTATATAATTAGTTCTCAGCATGTTGAGGTAAAAGAGAATTGCACCAGCAAGTTTCCAATTTCTTCATCTCATTAGGTTTTTAACACGATTATTAGTATCATAATCAGCTATGATGTTTTCTGTTGCAGGTTTTCACATTCTCTGATTTGCAGGGTGTCTTGATTGGCTAATTTAGGCAAATTATTTTGATTGTCTTGATGATGGTTGGCTGATTAGAACACAGCAGGGGTATAATTTCTTCCTGAGAAATGTTGCATTCTTTTGGTTTTTGGTACCAGAACACTAAGAGGGTTTTTCTTTGTGTACATTCAATTATGATATTTGCCCATAACACTACTAGAATGCCTGGAAAGCAATTACATTAGTGATGGAATAAGCATGAATGCTGTTAGTGGAAAAATTGGAAGGATGAGGTAGGGTGAAGGAATTTACTACAACTATAGGTCCAGACTTCTGCATTTCTTCTTCTCTTTCTGTGAATTTTTGAGCACTGAAAGAAGTGACTTGCTATAAAAGTGTTCAGAACTTGTATAGCTTTCCAAGGACTACTCAATAATCCTGGTGTTTCATCGCACAGAACTTCTGGCCATCTCTTGTTCTGAACGCTTCACGCTTAAATTGAGGACCTCACTAGGGAACTAAAAATTTGCTCAAAAGCTTAAAAAAAAAAAAAGTTTGCCTGTATCATCTCATAACACTTTTTCTTAAACTTAGTGAAACTGGGTTTTTTTTTTTTTTCGTAGTCTTTGCCTGTCTCTGTCAAGAATTAGCTTCTTTCATTATTTGTTGTAAATTCAGACTTTTTTTTCCCCATGACTCTCAGTTACTACAAATTTTCTTAATTGGCTGAGTAGTAAAGACAAGTGTTTTTTGGCTATGATTACGAGGTTTTTGAAGAAAAATTATTTTGATCCTGCATATATACACATTTGAATAAATGGTACACTAAATAAATATTTTAATTAATTAATAGTTGTGGCAGAATAGGATGTATGCTTAAGAGACTTTATTATCACTTTTCTTGACTCTTCTTTCTGAAAATTGCATGGAAAGATTTTATTATCTTATCTTTTTTTTTTTTTTTGACCTCTGTTGCTTTTTTAGCTAATGCTCTGAAAGCCATACCTCTCAAGAATAAAACCAAAACGAGGCTAAATAAAGCCATGAGCATGAAATCTACTGACAATTCAGCTGAACATCTTCCTGTTTAACCTTGAAGTCATCCCCATGTTCTTCACTATCATTCAGGGGAATTATTTAGAACAAAACATCATCAGTAAAAGATCAGTGCTGTGTAAAACCCACTTTCAAAGGGCTTTTAAAGACCCAAGCCTGGACAGGGGATTTCCTGGGCTTGCTAAACAAGCTCCTAGAAGCCTGTTAAATGCAGTTTTACAGTCAAAATGCCAAGGAAATGTAAAATGATTTATTGACTGTATAAGCTTTAGCTAAGGTGTGAGGTGTAAATACCTGTGGAAGGTATTCAAGAAGCTCTCAGTAAATTCAGGAACCACAAGTTTTCAGCAGGAGTTTTGCTTTATTTGTTTTTTTTTTTTTTTTCCCTTTAAAGCCCCAATTTGTTTTTTTTATCTCATTAAGGAGAAGTTCTCTGAACAAGGAATTTGGATTATGACAAGAGTAGAAAGTCAGTGTCCTGCACTTGAAATGGAGTGGTAGAAATGAAAGGGTGTGGGCTCTGGCATCAGAGAGACTCGAGTTCATGTTCAGGTTTTATGATCCTGGGCATATCACCTGGCCCCGGCTTCCTCAGCTATAGAATAAGTCATCATTATTACCTGAGAGGTTTTTGAAAGTGTTTGGTGGGACAGCACGAAAGAGCTCCTGCCACCTAGAAGGCTTTCGGTTCATGTTTCCTTCATGCTTCCTAAAGCTCATTGAGGGACATTTAGGCAGCTAGCTAGTCCTGGTCTGTCTGCCTTGTACCAGTAAGTGTTTGATTATTGCACTCATAATGAAGGAGATACCTAATGAAACCTCCTATGGAGGCAAATAGTAATGACTTGATTCCAACACTGCCAGTAGAGTCTCCCATCCGAGAAGCAGGGGTATTTGGTGTTAATAAGTTAAATTTCAGAAACTAATGGACTCTGCTAATTGAATTCATCTTTGTTAATTAATAAGGTTCTAGGAAATTGGTTGCTTTGTTGTGTAATGCCCTGCAAAAGAGCAGTAAGACCTAATGACTACAAGTTCACTAGTTCCGTCCCATTCTCTTATACATAAAGTGGTAGTGACCAAAGTAACATCTTATGCTTTTGCTTTGCCTTAAAGTATTATTGTTTAAACCCTTGGAGTTATTGACTTGAGAGCGAATGTGGAAAAAACATGGATTGGGGATCCTGTGCTGTCTGGCTAGTTTACATTTTAAGAGTTTCTTAAGGAGAAACTTGGGAAATCAGTCTCTTAACTACTGTTGAAATGCTGCCGCATAAGTGTATTGGTTTTATTTGCCAGGTTATGCCAAAAGCAAAACCTGGAAAGATTTTTTTTTTTCACTTGGGAGATGAAAAAATACTAATTTTGTTTTCCCATAGGAGAGGATAGCTATTAAAGTGAGGGTGATAGTGTGGTGATTTCAAATTTGGAAGTGGGGTCAAAGTGGTAGTTACCCAGAGGATCATTCATATTCCCCAGGCTAAGCTTAGGTAAGGAGCATGTTTTCTAGGAACGGCCTTCTAGATGCTTGACTGTTTATCCCCAAAGAGTCATATCCATGAAAGACTGAAACATTTTCCCCTTCTTTTACACAGAGAGAATTTCCTAAATTTTTCACCTTCCGAGCAAGGGATAAGGTAAGGACTAATTTCCTTCCTGCCCTTTTTTTTTTTTTTTTTTTTAAATCTTCATTTTGTTCTTAAAAACCCAAGAGTGACTTATCTTTGTCATGTGCTCTTCTTGCCATTCTCCTTTCTCTGACTGAACTTGTGCTTTCCCTTGCCTTATATGTGTCTTGGCACTAAAGAAGACTCCTTTCTGAAAGAGTTTGGTTTAGGAAACAATCAAATGTATTGAGCTATCCGGAGAAAGCGATAACTTCTCACAGTCCTCCCTATGGTTTAGGATGATCCTAATGATATATTAAAGGACTGCTATACTTACTAGTAGTATTCTTGTCACCCACAGGCAGCAGTTCATTTATACCCAAGTCTATGTGCATTTGTTTATGTGCCTTTGTTTTTCAATTTTAAAATACAGAATTTCAGACCACATTGGTTTCTTCCTGTAACTGGCTTTGGATCTCCCCCTCCATTCAGTCAGTTGATATCTGCACTGGACGAACAATTTTATTTCAGCAAAACATGGAGTAAATGTAAATTGAACTTTAAGAAAAAAAAAGAGAGATAAATAATAATATATCTATAGGGATAGTGAATATTCCAAAGCCAAATATTTTTATTTTTAAAAACTAGATGATATTTATTTGTTGAGTATTTACTGTGTCATCTGTATGGTGCCAGAAATAAGAGTATAATACGGGCCCTGCCTGTAAACATTTGGGTAAACCCAAAACACCAGTATGTGAAGTAGATATTAATATGAAGCACTCTGTGATTAATTATAAAAAATGAATTGTGTAGACGGTAATGCAGTGGGAGTTGAGGGAATTGGTGTTTTTGTTGACTTGTTTTTAATGGAGAGCATCACTGCTTGTAAAAGCATAAATGATAAAAGCTTGGGAAGTAAATAGGCACTTTAGTCCCTAATCTTACATAAGCTATAGCATTATCCTTGAATGTAGCTCATTTTTGTTGCTTATTTGCACATGATCATTTATGTTTCTGTTTTTAAGCATCTCTTCTATTTACATGTTCTTCATAATATAATTTTCTAACTGCCTCTTGTGAGCTCTTTTGTTCTCCACTTTTGTGCTCAGTTTGAGGAGGATCGTATCTATCGTCACCTGGAGCCTGCCCTAGCTTTCCAGTTAGAGCTGAACCGGATGAGAAATTTTGACCTTACTGCCATTCCATGTGCGAATCATAAGATGCACCTGTATCTTGGGGCAGCCAAGGTGGAAGTGGGCACAGAAGTGACAGACTACAGGTTCTTCGTGCGTGCAATCATCAGACATTCTGATCTAGTCACCAAGGTGGGTCCTGTACTTTGGCGGGAAGTCATCCCTGAGGGAAGGGGCAGAGAAGCAGGCATTGTTGAAAATCAGGTTTTCATGTTTTAAATCATTTTTTGAATCATTATTTTCATTCTTCGCACTCTCCAGTAACCAGCAGAAGTCTGACAGTCCTTTCTCTCACAAAAATAAATACTCCATATTATAAAGGGCAAATAAATATTCCATATTATAAGGGGCTTTAAAAAATTTTTTTTTAGGTAGTAGAAGCATGAAAGCACTCACTTGAGAAGAGCAAAACCGTCTTAATGGAAAAATCACAGCTAGAGTTAGGTGACGATAGAAGATAAAGTTAGAGTTGGCCCCGTTGTAAGCCCATCTAGACAGGGTAGTTTCTGTGTATAGCAAGGCACTTCCCTCCATGTTAATTACTGCATCCCAAAGCTATACCCTTTTTCAACTTTCACTTTCCAAATAGATTTATTTTCTAAACTGCTCCATATGCCATATGTCATATGTGAAATGTAATCCTATTGGAGGTATAGCTCTGGGGGTGCCCAGCATGTCCAACTATTGGAAGGAAATGGCTTGCTAGGGGGCAGGAGGAAGGGCTGGCAGAAGCTCTTTATCTGACTTTTGCCTGCCTCTGCCACCCACAGTTGTTGAGCTACTCTAGGGAGGAAGGTAATAAGCAGGTGCCTTATGATTCATGATATATTACTACTCAAGTCATTACAGTAGCCAGTTCTTTATTGATATTGACTCTTCTGCAACACACCAACATGAATGTTGATTTTCTTCTTGCATAGGAAGCTTCTTTTGAATATCTACAAAATGAAGGGGAGAGGCTGCTCCTAGAAGCCATGGATGAGTTGGAAGTTGCTTTTAATAATACAAATGTTCGCACTGACTGCAACCACATCTTCCTCAACTTTGTGCCCACAGTCATCATGGACCCATCAAAGGTACATTTCTCCTTAGTTTCTCTTCCAGCACCACCAAACACAAGCAGAGAGATTCATCCATATTTATTTTCACTTGGACCTGGAAACGGGTACTCTTGGTCAGCTAGTTGAGTCCTTAATCTTTAAGGTTTACAGAATGCTTGTGAGACAGGGTTTCCAGAGGGTGTCAGAAATTTGATATAGCCCCTGAAAGCAGACCTCAAAACAGAAGATGGTATGCTGTTATCTTGCTGGTAAGCAGTACAAAAACATAAAATCCCTTTCTGTTAATCCATTGGTATCTGCTCCATGATATTTGTCATCGCAGTGGTCCTGTTTTTATATAATTCCCTAGGATTTCTCATCTGGAATAACTTCACTATTATTGGGCCTTTTGGCAAAACTACTGCTGGTTTGCACAAAATGTTACTTACCTGGTGGCCTTAGGGAGGCAGTGCACCTTACCAATGTGTCTAACCTGTTTATCTTCAGTATTTTTCCACAGGGAGGGGATTTGTTTGATAAGGAATTTTCACATGTATTATGTATGTTTTCTATCCTGAGGTTCTATTCTAAAATCCATTCCATATAATTTAGGGAAGGAAAACAGGGTGACTCTGTACTTGACCTTCTATCCCAGGTGTAATAAATACAAGCCGCTCTCTGTTTGTATTCCCTCTAACCTTGTTCTGCCGTGGTATTGTGGAATTTCGTTAGGAGAATCAAGTATCCCCCTTTCTCAAGATCATTTGTAGGCATGGACTTTTGCTTTTTTGGACTGAATTTCTAAGACCTGAAAAATCATTTTCTGCTGTTTTTCTTCAAGACTCCGAAACAACTGATAGGTTGCTTTAGCCTATCAAGAAAATCAAGGACCATTCACTGAGTATCAAGTTTCATCATCTAGTTTAGGTAAAGGTCTTCTAAGCATTCTGGGACTGATGAGGCTAGAAATCTGAGAACATGGCCAGGTCGCTGTATAACTATATATATTTTCAAATCTGAAAATTTACTATTTCTCAGTAAGTTTTTTTTATATCTGCCTCTCTGCTTCCACTCTAAATACTCATACACCCTAACTATGCCTTTCCAGTCATAGAGAGCTGTCAGTTTCCTCTATGTAGAGAATGTTGGCTTTTTTTAACCTCAAGAAAAGAACAGATGATACCTTTAGGTTAACAAGCAAGTCAGCTCTTTGAAATCCATTCTTTTTTTTTATATATGACTTTATTTATTTGACAGAGAGAGAGCAAGAGGGGGAACACAAGCAGGGGGAGTGGGAGAGGTAGAAGCAGGCTCCCCACCAAGCCGGGATCCCAATGCAGGACCCCGGGATCATGACCCAAGCCAATGGCAGACGCCTAACAACCGAGCCACCCAGTTGCCCTCGAAATCCATTCTGATCTAAGATTCTGTGAAGCAAAACAGACTGCAAGGGTAGCACATACTTCTGAAGGACCATAAGAGAAGGGTGGTAGAAGATATTTTTGATATTTTCTAAGTTGAAGAAGCATTTTAGAAATATACTTCATTTAAGAAAACATTTATTTTGAGTAGCATGTCCTAGCTGTCTACAGCTGTATTGGGAAAACAAGATTTCACTTTAGAATATCAACAAGGAAAAATCCCATCTGAGGCCATTTGGTTAAAACAGCTTGTCTAAACCTGAAAACTAGGAGCAGTAAGCTGCCTTTGTATAAGCCTTAGAGAAACTATGGAACATCTGCCTCATCTACTTAAATCCCAGTTGGACTTGGCAATGACCAAGGTTCAGAGCTCTGTTTAGAGAGAGCATTCTAGCCCCACCTACAAATCGCCTCTTTTTAATTTGTGCATTTACCAAGCAGCATATATTATTAAGTTTAATAAAATTGTATTGGAAAAAGCTCATGGTGGTAATTGCTATGATGATTTAAGGTCCTGTAAGTGCAATGAAACATAGTTACCATGCATATAAATGCTACTTAATAGCTGTTTAACTAGAGATTTTATTCTTATTTGAGGCTTTTTCTTAAATCCCATGGCTTGTAATTTTAGATATTGCAGATCTTTGATAGAGAATATGAATATAATTGGGAAAGGTGTAGGGAGTTGCATATATTTGGGTGTTGTGAGCCAGAGAACCCCACTCCCATGCTGGGCTGGCATGAAATTGTCCCTGACTTGTTCTAAGCAAGAGTAGGATTGAGAGAAATTATCTTTCCTTTCATAAGGAATACATGTAGTCCACATTTCCAGAAACCAGCACCTTTTTCCATCCCTTCTTTCCCAAAGATGGGCAGACCTGAAAACAGGTTCTAGTTACAAGGTGTTTAAGTTTTGTGCTTGGTGATGTGTCTGTGACAGATTGAGGAATCTGTGCGGAGCATGGTAATGCGCTATGGAAGTCGGCTGTGGAAATTACGTGTCCTCCAGGCAGAACTGAAAATCAACATTCGCCTGACGCCAACTGGAAAAGCAATTCCCATCCGCCTCTTCCTGACCAACGAGTCTGGCTATTACTTGGACATCAGTTTGTATAAAGAGGTGACTGACTCCAGGACAGCACAGGTACAGTGGTCAAGCAGGCTCCCCAGAGGTTTGATTGGGTCCTAAAGATGAGCTCCCTGTCCTTGTTATGGAAGATGCAGATTCACGTTTCCCATTGGTTTACATCAGGGAGTTACCCCCTGTCAGCAATGGTCACATAAATTTGAAAAACTTCATTTGCCTTATAAGATGTGCCTGTGTTGTTACATACTGATGAACCCTAACAGACGCCAAGTGAACCTGATTCCAGAGGTAATTCTGCAATTTAGGGTTCTTTTTAGGAGGGCTCTTGAGCTACCTAACTATCTGGTCTGGTCTGGTCTGGTCTGATCTGTCCTGTTTTCAGCCCAGATAGTCTACTCATTGGGAAGGAAAGAAAAGAGAATTGTTGAAGTGTGTCACCAACTTTTATTTTAAAAAAGGAAAATTTCATATAATAGCTTGAACAATGTCAAGCCATGACTTTATCATATTTACCCATTGTTATTCCATTTACACTTTTCCTTCAAAGAGCTCGGTGTATTATATATCTATAAAAGAGCAAAGTAGCAAACTTTAACCACCTTTTCAGGTAGGAAAAACAAGACTGTGAAAATGGAGGATGACTCTTACAGTAGATTGATTCTGTCATAATAGAGAATTCCTTTTTTTTTTTTTTTTTAATTAACATATAATGTGTTATTTGCTTCAGGGGTATAGGTCTGTGATTCATTGGTCTTACACAATTCACAGCACTCACCATAGCACATAACCTCCCAAATATCCATAACCCAGCCACCCTCTTCCTCCCTCCCAGCCCCCCAGCAACCCTCAGTTTGTTTCCTGAGATTCAGAGTTAGAGAATTCTTCTTAATCTATGTTACCACCTTCATTTCTAAATATTTGTGCCATTTGCTATGATACTGGATTTAGATTGGTTTGCCCATGGCTCACATATTCTTTTTTTTTTTTTTTTTTTTAAGATTGTATTTATTTATTTGGCAGATCACAAGTAGGCAGAGAGGCAAGCAGAGAGAGGAAGAGAAGCCGGCTCCCTGGTGAGCAGAGAGCCAGATGTGGGGCTTGATCCCAGGACCCTTGGGATCATGACCTGAGCAGAAGGCAGAGGCTTAACCTACTGAGCCACCCAGGTGCCCCATGCCATGGCTCACATATTCTTAAGAACCAGGATGTTATTTTAGGTTTTTGGCCTAAATTTGGGAAGTGCATTTCTTCTGGTTAAAGGATGGCCTTGCTCCAGTGTGTGTATGCCAAGATCTCTGTTTGTTCTATGTATTAGGTACTGGGAAGAGATTGTAGGTCTCTTGTTTTTATCTATGTCCTTTTAAGTCCAGGAATAGCAGCAAGAGAAGACATTTTTGCCAGTATTTTGAAGGTGAATTTTAAAAATTTGAGTTTGGATAGTTGTCAGAGTGACCTTTCATTTTGTGCTTTGATTCCCAGTTAGATGGCCAGAGAAATCTATCCAGTGAGAAGTGAACAGTTAAAACAGAGAGAGAGAGAGTGAGCACAAGAGTGCACGGGGTGAGCAAGAGAAAGAGTATACAATAATTTTTGCTGCATTTGATGTTTTTCAGGACAACCTTAAAGACATTTTCAGTCAAAGCTTTCCGTGGTCAGGGATATTTTTAATTAACTTCTACAATGGCTTCAAGGCAGGTCTATTCTTGTGAAAAATAAGATGGCCACTTGAGATTTTAATGTTTTTGATAAATATGTTTGTTCTTCGTAACTACCTTTTTTTTCCTTTCTTTCATTAGAAAGCTCTTAGATTTCCCTCATTCTGGCTTATGATGGCACAAGGGCATGAAAGGCTCAGACACCTTCAGTCAGGATTTAGTCCTATGCCTGGCACAGAATAAGCACTCATTAAGTATCTGAAAGAATGAGTGAGCTACCTTTTGCCTGAGGGAAAACCCCTATGACCTTGGGTCCTGCATATTAGGAAGCCCTGAAGGAAGAGGTCTCCCTCAGGCTCTTCAGCTGAGGGAGTCCAGCAGCCAATGAGGGGCCCAAGAGCCCCTGGCTAGAGGAAGAAAGCAACAAAAGGAACAGCCTTCTGCTCTGCTTTGGTGCTCTTAATGTCTGCCTGATGCTTATTGCCAATTTGTCACACCCTCTCCCCCCCCCCCCCCCCCCCCCGTTTTTTGTTCTAGTGAGTCGTTATGGAAATCTAAAATAATGTAGAACCCTGTGTATCATTCATTCATTTGTTCATTGGTGTAACATTGATTGACCACCTATAGTGTGTCAGGCAATAATGGACTCAAAGATAAAAAGTAATCTCTACTCTTGAGAAATTTACATCGGGGGGAAGAAGACAGATAACTAGTTTCTCTGTAGTATGATTATGATTTATGCTATCATAAAACAGGTATAAAGTTCTAAGGGAGCAGACTTATAGGATCAGAGATCGTTTTCCAAGAGAAGCCCTGTGGATGGCTCCTGGGGAAAGGTGTATGATATATAAAATATATACATGTTTTCATGAACTTGTAAACCATATACTTACTACCCATTTTTAATTCCTGTGTCCATTATAGTAGAAAGTGGAATTATTGTAGCTAGCTGATCATTCAGTAGCATCCGTTGCCCTCAACCTCTTGCTCAGCACTTCGTTTATTTTTTATGACAACAAGAAGCAAGGTTGACTGGCTTGAGCTTCATTTTGTTTCATTTTCCTGGTAAAGTCTTTATGTTATTAGCTGTACTAAACACTGATGTCAGCCAGTCATAGTGGGAGAAGAGATTTGGGTAATCCATTGCCTATGTCAGTTGATTTCCAAGTGTAGTATAAGGGAGAAAGTATACTTTTTTTTTTTTTAAAGATTTTATTTATTTATTTGACAGAGATCACAAGTCGGCAGAGAGGCAGGCAGAGAGAGAAGGGGAAGCAGGCTCCCCGCCGAGCAGAGAGCCCGATGTGGGGCTCAATCCCAGGACCCTGAGATCATGACCTGAGCCGAAGGCAGCGGCTTAACTCACTGAGCCACCCAGGCGCCCCAGAAAGTATACATTTTTAAATGACCTTTATTAAGATACAATTTACATATAAAATGCACTTATTTAATGTATATACTTCATTCTGAAATTGTATACACATGTATAACCACCATCACAGTCATTATAGAGAACATCTTCATACCCCTAAATGGTCTCGTATTTTCTTCTGCGGAGTCAAAGTTAGAGTCACTAGCCCCACCCTAGGCAACCTTATTCATCTGCTTTCTATTGTTATAGGTAAGTTTTGCCTGTCCTAGAATTTCATATAAATGAAATTAGACACTGTGTACAATGTATCTGGCTTCTTTTGCTCAGTATAATATTTTTGAGATTCATCTATGTTGGGTAGACAATGGGTGGTATGTTCCTCTTCATTGCTGAATGGTATTCTGTTTTATGGATATACCCTAGATGTACCCAAATTTTTATTTGTTTACCTCTTGATGGACATTTGAAGTTCTGTTTTCCAGTTTGGGCTACTATGTATAAAGCTGCCATAAGAACATTGATTTACAAGTCTTTGTGTAGATACATATTTATTTCTCCTGGGAATATAGAAGAGTGTAATTACTGGGTCACAGGAAGGGTATGTTTAACTTTATAAGAAAATACTAAACTGTTTGCCAAAGTAGTCCTACCATTTTAAATTCCCATCAGCAGTGAGTCTACCTAGAGGGCTTTCTCCAGTCCCTTTTCTCAGTCCACATAATTATGTTGCTTAACTAATGACCAGCCTCCCTTCATTCCACCTTGGCAAAAGTGAGTCTCAAACTCTGTATCCATGGCTCTTGTCTTTGCTAATAGACAGGAAGCAGCAAGAACCTGCTGCTTTTACTCCTTTTTCTTATTTTGATTCAGTTTAATTCGTCTGAGTCCAATTTTCTTTTTTTTTTTTTTTAAGATTTTATTTATTTATTTGTCATAGAGAGAGCACAAGCAGGTAGAGTGGCAGGCAAAGGCAGAGAGAAAAGCAGGCTCCCTGCTGGACAAGGAGCCTGATGCGGGCCTCGATCCTAGGACCCCAGGTTCATGATCTGAGCCGAAGGCAGTGGCTTAACCGACTGAGCCACCCAGGAGTCCCCAATTTTCTTATTCTAACACACTGACCTCACTTAACACTTTGCTGTCTTAAAACATTGCCATTTCTACCGAAGACATTGCTAATTCTACCTCCTACCCAGTGACTTTGACCATTAGTCATGTGGAATAGGACGGGAAGCTCCCTTCTTGGGGTTGTAAGCCGCCCAAGACAATTTTTGCCCACTATAGGACCTGACTGACAAGTCAGTAGAACATACTTGTTCCTCTGAGGGAGGAGGCTAAGGATTCACTGACCTAAATGTTGTCCAGGGTTTGGGAAAGTACTCAGTTCTGTTGTTAAGCCTATATGTTATTTTCACAAATCTGTTCCTTAATGGTCTATTTTAGACCAGCTTATCTATTTTAGACCAGAATAGATATGTGGGTTTACACACATACCCTTATTTCCCACATTTGTATTCACTATGTTGGGAGTCTATATTTTATGTATTCGTGCATAAAGTGCCTAGTTTAGTGTCATACAGCGCCTGGGCACTCAATAGAGATTAACTGAATTGAAATAATGGCATCCCTTGTAAATATTCATAAGCAAATAAAACTACCTAAATAAATGGAGTATGAAGTACTCTTCTAGAAATGTTTGAGTTAAAGTGATTAAAAACTGGTGTGGCTATTTCATTATGTGACAATATAGGTATTGCAGGAGCGATTCAGTAGTTGCAGACATAGTATATTGGGGAGATAAATATATATATATCTGTATTATATGAATATATATAATAACACATTTATTTTACTATAGGCTATATCTTATGAGCTAACAAGAACAGACTAGCTAGATGGATGGCTGAAATCCATTTCTGGCAGAAATCTTTGAATCCTTTCTGTGGCTTAAAAAGCACCTTCTAATCAAGTAGACTAAGCACAGATAATAGGTTAGAGCCTTGACCTGGCCTTCTGCTGTTGGGGAAAGAGCAGAATTCTCTTCAGTGCATAGCTGTTTCTCAACTTAAATGTGAGGACTGCTCAGACTTGTTAGCTGACATACTTCATTTCTGAGTATATGAAATTCAAGTCACTTTCGAAGGCAAGCATTGTCATTCTGTCTCTGAGATGTGAAATTTACACTGTGCTTTCTTGTTGATTTCAACTAATCCAAAATCGAGAGCAGCCCATGGTGTGTCATTGGTTTCATACCGTTTTTTGGAGTTGGATCATCTGTAGAGAGGTGAGAACACTACCCAATGTGTAAAGGCATGTCTTAGCTACTCAGCCCACCAAAAATGTGTTTCAAGAAATAACATCTATGAGAAAAGCCCGTCTAGGCAGCTGATTTTATTCTCTGTCTGTTAACTCCCCATGCCATTCTCTTTCTCCTGCAGATCATGTTTCAGGCATATGGAGATAAACAGGGACCATTGCATGGAATGCTAATCAACACTCCATATGTCACCAAAGACCTGCTTCAATCAAAGAGATTCCAGGCACAATCCTTGGGGACAACATACATATATGATATCCCAGAGATGTTTCGGCAGGTAAAGGGGGCTACCTGAAGGCAGCTTAGCCTGGAATGGGGGCACTCACAAAGGGCAGGAAATATCTTAACACTACTCTCATTTCTATCTCATTTGGGATTTGGTGACCACCAACTCCAATATTGTGTAGTTCTTTATGAATTAACGGGAAATTGTGAGGATAGAAGCCTCTGTTGAGTAGAAGAAAGTAAACTGAGATAGCATGCTTCTGATGGTAATTTATAATGACCTGTGTGAGGAGTTATGTTCGGGTATGTATCTCCTAAGCCCGTAATCAAATTATGGATGTTAAAAAAGAGATTTGAAACTCTTATTCTCTTTTTCCTATTTTCCAAGATAACCCAGGTCTTTAGCTGATAGCCTAGGTTAATATGATGAGAATCAATACCAATAACATATACAAATGGATATAGTGTTCATGATGAACAGTTTAACGTATCAATTCTTTTGTGGGAGATTTATTATAGCTGAATAAAAACTAGTGTGAGAAAAATACGACATTATGATTCTCATCCTTTATATGAAAATAAATTCCTTTGATCTGTATGGTGAATCATCTCTGTGCTGCAGATTTTTCTTCCATCAATGGAAGGCAAAAAAAGTACATCCACAGCAGAAAATGCAACATACAAAGTATCAAAAGAATATTGAATTTGTCCTTAAAAAAAAATCTATGAATATAAGATTTTTCCACATCTCCTAGTCAGTACTACCAGTATTACCACACTTGAATTTTAATAAAGTAATATATGTGGCCTTGGTAAATAGACTGTCTGTAATTTCTCTATTAGTCACAAGTACAAGAGATTTCCTTTATGTAGTCATTTGTTTACAAGTTCTCTCTCTAGAAACATAGCTATCTTCATTTAGTATTACCAGCATTATTAGCCTACAAGTTGAGTTTTGGTTCTGTTCCCCAGTGTCGGAACTATAAATAGAAATGTCATTCTATATAATTCTCCCTATAGAATAGACATAAACACTGTGATTGGAACATGTAGGTATAAATGCATCATATTGCCTTTAAATGTTGCTTTGAGACAAGCAAAGAAACAACTAGTTGCCACTTCAGGAAGTATTTGTTTTGGTAGTACAGAAGTTAGAAATGAAAATTATAATGGTTTTTAAGTGGATTGGTGTGTCTGTTTTCTCAGATTTGAGCAAAATTGATCTGCACATTTACAAATAGTCCTATACCCTTCATGAGGGCCGATAGATCTGAAAAGGCATTAGAAAGAGGATACTTCCCCTGAACCGCTAGTAGAAACTTTATTCTTGCCTTCTTGGGTTTTCTTTGTTATTAGCTAACTGTCATATCACTTTTCCTAGAGGCTAAGGATTTCTTTCTATTTATTTATTTATTCATTTTTCTATTCCATTTTTCTTCCATTTTTAAAAAATGGAATTTTTCTTCCATTTTTAAAAAAGAGGGATTAATGCTATTTAGTTTTTTATTTTAATTTTCCTGAGGGGGGTGGTGGTCAGGTCTGTTTGTTAGGTCTGTTGTGTTTGTTAATGCTCTCGTGCTGATTCAGTATCAATCAGCAATTTGACTTTGTTGGAAAAGTGCCTGCTTTTGACATGTGAAAACATAATGTGAAAAATAATTACAGATCTGTTTTTTAACTGAGACTGAGAGCTGTAGAATTTGGCCTAATGCTTCAATGCTCAGCAGAACACTGGGAAAGAAAAGAGCAAAATTAGAATGACTAAAACTTAGCATTTATTTTTGTGTATGCTGAATTGCTCATTGTCACTGATGAGTCAAATTTTTTTCCTCTGCTAGTCTCTGATCAAACTCTGGGAGTCTATGTCCTCTCAGGCATTCCTTCCATCACCACCCCTGCCTTCTGACATGCTGACATATACGGAGCTCGTGTTGGATGATCAAGGTCAGCTGGTCCACATGAACAGGCTTCCAGGAGGAAATGAGGCAAGTAGCTGAGTTCCCTTCCCCCTTTCCTTATCTCTGTGACCACTGGTAGCAGCTTTCCATGGAGGTGGTCATTAAAGAGCATTAATTTAGATGCTACATAGGTAGCACGGTAGAGGTAGAGGTCTTTGGGGAGAGAATATTGACTGGATATCAAGGAATTATTAATTTTTAGGTGTGATAATATTTTTAAAATGTTGTTACAGTTTTGCTTTCTAAAAAAGAGTGATGTGTTCTGTTGGACATACCTATTTAGAATAGGTACAGATGAAATGATCCAATGTCTAGGATTTGCTTCAGAGTAATGGGGGGTGAGTGTGGGACTATAGATGAAACAAGATTATTCATGAGTTATTAATCAAAGCTAGATAATATATCCGTCAGAATAGAGTGTTTTCTCTATTCTTGTATATACTTGAAATTTTGAAATTCATCTACAATAAAAACAGTTAAAATATTGTTTTGCTTGATTTTTTTTCTCATTTGAATGCTTACATACTAGTATACCTTTTTTGGCATGTTTTCTGTGCTTGGGTAAATTGATCTGATGCTGTTACGATCATGGCAAATATAATCTTAAAGGGACTCAATCAGAACCAGGGATTTAAACATAAAAGAAAGTAGCAGAAGCCCATTTCTGATAGTTATCTAAGAATGCATTTTCTGGTATTGGAATCCTTTCTCTTATGGTACACTGTTGATAATGATATAAAGTTGTATTCTGCCCGAGGGCCTATGGTCCTCTTCGTCCTGATTTTTACTAATCTTTCAATGTGCAGTTATAATCCAAATAACAAAAGTAATACACCTAAAAAGAGATAGGTTTTTATTTCATCCTTAGTTAGAATCCCTAGATAAATCTCATTCTGTAGAAAGAGTAATCTTTACCTGGGTATTATTCATAAACAGACTGGGTAGACTAGACCTTTGGAGGTGATATGTGGTATTTTCCATTTTGTGCACTATCTTTTTCAAAAAATGTTACTGTATATATACAAGGTGTGTGCTGTTTCAGTAAGTACACCAATGGATGCCAAAAGTAGATGAATTGGTATTAAGATGGATGCAAGCATTGGACCAGATGGAGAATGTCAGACTCCAAGAGTCCTTCTAATCTACCGCCTCAACAAATAGCAAAGGCAAGAGGTGAAGGAGGAAAGATGCATAGAATTTTGACGAGAATAGATATATACTCGTTAACACACAAAGTTGAAGCAGAGGTTTGTGCCATGGGGTAGCTTCTCCGCAGTGAGCCCCTCAACAGCAAAGAAAAGCTTCATTGTGCTAGACTTACATTCTGATTCATTCAACAGTGTAGTCTTTAGGAATGGAAGGCACCCTTGTGAACATGGGGCTGGGAGAGAAAGGGTTTTAACTAATGTAATTAAAACAAAAAAATGAGGGCGCCTGGGTGGCTCAGTGGGTTAAGCCGCTGCCTTCGGCTCAGGTCATGATCTCAGGGTCCTGGGATCGAGTCCCGCATCGGGCTCTCTGCTCAGCAGGGAGCCTGCTTCCCTCTCTCTCTCTCTCTCTTTGCCTGCCTCTCTGTCTACTTGTGATTTCTCTCTGTCAAATAAATAAATAAATAAAATCTTTAAAAAAAAAATAAAAAAAAAAAAAAAAAAAAAAAAAAAAAAAAAAAAAAAAAAAAAAAAAAAAAAAACAAAAAAATGAGATTTTTGGCCACGTGAAAGCTAGCAACACTGCTATGTGAAACCTCTTGCCATGATCTTTCTCTTCTGCTTTCTCTCTGTTCTCATTCTGTGTTTGAGCGAATGGAGACTAGGGGAATAGTGAAGTCCCAGAGGGACAGAGCTCTGTTCTTGCTGAAATTACAAGCACAGAGCTGCCTGGGCATGAACATGTAGTGTTTACTCTGCCAGTATGAATACAAATAGTCTTATTATACGGGACTCTGTACCCAAAGACCACACACACACACACACACACACACACACACACACACACGAATAAAAAAAAAATTAAAGGTTTTTTTTAACCCTTTTAAGACCCAACAAACCTGGGTGGAAAAGGGATGTCTTAAACAGCTGCGCGGTAGTCAGTCTGGGGGCCTGATGTTTCTCTTTGCCCAGGGCTTTAATAATCTTGAAATCGAGAAATCTGATTGTATTTGAATTTTTTAATTTGTTTTTATTTATTTATTTTGCTTTTTGTTGGTTTTCCCTTCTTGTTCTACTCTTTTCTCTCCTTAGTTGCCTATTTTCTTTGTTCTCTTTTCCTTTTCTTCAAAGGATTGACTTGGATTGAGGTGGAGTGGTTAGCTTGCTGTTTCTGAGTCTTTGAGCTCAGGAGGAGTGAGACTGATGTTCTTTCGTGAGCATTTAGTAACTAATGCCCGGGACGGCTGGTGAAGTCAGTCGGTGGCTGTAGCTAGATTATAGGGCATTGCGCAACAGAAATGAGGTTGGGGTATTAGTATCAAGCTCCGTTACCAGTAGCTTGCGCATACAATGGTGCATGTCCGCTGAGAAACTGACCAATCTAAAAAAGGAGTTTCAGCCCTCTGAACTCTGAGGGACAGCTGGCCCTAAGAGATGACGAGGTGTCAGTGGGATGTATTTCCTCATGCTGAGCCCAGTTTTATCAGAGCAAGTTGACTTTCAGCTCTTGCAGTTTAATTTTCTTTGGCCAAAGAGACAAGTTTGTCATGAACCTGGCACTCTCCGTATTACCCTGAGAGTGATGTGAAGGGAAAGAAAAGAGCTCATGCTGATGAGATTTGGAGCAAATCTGTCCTATCCCAAAGAGAACGGGCATCTGAACAGAGCCTTGAGAAATAGTTTTATTAAAAAAGGAATAAAAAATTGACCTGTTAATGTTCTGAGAGCCAAGGCTCCATGTAAATGCATTGATGCTACATGGACATTAAATCATCATAATGTGGTGTTCTCCAAAGGTGACGGCTCTACCAGGTCATCATTGTGGGGATACTGCATTACTTTGAAGGATTGGAGTTGCTGAGTTTAAAAGCTAGCACATGGATATAAGGAATGAAGGTAAAACAAGAGCTTCCTGCAGAGTTCCCCCATGAATCGAGATGCTTTTCCCCATAATCAAACGGAGAAAACCTGTACTTATCAGACCATCGACTGTATGGGTGGCCAGGCTTTCTTCCCTGTTTTTTTTCCCCCCCCAGGACAGTAAATGGGTAAGATGGTGATGGGACCAGGACTTGGAACAATTGAGTTCCATTTAGTTTTAGGTAACTTGTTTGCCATTTGAGAAAGAATATTGGCTGTTTCAGCAGAGATGTGACCTGCATTTTGAACATTGTACCCATGTTAAAAGCACACGAAAGAGAGATTTTCTGATGTGGTGTTAGCCACTTTCTCCTCTCTGTTTTCCTAGTTGTCTCTTCCCCATCAAGAAAGATGTAACTGAAGGCATGCCACCTTATTCATGATGCAAGTATAAGAGAACACATTTTTCTCATTGTCAGGTTTGAATGGCATTGCATTTAGTATGAATTTAGAGTAGGAATAAAAGAGATGTAGACCAAATCTGTGAACTGTGTTACTTGCAAATAGCTCCAAAGATGAGTTGTCTAGGGCTTTTTTTTTTTTTTTTAATAGTTTCAAGTAAAGATGAAAATTGTGAAAAATGTGATTGCAACATGGACTAAACGTATTTCAGCTCTAGCGGCTATGATGCTACAGTGATGGGCATCGTATGTAAATACACAGCTAGATGAATGTGTGCTGTTGAGCCTGGATGCAGAGGAAATGCTGCTAACCAACCGTTCTACTTTTACTGCTTCTCAATTTTGGAGGAATTGTTTTCATTTTCCTGCCAGTTTGCTAACCTGTTTTGATCATTTGGTGGAAGCTGTAATTGCAGGTGGGAACATCTCGAGTAACAGTTCACAATCCACTGCAGCTGCTTTTCACGCTAAATCCTGTTATTAAAAGGCTCAGGCTAAGATCAAGCCAAAGGTGGTAACGGACTTGACAGAGAACAACTTAACTTTGCCTGGTATAGGACAAAGAAAACACTAGCCTCCTTGAGACGATGGGGTTTTTTTGTTCTGAAATGTCACTAACATTCTTTTATTATATTTCCTTTAACTCCTGTGTGAACCAGATCATGAATCTCTAAATGGGGCAGTGATGAAAGATGTGATAGGCAACTTGTGTAGCACTTCTGGTGTGGACAGAAAGTAGCATCTTGTTTTCCTTACTTTTTCAGCATGTGGGCTTTTTGACAACACAGACCCTCCCTCTCATCTCTCCTGTCGTAATGAGAAACTGAGATGAGAAGAGTCTCGGTTTAGAAGCAGTTTTAATAATTAGGTACAGGGCGTGAATTCCAAAAAGGACCAGTAAGGAAGGACTGGAATTCTTGCGTGGTATTAATTTCTTTCCTTAAAGTTTTTCTGGGAGATAAGCGTATTCCAAATTGAATGCCATTTGATGATCACCTTCGCGCACACTACCACGCTTAAGAATTGTAGTCACTGCCAGGCTTCATTTCTTCAGACGGGCACTAGGTGTCAGGGTTTTTCCTTCTCAGCACCTTGGCATTTAGACAAGCCTCTGGAATTGCCCTCTGTGGTGAGGCAGATCCAGTAGTATCCTAACCCCTTTTTTTCAGTTGGTATGGTGGGCTTGGCCTGGTGTTCCTCCAGTATGCGATTGCATTTATAACTTGTCAGGCAGAGATCTGGTGAACACCTTACTGTATCATTGCTTTACGTATTTTTATAGGAAATTTTTTTTAGGAAGAGGGTGATTGAGGAGGGAAAAAATAGTGTAGATTAAAGTTTAAAGACTGATTGCCATCATGACTGGTATCTTTTATGCTCTTGGATTGGAAGGGTAGGGATGGTGGGAATTAGGAATTTGGTTCTAGAACTGCTCAGCCCTGCCCATAGTTAATTGTTGGCAACGTTTTGATGTTCAGTTTCAGCAAGGTGTAAATGTCTGTAATTTTTGTATTATAAAATATTTCAAACTTATAGAAAAACATGGAGAGTGGTATGACAAAACCCCTGCATCTACTGACTGCTTAAACAGATTTTATCATTTTGACACTGCTTCTCACTTTTACGTTGTTGTAATCCTTTGAAATCTCTCATCGGAGTATAAAAACAAAAAAAAAAATTTAGGAGTTAGTAGGGAAAAGAAATTGGTAAGCTTATAGAAGCCTAAAAGATTGGAAGAAATTAATTAGTAGATCTATTGTGACAGTTTTTAGGCTGGAGCACTTAACCCAAAGGACCTCTTATTTTAGAAAAAACACCATAAGCCTCTGTCTGAATTCAGTTGGTTGATGTTTTCTATGCTCTAAAAGGAATTGTTTGGGTTTTCCTGGACTCAGATTCTAGTGGAACCTATTATTCTTTGAAATTGTGACTGGAGAAGTGTGTGTATGTTAGTGGGCTTCAGTCCATTCCTCATGCACACAGAACCCAAATATTTTTCTAGTTTAATATTAGACTTTTGTATATTGTTTTACTCAATTTAACCTCAGAATAGCTCCATGAATGTGAAGCTAATTTGGATGTGCTTTTGTTTCATTCTTTGGAAATCAGTTTACCTTTTCATGCTGGGTGTAGAAATTGAGTCCGTGTCAATCTTTTAGATATGTGTTGGAGAAGAGGCATATTTGTATTGCGGTATGCTGAAGGTGAGCTTTGAAATAGACCTGAAGAAGGCAGATCTGAAAAACAGCACCGTGGTCTGTGCACTGATTGTTCAAGTTATGAAAAGAGACTAATGGTCCTTGCCACCAATCTATCGCTGAAGATGGGGAAATGTTTGCAAGTGCTTTGAGATCCTCCGCAGAAAAGTATCACACAGCGCTGATTACATGTAAACATTCATAATTTGTGCTTGTCTTATTTTTCATCAAGGGCTTCCAAAAAAAAAAAAAAAAAAAAAAGAAACCCCACACTTTAATCCTCTTTAATCCTTTTAGGCTTAACAAGATAGGAATTTCAAGTACAGAAAAAGACAGGTTATGAAATATGTGGTTAAGATAGTTCTGTTTAAAATTACTATTTTACCCTCTTTCTAAGTGAGCATGTTTGGTTATGAGTCTTTGTTTAAAATAATCCTCACAACCAGAACTGAGCCCCTCATTAGAAAAATATTGAGGCTGGGGCGCCTGGGTGGCTCAGGGTTAAAGCCTCTGCCTTTGGCTCAGGTCATGATCCCAGGGTCCTGGGATCAAGCCCTGCATGGGGCTCTCTCCTTGGTGGGGAGCCTGCTACCTCCTCTCTCTCTCTGCCTGTCTCTCTGCCTACTTGTGATCTCTCTCTGTCAAATAAATAAATAAAATCTTAAAAAAAAAAAAAAGAAAGAAAGAAAGAAAGAAAAATATTGAGTCTAATTTGGAAAGCTATGTCTTCCTGCCACGAAATAACTTCTAATGAATTTCTGACACTGTTCTTTTGGGATCATATCCTTTGCGTTGTTTTTTTCCTTCAAATTTTTATTAAAATTCCAGTTAGTTAACCTAGAGCGTAGTGTTATTTTCAGCATACAACACTCAGTGCTCACTACAAGTGCCTTCCTTAATCACCATCACCTATTTACTTCGCATAGAACTTTTCTTAGAATTCCTTCTGAGTGATTACTATGTACTGGAGACTTTTCAACAGGTGGATTAGTTCATTTGACTCTTTTCATTATTAGCAAACAAAGGCCCAATGAATTCGACTGACTGAAAATCCTAAAGCATCCATTGGCCGACTACCGCAGATCTCATGGAGGGCTCCTCAGTCCCCTTCAAAAGTCAGTCCTAGAGATAGCCTTGAACAAAAGAAGGTACTTGCCAGCATTTTTACCCACTTTAAGTTTTAAGATTTTACTGAAAAAGGATGTGATATAGTACCCTATGTCAAGCAACTTTACAGCTCCAACTATAGGCAATGATGAACATCAGGAAAGCAACAGATGATACCAGAGGATGAGGTGTAGCATGGAGCATCAGAGTTCGACATCCGTTTATGTGATTAACAGGCCAGGCTTCTTGAACTGTAGTTGGCCAGCTTTCTTAATTTCCTTATCATCCAATTACTCCTGTGCTCCATTTTCAAATACCACCGACTGGTATGTGCTCTATTTCATGTTTTTTTTTTTTTTTCTTTAAATTGGTATGTTTACTAAAAGCATTGTGTGTATATGCATAAAATTACTATAGCCTCATGTTTATAAATATTGCAGGGAGAGATAATTCCCCTGTTCAAAATTGTTGTTTCTAATCTTCAGTAATATTTTCAAGAAATTACCTCAGGGATGAAATTTTTTTGCTCCAAAAATGGTATTTTTCTTACCCTTTTATCGCTTTTTCGAAAGGTTGAGGTAAGTTTGTTCAGCCATTTTTGAATTATCCAAGCATGAAAAAGAGAGTTTTTCAGCTGTTAAGAAAATTGTTTTCAGCTCTTTTATGTGATCATACAACACTAGGCAACAGAATATGATATCTAGAAGATAATACAATATGGAAAGGCATTGACATTTTTTCAGCATGGTTTTTCTGAATGGCACAAATTATGTCAAATATCGTATTGCCTTGTGGTTTAAAAAGGCACATTTTAACACCCATACAGTATTTTCTACTATTCTATCAGATATGTTTTTTTCGTGAGATTCTAACATGAGTTAATATTGTAATTATTTTTTGATAGTATCTAACTAAAAGTGAAGATTTAATATTCCATACAAGATACAAAAGAGAAAGAGGTTAGGGCACCTGCATGGTGCAGTCGGTTAAACATCCGGCTCTTGGTTTTGGCTCAGGTTGTGATCTCAGGGCCGTGAGATCGAGCCCTACATTGGGCTCTGTGCTTAGCACGAAATGTGCTTGGGAATCTCTCTTCTCTCCCTCTAACCCCTCCTGGTCATGCTCACTTGCAAGTGTGCATTCTCTCTCTCTCTCAAATCAGCAAATAAATCTTTAAAAAACAAAGAAAAACAAAAGGGGGGTAGGTAACACTTTATTGTGTATCTATAAGGGAACTCAAGTTCAGATTATTTCTCACTGGCTCTTAGTTTTCTCATCTTCATGATGCAGATAATGCTTAGGTCCATTTCAGCTCTAACGCTCTAGAATTCTTTGTATTGCTGCTTCAGGGCCTTGTACGATGGTCCTCTTCCTGGGGCATTAGCAGTAGTGAAACAATAGTTACTGGAGGCTTTGCCAGAAAATTTCAACTTTTAGACATTTAGCATGGAAAATAAAGCTTTAACGTATCAGCCACAGTCTAACCTATATTTAAGTCCACATAGAAAAATACTATTACAGCTGAACTCAAAATGAGGAGATAGAAGAAAGGCAACCATGGCAAAGATATTCTTTTACTGCTTCCCACAGCATAGCTATAGTTGATGGATGCTTCTTACATTCTTAAAAACACCATCCCGTCCTCTTTTGCCCCTTAGCTTTCCCTTCAAATTTATTGCTTGAGCTTAATATTAGTATTTTATTTTGTAGTAACAGCAGCTTTGGAAAGTGTGCATGTGTGTGTGTATGGATGTGTGCAATTGCACATTCTGTTCACACTGATAGTACAATTAATGTTGATGTCAATTTTGGTGTTAATTTTGGGTCATGATTAGTGTTGACACTTTGTGTCAGACTAATGACATTTATGGGCACCATCAGAATAAATGTTAATATTGTCATGTTTTTAGTATCTGTTATAGTAACATTAAACCAAGGTCCTCCCAGGAGAAAAAATACATGTATGGATAGATAGATAGATAATGCCTTTCTGTGTCGCCGGTGTTACTCAGCGAGAAAATGACATCTCAGGGCAGAATCCTAATCACTGTTTGGAGCATCAGAAATAATGATCACCTCTGATCGGGGGTTGTGAATAATTCATTCGGTTTGATTTTCACATCCTGTCCAGTGATACTTTTCAAACCAAATGTGTTTCTACAGGAAAATAATGGTCCCACTTCTTATGGAAATACTGTGGCACAAATCATTTTACCCACATAAAAACAGTTAAATAAGACTGTTCTCTTCTGCTTGCTTTCTCCTCCCCATTCCCTCCTCCCTCACTTGTGTGTGTTTATTCCAGAATCAGACTGTGGCCAAAGATATATTTTCTCCCTTAGAACTTGCATAAGGCAGGCGTTTATTTCTGCTCATCCTTCGCTTATTCACACTAACTCTTTTGATCCTCTTCCCTTTTTTCATTTTAATTAGCTTAGGTTGTTAACCCTAAACCTAAGAAACCTGCTAATCAGAACATCCTGTTATCAAAAGCCATCTGAAATTACATATTTTTAAATGATTTATGGCTATATTAATGAAAACATAATTGGCAGTAAGTGGCTGGAACCACTTCGTAAGTCAGTGGTTGGGAAAGAAGCTCATGCATGGCCATGGCCACGTGCCACAGAGCCCGAGTCTGAACCTCCTTGGGCCAGAAACCCTCTCTGGCAGGCCCTCTTAGGCTGCCACCCTCAGTCCCGGAGTGTCATTTTCCCTGGGTGTCACCTACACCAAAGCACTGGAGGGAGAGAGAGAAGCTGGAACAAGGAAATTCAGCGATGGAATTTCCTATGGTTTTTATTTTTCAGTTAATGTACTAGGCAATTTGGGCTTAGGTGAATTCAGTGAATGTCACATTCCTAACCACATTGTCACACTTGTGTATGCTTTTATAGTGACTGCAGAATTCTCAACATAAAATCTCCATTGTGTGTATAATATAGATAGACCCATCTATGTAAAGTAATTTGACTGAAAAACTTAGTGTCCTAATTAAATAGGGGGAGAATATGACTGTCTTCTGAAGTAATGACCCAATCCTCTGAGACCAAGCTATTCTTAGATAGCATATTTTGAACCATTTCTCCTGAATGTTGTGACCCTTCCCGCCCCCCCCCATACCGCCCCTCTCTCTCTCTAAATCTAACAAGGGCAGGGGAAGTGTTTCTCAACCTACTTCTCATCATCAGACAGAAAGTATTTTGCATTCAGAAACCATTTCCAGTATCAAATTCAATTTTGTCAAGTGATTAGTTGAGTTTGGTAGAGAATAATTTACAAAGCTGGAAGTGGCCGTGGTGCTTTTGCGCGGAAGGAGAGCCGTTGCTATTCTCGAGTTGCAAGCCTTCTTCCAATGACTGTGCGTCACAAGGTGGATTATTGTGTTACACATCTTTGCAGCTGTTACAGACCTGCATCTGTTGATGCCATGTGTTCCTATCCCGGGCTGCTTGTAGGAAGACTTAGGAGAGTGGGTGAATTGATACCTTGCCTGCCTATCAGTGCAAACGTCCTTTTATGTACATATGTTTGTAAAGCTCTTTAGCCCCCTTCAAGATGAAAGGCTCTGTATAAATATAAGCTTTCGATTTTAGTACATGTTTGTAATACATGTGGTACAGTCCTAAATATGTATTTAGCTGATAGGCACTGTTCTTGTCTATTGTACAAATATTGACTTTAAAAGTATAAATATGTATTTAACCATCAGACCAGAAAAACACTGAAGCAGTTACTTCTCAGGTAGAGATATTAATATTGTATAAACCTATATATACATATGTTTACATTCTACTATATCACTGCAGAGCATTTCATTTTTAAAAATGAAATGATAGCCTCAACAAACTAAGGCAATTCTTGATATTCTTCTCCCTTCGAGGTGAGTCTTGATTTTTAATTTTCATGTGTTTCTCTCTCTCCTTCTAACTTTATATAAATATGATCTGTTGCCATAAGACTTAAAGTCAGCTTTTATAAAGTGCGAGAAATCCTTAGGCCGGTGAACTACTTTTCCCTTAAAAAAGTTTTTTTTTATTATGGTACATTAAAGTAGGGACAGTAATTTTCACATACCTGTCACTCAGTGAAGAGACCACTCAGTGGTCTTCTCTTAGTTCCTTTTTAAACTTACATCACATTGATAATTTTATAAACACATTAAGGAGAATTTAGAAAATAGAAAAAAAAAAAAAAGACCCACACAATCCCATCTTTCCAAAAATAATTACCATCTCATTTTGCTGTTTTTTTAAAATTTTGTTACCCTTCCCCCCCAACACATCTGTAGATACAGTGTTGTAACACTTACTGTGCCCTTACTATGTGCTAGATACTGTTCCAAGGCTTACCATGGATTTAATCCTTACAACAAACGTTATAGGAGAGGTAATTATTACCCCATTTTACTGATGAGGAAGCTGAGGCACATAGAGGTCAGTAACATACTGCAGTGGCTAGAAAACTGACTGAGTCTCTATTATGTCAGAGTCAGATTCTATTAGATTCACATTCTCCAAATCTGACCAAATCTGGCTTCTGAGTCTCTGCCCTTAACCACCACGCTGTTTTGAGCCTCATGGTTACTACGGTATATAGACAAGTTTGTTAAACCTCTTCCTTAATTTTAGTATCATATCATGGATATTTTAATATGCTATTTATAGGCTTCATACCTATCATTTTGTAAGGCTGCAAAGAATACTAATGATGACCTTATTAGCCAGTATACTTCCGTCCAGAAGAGGGAAAAGTTTTTATCATGACATTTTTTTTAACTGTTTATATTAAAATATATTAGATTTACAGAAAATTACAAAGATAGTACAGAGAGTTCCCATATAACCTAATATTAACTTCTTACATTATTCTTGCTTAAATGATCTTTTCTGCTGAAAGAGTTGTGTTAAAATATATTTAAGTGAAACCATTGATTTTTCTAAAGTCGACATTTTGCATAAGCGTAATATAATTATCAAAACTTAGAACTAACATTGGTACAATACTAATAAGTAAAATACAGGCTTTGTTTTGAATTTCACCAGTTTTTCCTCAGATGCCCTTTTCTGTTCCAGAATACCACACTGCATTTAGGTCTAAATGACATTTATGTTTGTGTTGTATTTGACGTTCATCTTTCCATATTGTTTCCACTAACTGCAGTGGCACTAGTCTGGAACATGTTTCCTTAATTTCTCTAGTAAAGGCAATTATGTGAAGGATATTTTAAAAAATAAACATACTAGCTATAAGGACAAGTTACTTAATTCCTCTATATCTTAGTTTTCTTGTGGTAATAATAACAGATGCTTCTGAATTAATAATCTGAGCACTTTTTATGATTGGAATAATTGAGACTATATGAAGTTAAGTGGTTGGTCCAAGATTACACAACTAGAATAAAGCTGAGATTTGGACCAAGATAGGCTGACATTCCCCAGACTAACCTCTTAACTCTTGTCAGTATTTGTCCCTATTAGTATAGTACAGCATGTGATAGATGTTCACTTAATGATAGCTATTATTCTTGTTATTTTTAAAAAAATAAAATAGTTGAATGATGTTTAGGACTGTTATTCTGTGATCCCTAGAGATAAGTCATAGACAGTGTTCTAAGCCCTTGGTGTTGACTATTTTCCAAGAATCGTTTAAAAAATGAAATGACTATAGAACCAGCAAATATTTATTACTCCCATATTATGTGTAGGGATCCTGCTAGGCACTGGAGGAGATGATATAATGGTTTAGGCTGGCAAGCTAAAAAACGATCCTAGGCAATATATGATTAATTACCAAATGAATTCTCTACATGAATTCTCCTACTAAGGTAGGAGATCGGAGAAGAAAGAGGTCACTTGAGGCTAGGCAAAGCTTTACTGAGGAAATGGAATTTGAATGAATCTTTTTGGAATGGGTAAGATTTGAATAGATTGAGAGGAGAGAAAGGGGCAAATTTTGTATGTTGGAGTCAATATAATAGACTACTGTTTGGAATAGTTGATTTGTCAAACCCATAGGCATTGTTAGTTTTGTATATGGGGACATTGAAGCTCAATGAAGTTATTTTTCCAGGGTCACACAATTAGTAAGTGATGGGACCTATATACGGATCCAAGTTAGTTTGACTCCAAAGCCCATCTTCTCCATTATGTGCCCTATTGTTCAAATAGCAATAAAATCTAAATTTCAGTATAAGTTGAGCAATAGGTGCTTTCTTGCATGTTTGTCCATTATGCTTCCTCAAAACAGAATCTCTGCTTTAGGGAATCTGACTCTACGAAGACTGGATAGCACTCTCCCTTCTATAATGGTACTTGTTAAAGGAGGAGGGAGGTGGTCGATGAGGAACACACTTTGGAAAGACATTGATAAAGAGTAGTGTGTTCTTGGTGCTGCTGTGTTGACACCTAATTAGAAGTCAATATTGCAAACATAATGACCTAGCCAATTGCTGAACTGACTGCCCAAGTGACACAGTTAGAGTCCCCAGGTAATAACAAAAGAAAAGGGTATTATTTGCTTGCCCAGTGCCACACAGACACAATGTTTGCATTAGCATGCAAATGCTGAAGTAGATTCTTCAAGGCTTGTTTCTAAGCTACTTCTAGCCTAGGTGGCTAAGGTTAATATATCATAAAATTTGGTGTAAAACCCAATCTTCCTAACTACAAATGCATTTAGAAGAAATAGCTTTTCCTTCCTGAGAAACAAAAGAGATGTTAGGTTAGAGGGCCACGTGGGAAAGCAGGTGTAAAATATTTCTCCCCACACAGGCATTATATTAGCCAGCTTCTTAAAAACCATGACCAAAGTTATCCCGATATTTGCAGTTTCTCTGTGCTGTATTTTGGAAGATCTGTTTCTCCTTCCTTTCTGTGTCTTTAATGAGCAGATAGAGTAATACCTTATCTCAGAAGGTGATTGGATTTTTTTCTGTGTATTATATCCATTTTGATTTGTATTTGGCCAATGGTATGATATATTAAATAGCTTATATTTATCTGTGGGTGTTTCTCATATATATATATATATATATATATATATATATATATATATATATATAATGCTGAGAATCACAAATAGCTGTGTGGAAAGCTTCAACCAGCCTGATTATAGTGGATGTGCAATTGGATTGAGGAATGTGTACTCAGAGCTTATGATCACTGGCCCGGTTGAGTCTGGGTGATGCATGTGGCTTTCCAGGGACGCTGCTATTTACATCTGTTAATGGCCCTTCTTGATGGCCGGCTCCCCAATGAGGTGATATGCAGCAGCCTGGGGATGAGGGACCAAGGCTGCAGATGTGGCTGGGCTCCATTAGGCAGGACCAGGAATGCTCGTTCATCTGGTAGGCTTTGTGTTTGGGAGCGAGTGGAGGGGGTGGGAGTGTGGGGGAAGCCAGAAAGAAATGGGGGGGAAAAAAAGAATGGAAAACATTACTTATCCGGGTATAGGGAAACAGACAGGCAGGCATGAAAAACTGCTGCTGTAACTGGGGTGTGAGTGAATAGAAAAGAAATGGAACTAGCAAATAAACAAGTAGAAGGATTGACTAGATCTCATATAGAAGGGGATTAAAAGAAGAGAGGGCTGGGAGGGTTTGGGAAGAGACATGTCACCCCTGCCTTCTGAGTCAACATCATTTATTTTGTGGCTGGACAGATGCTCCTAAACAGAGAGTAGAGATTTACATATATCGTTCCTTGCGTGCTTTGGTTTTCTGGTGCTGGGAGAAAGTGGCAAGAGTTGCTTACAAGCATGTAGTGTTGAGCTCTAGTGAATTCTTGCAGAAATGGAAGACACCTAAAGCAAGCTGGTCAAGAATGCTGCTATTACTCCTGTCAAATGCTAGAGAATAGTAAAAGGATCCAGGATCACAAAAGTGGTATAGTTCGTGACAGGTGATTCTCTTTCTGCTCTCCTCACATGTGTAAGAAGTTTCTCAGACAGACTCTCAGAGAAGATGGAGCTAGTGTCTTAGTAGACAGGGTAGGAAGTCAGGGAGTTTTGGATTTAATTCCCTGCACCATGGCATTCTTCCACATGTATCTTGAGTACATTTAGACTTGATTTTTCCATCTTTAAGCAGATTGAAACAGCTGGTCAATACATAGTAAACCAGCTAGTCTCACCACAACCCAGGGAAGTATGCTAGAATGTATGTTTTAGTTTCCCCAGGAAACTTGGCTCTTCACCACTACGTATCTTTACAGGAAGGCTGTGTCTAAGGTATAGTCTGATACCTTCAAGGAACTTGAAAAAAATTCTGCATGTAAGAAGCTTCTATTTATTTGTTTCTCTGGTGCCTTTGCAGATTGGCATGGTAGCTTGGAAAATGACCCTTAAAAGTCCTGAATACCCAGAAGGCCGAGATATCATTGTTATTGGCAATGACATCACATACCGAATTGGGTCCTTCGGGCCCCAGGAGGATTTGCTCTTTCTCCGAGCTTCTGAGCTTGCCAGGGCCGAGGGTATCCCACGCATCTTTGTGGCAGCCAACAGTGGAGCAAGAATTGGACTGGCAGAGGAAATTCGTCATATGTTTCATGTGGCCTGGGTAGATCCTGAGGATCCTTACAAGGTACAGACTAAGCAAAGATAAAACTTCAAGACAGTGTATGGTTCTCTTGCTCTATGTGTGTGTGTGTCTACACAAATAAAGAGGTTGGGGAAGAGGTAGAGGTTTTGGTTCAAAAGTCAACAGTTACAAGTGAGCCGTAACCATAAAAGACAAATTGTCTTTTAGTATATTCACCTGGTTTTTTTCCCTCTAGCTTGGAAGTAGATTGCTGTTTCTTGGGTTGAACACTAGAGGAGATAGACACGCATTCAGCATGAGACATGCTAAGCCAGGAATATCTATCTTTAAACCTTTCCACTGGGGCTTCCAGGACTTATGGTCAGTCATTTACAAAAGCTCTTGTATCCTCAGCTTCTTCTCTGATTGTTCTCTACTCGAAATCTGCCTATCCTCTGAAGACACTGCTTTCCCTGTAGCCCCCTTACAGAGTGTGACTGATCTCTCTCTTCTCTCTTTCCCTTGTCTCGCTGAGCCTGCAGAGGGAAGAGGGGCTTCCTTGTGCCTTATTGCTACTTCCAGACCCTTCTCACCCACCTTTCCCTCTGAAAAATGCCCATCTTTGAGTCTCATGGCATCAGATTGTGCCACACCACCACTTATCAGAGAGGTCCCCACCACTTTGGTCACTCCTTCTCATTCTTTGCATGTTTCAGTTGCCGGCATATTGTCACTCACTCCCGTACAATGAGCCCTGTTATAATTCTTGGTAACTTCTATATCCATATACGTGATCCATCCCATAATCCAGCCTCATAAATCCTTGACTTCCTGTCCTCTACCCCAGCTGAATCTCTTCTTCCCCATGATCTTAATTTCAGCCCTACCTTTCTTTGCCACCCCTCCATCCTCCTTACATCCTCAGCTTACATTCTATGGTCAGTCATAGGTTAATCATTATAATTGTATAATTACCACCTTCCCTACACCCTCAACTCCTTTGGTTCTTTCCTCTTTCTGCTTACTCTGTCTCTTTACAAAAACCTTGTTTAAATCCAATATTCTCCATCAACTCACATACGTGAACCTGCATAGCTGAACGCTGATAGAGAGAAATATCCAGTGCTATAGACTGGTCTTACTTTAAATTCATTTGCGAACCTCCTGAATGACAATTTCACATCTTCTCCTCTCTCCTTCAACTTCCAAAACCCTCTTGCCCCATCCTCCCTCTTAGCGGATGACCTTGCTCTTCAATTCACTGAGGAAATAGAAGGAACAAGAAACGAGAAGAGAGCATCTACAAGCTCCCACATGTCTGCATCTGTGCCTTTATTCCCTGCCATCTCCCCTGTACTTTGGATGAACAGTCCCTGCTCCAATCTAAGGCCAGTCACTCCTTTTATACACTTAACCCTTTCCTTCTTACATCCTCGGGGTTTTTTTCCCTCTACTGAATCTACCTCTTAGTTCACAAATACTTAGCCCTCCATTCAGTATCCTTATTGACAGTAAAGCTTCTTAAAAGCATTGTCTCTTCCTGCTCTCTCCAGATACTCTATTCCCATTCCTTTGGAAACCACCTCAGTTAGGCTCGCACCCTCACCAGCCCACTGTAGCTGCTTTGTCAGGGTCACCGTGGGTTCCACACTATGAAATTCTGTCACGACTCTCAGTCTTCATCTGAGTTTTTCAGTGTCTTAGTAGCCTTTGACACTGTTGATCATTTCTTCATCCTTGAAATATTTTTCTCCTTTTGGCTTCTAGGACCCCAGAGTCTCCTTTTTTATCTTCCTATCTGCTTCTTACCCGTTTCCTTCACTGAGACATCTTTTAAATGTAAGAGTGTTTCAGGGGATGATGGAAATATTCTCTATTTTGATTGTGGTGGTGATTTCCCAAGCATCTATATTCCAGAACTCATCACACTACAGTACTTAAAATCAGTGAATTTTATTGCATGTAAATTATACTTCAGTAGAATTCATATTAAAAGTGTATGGAAATTGTTGGTGACTATGTTTCTTTTGGGGGTGATGGAAATGCCCTAGAATCAGAGAGTGGTGATGGTTGCACAACATCAGAATATACTTAAAAACTACTGAATTGTTCATTTTTAAATGGCCAGTTTTGGGGCACCTGGCTGGCTTAGTTGGTGGAGCATATGACTCTTGATCTCAGGGTCATGAGTTCAAGCCCCACATTAGGTGTAGAGCTTACTAAAAAAAATATGACCAGTTTTATGTTACATGAATTTTAAGCCAAGGTCCTACATAGCCTGGCCTTACAGTACCACCCTGCCCTCTTTTCTTGCTGCAGACAGTCGCATTCCATGCTAGCTCCACAGGCCTGCTTACTCTTTCTGGAACTTCATGAGGCACACTCCTGTCTCCATGCTTCTGCACCTACAGTTCCTTCAGCCTAGAATTCCGAACCCCAACCCCATCCTGATAGCCTCATGTTTTGTTTCTTCTGTTCTTCAAGACCTTGTTCAAATGCCACTTTCAATGAAGCCTTCCCTGGGCTCTCCTTCCTAAAGGTTCAACTCTTGCAACACTCTTTTTTCTTTTCCTGAAACATTATTCTCATTAATAGTATATGTTTTATTTATTGGTATATTTTCCGTCTCTCTCACTGGAACGTAAGTTCCACAAGGCCAGGAAATTTTGTCGGTTTTGTTCATCCCTATTTTTCCAGTGCCTAGAACAGTACCTTGCCCATAAGAGGTACTCGGTAAAGACATGGTAACTGACATAATAATGATCCTCAGCACTATAAGATTCTTGTCAGAAGTCACACAAATTCAGTGGCAGATTCATGTCTCTTCCTTGTTGTGCTCACTGTGGGTGAAATTCATTGAGTTGAACACTGGCCTAATTTCTCACAGTATTTAAAACGTCTCCTCTGCTTACTTTATTTTTTTTTTTGACTGCATGACTAATTCACGTAATTTAAACACATGTATTCTATAACCCTACCTTGTGAGTGTGTGATGTATTGCAAACGTAAATAATTATGAAAAGTTAGTGTGATTTTTTAAATGTAAATAGGAATTATGAGTTTACTGAAAACAGCAAAAGGCATGAATTCAGTGTTCACTGGTGATTATCACTGCATAGAATTCTGATTTTAAAATTACCTTTCCAGTTTTGTGATCCTTTCAATGATCTCTTACCCATTTATATTTTGATGGAACTATGAATTTGAGAAAGTAAAGAATAGTAATCCACACAGTTCTTTAATTTTGTGCTGATGTCTTTAATAGAGGTGTCACAAAAGATTGGAAAATGACCCTTTAACCCTGATGAAAATGAAATGGATGGAATACACTTGCAGTTGTAGCTACAAGATATGTTTCAAGGATAGTCAGTGACTAGAGAAATAAGAACCTTCCACCTTTCAAAGGAGGACTGTCTATTACTGGTATTCTGTTAGTCAGAAACTTAAAGAAGTGATGTGGCAATTTTTTTTTTTTTTTTTTTAGTTTTATTTTTTATTATTACTACTGGTTTTTTTTAGCCATGTGGCAATTTAAAGTTAGCTTTGGAGCTGTGTTGTGCATGCTCTGCTGTGTCTTCTGGTTATGTGCTGATGGCAAATAATGAGTTAAAAACTATTTGTGTTTCACAGGGATACAAATATTTATATCTGACCCCTCAGGATTATAAGAGAGTCAGTGCTCTCAACTCTGTCCACTGTGAACATGTAGAGGACGAAGGAGAATCCAGGTAGGTATATATGTCATAGAATAATTTGGCCATGGATTAGAGAAAGGAGAATATGATCATTTCTTCCTCACTGTCCTGCTGATCATGACCTTGAAGAGCAATCCAGATTGCTTGTTATGTAATCAGGGAGTCTTAAGTTTGAATCATAGCTCTACTACTCAGTAGCTGAAAGAACTTATTGATTGATGGGAGGTTTTTAAATTATGTTTAAAATATTTCTTCGTTTTAGAAAAAAAGTTGGAACTTGTAAATAATTATGAAGAAGAAATAAAAATCAGCTATAATCCTACCAAGATAGTAATTTTTTTGAAGGTTTATTTATTATTTTAGAGAGGGTGAAAATGCAAGCAGGGGGAGGGACAGAAGGAGAGATAGAGAGAGAAAATCTCCAGCAGACTCCCCACTGAGCACTGAGCTTCACATGGGGGCTTGATCTCATAACCCTGAGATCATAACCTGAGCTGAAATCAAGAGTCGGACTCAACCAAGTGAGCCACCCAGGCATCCTGAGAGATAACTACTATTAATGTATATTATATTCTTGCTGCCTTTTCTGTGTATATATGCCTCCTTTCTACATAATCAGAATCATAATGGAAAAACTTTTGTAATTTGTTCTTTTCACTAAAAACTATTTTGGGGGAAATTTTGTATATTCTTAAAATATTATATAAGAATATGATATTTAATGGCTTCATAATAATTTATCAAAATAAATATATATTTTTTGAACATTCAGACTGTTCCCACTATTTACTGCTACATTCCTGGGCTAAATGTTTTTTTGTTTTTGTTTTGTTTTTTAAAGATTTTTGTTTATTTATTTGACAGAGATCACAAGTAGGCAGAGAGGCAGGCAGAGGGGGGGGCGGGAAGCAGGCTCCCTGCTGAGCAGAGAGCCCGATGCTGGGCTCCACTCCAGGACCCTGAGAGCGTGACCTGAGCTGAAGGCAGAGGCTTAACCCACTGGGCCACCCAGGCGCCCCTAAATGTTGTTTATTTTTATAAAAACTTTTAGGAATCTCTCTCATTATTCCCTTTGGACTAATTTCTAAAAGTGGAATTACTGGCTAAAAATAATGGCTGTTTTAAATATATTTTTGATAAATTCAAATTGCCCTCCCAAGATCTGTAGTCCCACCAGAAATATCTGATAGTTTGTTCTTCCCCCTTAATTTTCTGTACCCTTGCCAATATTGATTTTGTCAATTAATAAAATAAGATTAAAAGAGCAATTATTATTATTATTTTTTTTTAATTTGACAGAGAGAGATCACAAGTAGGCAGAGAGACAGGCAGAGAGAAGGTGAAGCAGGTTCCCCGCTGAGCAGAGAGCCCAATGTGGGGCCTGATCCCAGGACCCTGGGATCACGACCTGAGTAGAAGGCAGAGGCTTTAACCAACTAAGCCACCCAGGTGCCCCTATTTTAACTATTCTAATGGGGCAGATTTCCCTGCATTGTTAATTTTTTCCCCCGCGTTTTACTAGCTATTTTTATCTTTTTATATTAGGCCCTTTTTTTTTTTAATAACCAAAAACTTTCCATAATGATTTTAATTCAAATTATATTACATTTATCAATTAATTTAGGAAGATCTGACATTTTCATAACATTAACTCTTGCCAGCAAGAAACATGGTATATGTTTTTCCATTTATTGAGGTGTATCTTCTAAAGTTTTGTGCTTTTTTTCTGGTTATGCCAGAAGTTCCCAGTCTTTCTTGATTCATAACACCCTTACTGACTCAGTAACCTCAGTAAAGGTTAGCACCTTTGGGCTAAAAGATATACCCAGTATTTCTGTTTATTAAGTAGTCAGACCCAAACAACTTCATAAGTACTTATATTCTAACAATAATTATTTGGGAGGTATCATATACACAAATGAAAAGGGTTTTTTAAAAAATTTTTAAAATAATTACAGTTACTTACTAACGGGATATCTGCATCTATACGAAATCTCAAGACTTGGATTAATCTTGGATGTAGCCACCCTTATTTCTTGTTCTGCGTTGATTTTTTGTGCAGAACTTGTTTTTTTTTTCCCACAGAAACTGAAAACCCAGCTTTGCAAAGATAGGACATTTTCAGAGGAATATAGTATTATCTAATGTTTAATTATGAACTACCTAAATCTAGTAGTTCACCTGGAATCCAACAGGTACTCCATATCATAGTGTTTCTCTCAGGTATTCAAAATATCCCACAGTGTCCCTGGAAGTTCACCTTGACACCGGAAGCACTGTGGTGCACCATGTGGGTATAATGAGGTTTTGCCATTTTTTAAATGTTTATTCCTAAATATTTTGCACCTTTTCTTGCTGTTCTGAATGGGATTCCCCCTCCCCATTGTATTTTTTAACTCTTTATAACTGATGTTTTAAGAAGCTGTTAATTTGTGGAGCACCTGGCTGGCTCAGTGCATTAAGCGTCTGCCTTCAGCTCAGGTCATGATCCGGGAGTCCTAGGATCAAGCCCCACATCGGGCTCCCCATCAGCAAGGAGTCTCCTCTTCCCTCTACTCTCCCTTGCCTCATGCTTTCTCCCTCTCAAATAAATAAATAAAATCTTTTTAAAAAATATTGATTTTGCATATTGCTTTTGTTAAATTAGCAAGTCCTTTTTCTTCTCTCAGCTACAGTTTCCTCATCTATAAAATGAAGATCAAGTAAATTAATATATGTAAAGCCCTTAGCACAGGACTGAGTACATAGTAAGCAGTTGAAAATCCTGGCCACTATTACCTGTAATGAGAGGACATTACCTATCACACTGGATTGCTGTGAGGATCAAAAATCATATATATTTATGGATGTGTTTTGTTGATTGTATTATACTATACAAAGATTTTTATTACAAATAACATTAAATTTAGTACTGCTTCAAAGAATGATAGTCTTAACACTAGAAGACTCAGACCATAGAGGAGAAAATCGGAAATTTGTGTTCTTTTTCATGTAATACAAAGGGAGAAGAAGCCACTTAAATCATGAATCCCTGTGAAGCACTATGCAGTCCTTAGGAGGGAAAAGATCTGCTTTGCAGGAAAGGCTGACTGGACCCAGGATTGTTTGTGACTGCATGGCATGTGAGCCTTCCAGAAAGGACACATTAAGCACCCCCTCCAATTATTGTGGCTTATTAACCCCTTAAGGGAGATTAGCCCTACTTGCAACGTACCTCTAGCATTTAGTGCCTAGATACAGAGCAAAAGGAAGAATTGGAGAATTCCTAGGAGAGGCTAAAAATAGAAATGCAAGGGAATCTGGGAAGTAAAGATGCAAAGCCAGAGGCCAAAGGCAAGGGCAAAGGGAAGGATTTGGTAGAAGGTTAGAAGTAAAGAAAGAAGGGAACAGAGAAATATAAGGGTAAAAAAGTACTTTAAGAGCCACCGTGGGATATTTATTTATTATTTCAATTTATTAAACTATGCCCAGTGCCAAGCTTTCTGGATACACACAGAACAGTAAATAATATACGCCCATCTCTACTTCCAACTTTGTATTTTTCCTTTCTTTTATTAGTTGCATTCCCCATCTCCCATTTCCCATTATTAGCTATCACTCCAAATCCCCTGCCAAGAAGACAGATGAGTGGCTCCCACTGGATTCACAGGATTCTTTCTGGACAACTTGGCCAGTATTTCATTTCCACACACATTCCACTTGCCCCTCCAGAACACTCGAGCCAGGACCCCTCCGTGTATGCACATGATATTTATGAAAGAGCAGGAATGGGCATGTACTGTTTTGATCTTACTCTTAGTCCTGTCTTGAAAAGAGAAAGGATTTTTTGACTTGAGAAATTGGGCTGAGCATTCTCACTCGGCCTCTGAAATTTTTTTTTAATTCCTTTGTAACATTTATCTAAAATTGTTGATTTAATGGCTGCTGTTGATTATAGGGAGATCTACATTGACCCCACTTTTAAGAAACTTGTTCTAGAAAGTAAGACAGGGCCTCTAAAATCGGAGCGCCATCTATGTGTCAAGCCCTTTCTTTGTTGCTTTAATTTAACTCTCATGTCAACCCTTAGAGGTAGACATTATCTCCATTTTACAGAAGTTACTATTATCTCCAGAGTTACATGGCTGCATGTGTCAGAGCAGGGATTTAAGCCTGTCTACTTAATTTCAGATTTTGCTCTTTCTGCTATACTATATTGCTTCCAGCAAGAATAGGCACCAAGCTAAGGAGGAAAGATACTTGAATGAAAAGTATAAGAAGAGTATATAAGACCTCTGGCTTTAAATAAGCTTGCAGGATGCTTTTAGCAGCCTTTGAATGGCTATTACTGTTTTTAATGGATTGTTACTCTTGTGTTTAACCTTTATAATTTGGCATGGCTGTATCCATTAGGTACAAGATAACTGATATTATTGGGAAGGAAGAGGGACTTGGAGCAGAGAATCTTCGGGGCTCTGGAATGATTGCTGGAGAATCCTCATTGGCCTATGATGAGATTATCACCATCAGCCTGGTAAATCTTAACAGAATATGACCTTTTTGAAGGACCGACTGTGTGACTAGGAGTTATTTTTGTCCCATCTCTGCTATTCAGTCCCAAATGAGAACATTTCTTAAAAATTATATATCTACAATTTGATTTTCACTCTGCATCCTAATGTAAATAATTGAATATCCCAGATAAACCTAGCACCTCATTTTAGCCTTTAGTTTAACTTTTTTCTCTAAGCATTCTAACAGAGCTATAACGGCTTGAATTTCTTTTTTTTTTTTAACTAATTTTCCTCTTACCTCTAGTGTAGATGCCAACCACCTGTGAAACAGGCAAAAGTATAAGAGAAGTAAAGAGCCTATGAACCTTTAAGGGTCTAATACTTGAATCATTCATCGAATTCTGTACCATCTTTTCTTTACCAGGGAATTGTGAGGCTTAATATTGTTAATCAAACTTTGCAAAAAGCAGTATTTTTTTTCTGTTAATGTGGATTTTATACATCTGTGCCTTAGTTCTTACAGCTGGGGAGGGACATAAATATGTGACATGTAGAATTTATTCTTTTCTTTCTTTCTTTTTTTTTTTTTTTTTTTTTTTGAATTTATTCTTTTTGAAGGTTACATGCCGGGCCATTGGGATTGGGGCTTACCTTGTCCGGCTGGGACAGAGAACCATCCAGGTTGAAAATTCTCACTTAATTCTGACCGGAGCTGGGGCCCTCAACAAAGTAAGTTTCTAGGGTCTGGGAGAAGTATGTGAAGCTGTTTGGAGATGATTGTGAATTCTTAATTCAAGACCCTGATTGAGGAGAAGCCATTCAGGCCATGCCTCCTTCAATCTTGTTTCCCTCTCCCTCCATCTTTCCTGCCCGTCACCTTGCTTACCTATTCATTCA
The DNA here is from genome assembly GCF_009829155.1 of Mustela erminea. Classification (NCBI taxonomy): domain Eukaryota; kingdom Metazoa; phylum Chordata; class Mammalia; order Carnivora; family Mustelidae; genus Mustela; species Mustela erminea. The sequence goes on from NC_045631.1 coordinate 25,442,691, forward strand.
TTCATTTATTGTATTCAGCAAATATTTTAAGGACCTGCTATGTGCCAGGCACTGTTCCAAGCCCTTTGGATATGTTCATGAACAAACCATATAGAACTCATGCTGTGAAGGATTTACATTCTAGTGTCTTTCTAGAAAGAGAATTAATTGAATGCTTTTTTTTCTGCTCTCCTTCCCTTTTTCTCATCTATGAATAAGTGAAGAGATCTCTTCCCAGATGCGGAGCTGTCTCTGAAACATCTTCTGAACGTATTGACAATATCAAGTTTTAATGTACTGAGAAATTTGTGAATGTACCTCTTAAAAAGGACAATTAACAGTGGTCCATTTTACGTAGAGGAAGTAATTGGTAAATACTGAATGGAGAGATGGGTGGACAGATGCTTGGATGGATTGCTGGAAAAGAGTATGACAGAGATTTATCATGCCCGAAGAAGAAATTCTTACGCAAGATGCCTGGGTGGCTCAGTCAGTTGGATGTCTGACTCTTGATTTTGGCTTGGGTCATGATCTTGGGGTTGTGGGATCAAGCCCTGCATCAGGCTCTGTGCTCAGTGGGGAGTCTGCTTGAGGTTTCTCTTTCTCCCTCTGCCCCTCTCCCCTGTGCTCATCATCTTTCTCTTCCTCCTCTCTCTCTCAAAATAAATCCTAACAAAGAAAGGGTGGTGGGAGGGAGGAGGAAGGAAAGAAAGAAGGAAGGAAGGAAGGAAAGAAAATCTTGTGCCTTTTTAATCCGAGCTCATTGGGGCTTTTCCAAGGCGGGGGGAAGAAAAAAAAGTTTGTGAGGTCACTGCTTGTAAGAGTGAAAACTATCTAAGAACACCTGGATGTACAAAAGGCGATGTAGTTCTGATTTCTCTGGAGACATAGGAAAATTATTTTCTCTCCAGAGCCAGGAATATGTAATAGTCTGGGACCGGCTGGCTCACCTTGTCCAACTAATGTAACCTCTCAGCTCCTCCGATTTCTTTGTCTGTCAAAGGGGGGTAATAATTTACACACTTAAATGATATGGTGGACATCAAATGGGAAAACATGAGTAAAAGTACATCGTACCTGGCACAAAGTGTTGATCCTCTTTACAACTTCAGTTCCCTATTCGTCTTTCTTACATGATTTGCTGATTTATCTTGAGTTATATGCACGCTGAATTATATCAGATACTGGGTTTACTAGACTTGCACAGACTTTCTCAAACCTTGACTTTCCAGGGGAAAGATAGGAATCAAATGTCCTGTTATCTCCTTTTTGAAAAGCTGATATATCCACTGGTCCAGTTAGCTTTTGGAGCTGTCAGAAATGAGGAGAATCGTTTGATGTGATCAGTTTGCTCTCTACATTCATATGAGGTCTGTATCCTTGCTTTTCCCTCCAAGTAAAGGCAAAAGCAGAACTACCAATGGCAAACTTGGATACCCCGCTCCCTTTTTGGAAAGTGGCTTAGAAATAAAGATTGGGAACTGCCACTACGAAGGAGACTATTACTGTGGGAGTAACTGCTGAGAATCTTATTTTATTTTATTTTTTTTCAAGTTGCTCTTTTGGATACCTTCTTAGGATGAGATATTGATGACTATAGAAAAGAATTGTAGGTGTGACTATCTGTAAGGGTAGAATTTTAAAAAGACACATGTATTCCCTTAACGTTCCCATCCTTTCCCCTTAGCAAAAAGCTAATTTCTGAAATGTATTTCATTACGTTTTCTTATTTTCTTCCTAATAATATGTTATACGCAAAGAGTAATACAAAAAGCAAAGGTGCTTTTGCTGCTGCTGGGGGTTTTTGTTTGGTTGGTTTTTGGTAAAAACTTGCTAGTTGCATTCCATTTGTGCCATAAAGAAAGCACTAGGGAATTTTTCTTAAAATCTGGTTGAATTGTTCTGATCAGATTTATTATGTTCCCCCCTCTTCATAGCCTGCAGGGCTGCTTGTTGAAGGAGAAGTGTAGTTGCAGGGGGAAAGACGGAAAGCTGCAGCCGTAACTTACCAGACAATGCTCCTTTTCAGAAGGATGTGATCATTTGTAGCTGAAGGGAGAGAGCAAGTTATAGAGGTTACCTAATCCTGCCCTGCCTGCTTCACTGTGTTCATGTCAGTGCCTCTTCAGTACATAGACATGTTGGAAGACACCCGATTTCATGCAAATTCATTCAGAATGTCCTGTGTGCCCCTTCGCCTATCCAGGATGAAAAAGGACACTATACGGAAGCTGTACGCTTAGATTGCTTCTTCCGACTCACTCCTTTTGCGTGTTCTGTCTTTGTGTATAAGTGGTGCTTTCGACATCTCTGTTTGCCTTTCTTTCTGTAGGAATCTGTCTCTGTGGGTGTGTGCAGGTCACTCTGAGGGTGAGTCTCTTCCTGGGTGAGTGCTGGTGTCTCTCTTTGTGTCTGTATCTTGCTTCTAGGTCCCTCTCTTTCTCTCTGTATGCCTCCCTGAGTATCCATGTGTGAGGAAGTCTTTGTGTGTGTCTGAAAACACTGTAGAGCTTCCTTAAGCCTTAACCATTTTGCTCGGGTGTGCGTGTACCTGTGCAAAGTGGAAATGTAGGTAGTATATGCAAGCTTTGAGACTGTAAACATTTGACCCCCACCTTTTTGAGTCTTCATCCTTTATGTTAAACATTGGGGTGAAGAATAGGAAGGGAGGGGGTGTGCAGAGGTTGTAGGAAAAAAGAAATCTGTGTGTGCAAGTGCCGATCCCGTTGACCCCTTTGAAAATTGAAATAATGATAATGCGCGTCTCCTGACTGCATCAAAGTATCAGCACATCAAAAGCCAGGAGGCATGAAATGCAAATGATAAAGTGAAAGCAGATGGATTGTGCATGATCGCCTGATGCCCAATGAATTTTAAAAGGTGCCGGTTTGCAAGGGGGGGTATGGTGGGGGTTGGGGGTGAGGGGACTGAAATAAACACGTTATCCCTGCAATTTTTTTTTTTGTTCTTGACGCTCACTCCTGACAATATTTTTTCACACTTGAGTGAACACCCACTCCATCTCTCTCTCCCTTTCTCCCTCTCTCTTTCTCTCTCTCTTTCTCTCTCCTCTCCAAATCCCCGCCCCCCCCCGGCCCCCAGCTCTTACACGTCTCAGGTCATGTCGCTGCAGCTCCGGTGGAAATAATAAGATATAAACCACGAGGTTGTTATTTGCATAGAAATAGCATGGAGCCCCAGGCAGCAAGGGAGAAGGACACAGGGATCATTTGTCTAAAATTTTAATGAAAACTTTTGCTGAGGCAGAGATTTTTTTGGAACTTTCTTTCTCCCTGCTTTTCTCCTCCCCTCCCTACCCCACCCCCAAGCCCCATCGCTGATTTGACTTAACATGGTTCAATTTAAAGAGAAAGGGTTGACACACCACCTATCATATTCCTGTAATACAGCAACATGTAAATTGTTTGTTCCTTTAATAGATATGAAGCTGGAGAGACACACATTCCCAACTTAATACATTGCATGTATGCGTCAAGCTTTTATGGCCACACTCCATCTCAGTGCACACGTGATGTTGCCTGTCGTTAGCCGACCTGTTTTTAATTAGTTTAGACCTTCCTACCTTTTGCTTCCAAAGACTCTTACTTTTTTAAAGGTTTTCTCTTTGTAGCCAACAGTCGTAACCTGCAAATAAAAAATAATATTCTGGCAGTTTCCTGTTTTTTTTTTTTTACTTTCAGTGGTTTTACTGTATATTTACACATTTTATTCAGGGGCACCATCCTTTGCCACTGTGTCTTTTGTTCCAAAACCAGAAAGTGCTTCCTGCATTTGTATTTTTATCCCTTTACCCTTGCCTCAGTATTTGTATAATCTCTTTTCTTGTCTATCTTGCTTTCTGTTGCCCATAGTTATTTGTAAAACATTGAGAATATTACCAAGTTGAGAATTGCGGTATCTGGGTTTTTTTAAGTGCCGCAGAAGCAGATTTGCCATTTAAACTAAAGACAGTGGGCTGGTCATTAGAAGCAGTCTGGATGACTTTATTTGAAACTTAAAATCAAGAACATGAGTCTAGCTCCTTGTGACCTTCTGGGGTGAGCTAGTGGTGTCAGGGCTGTTTTACAGATGAGAAGACTAAAACAGAGGTAAAGCGACTTGGTTCCATAGGCAGAGATTAAATCAGCATGAGAACATGAATTTCCATGTCTCCCCCAAATTTCATTCAAGATGGGCTCAGTCCCCTGTGTTTAGTGTCCACAAAGCCTGAGAAGAGAAGATGGTCTGGTCATTTTCCTTTTTGTGCAAATGTCATGGGCATGATGACCTAACTCAGAGAGGCTTCCAAGGGTCTGCTATCTCATGTCACCCAAGGTAGAAGATCATGGGTTTCTAGCTCTACAAACTGTAGGCTGTAGGTGGCAGATGGCTTAGAATGCCTCACTGAGTGGTAAGACAGACCTGGTGGATGGGACAGACTAGCTGGCTTGAAGGGTGTCATGCTAGCCTGGCAGAGACAGCAGCCTGTCTGCTCCGGGAACTGGTAAGATGGACCCTTACAGGGCTGGGACAGTTTTTAGTCATAAACTCCTAAGTCAAGGTGCCACTGGATATTTCCAGGAACTTGACTCCATTAGGGAATCACTGTGACCTGCCTTCAGCCTGAACTCCTCTCTGTTTCTACACAATATCTTGAACATGACATTAGGTGGTGGGTAGGCTCAAAGGACTAGTATTGTAAGGGAACACTGATATAAATGAGACCTGCTAGTTCTCAGTCCATCCCCCAGATTGGTGAAATATACACAGACAAATCAGAATTTGCAATTTATAGCCTATCCTAATTGTCTGTGGAGGTAGGCATGTGCCAGTGGCTGTGATAGATGGATTTTAGATTCAGGAGTTGATATGTGACATTTTAAAGCTTCTCCTTTAAGGGAAAAAAAACTCCCATAATCTCATCTCCCTTACCCTGTCTCTACTGAATCTGCCGGAAAAGAAGAGATTAGATGGTGGTATGGCTAGGGCTATATATGTTAGGCCAATAGGGCCCTAATTCTAACCTTGCTTTTGAGACTTGATACAAGTCCTTCTCTGGATCTTAGTTTCCAAACATATTTTTATGTGTCTGTGCAATGTGAAATGTGAAGTTGTTGCTCATTTTGTCAGATACAATATCAGAGTTCCTCCCATGAGCTTGTGGGACTGGGGACTTGTATATTCTCTGTTCTCCCCCGTGACTCTGTGACACACAACATGAGAGAGTCATGGAGGCTCAAGAAGGGAAGGAGAGAGGAGCGCCTGGCTGGCTGGCTCAGTCAGTAAAGCATGTGGCTGTTGGTCTTGGGATCACGAATTCGAGCCTCACATTGAGTGTAGAGATTACTTTAAAGAATCATAAATGAAAATAATTTTTTTTAAAAAGGAAAGATAATTTGGCTCTCACCATGAGTGAGCATTATAACTTTCACGTAACTTAAAGAGCTGGAATGGTTAAAAGCATGGACACTAGACCCAAGCTACATGGGTTTAATTCCTGGCTCTACTACCGACTAGTTGTGTGACCTTGGGACAATAACTTTGCTGGGTCGCAGTTGTACTAACTTAAATGAAGATAATAATAGTACCTGTTTACCAGGTCTTGTGAGGGTTAAATGTGTTGATACAGGTAAATCACTGACATTGTTGCAGTGGTCCCTGAGATGAATATGGAGTCCTTTCTTGTTGCAACTCATGATTCAGGCCCTGGAAAGGAAATAAAAACACAACATTCTCTCTACTTTCTGATCCTTTGAGAGCAAAAATTCCTTTTAAGAAAATGTTAGGTGTCAGTGCCGGCCGTAGCAGTACATTCATGTATTGACTTTCCCAATAGATGTTATCTAAAGACAATCACCGCACTTTGGAAAGCCATTAACGTCAGAGACACCATGTTCAGTCCTGATAGGGTAGTATATGTGTCAGTCATCTGTCTACAGAAGTCCCCAAGGACTTGTTGCTACAATAGCCCATAATCACTCTAAGGATCAGACCAGCAATTTGCATTTTTAAAAGTCCCTAACTACCTATTTTCACAATAGACAGTCCCTGTACTCCGGAAGCTCCAGATGGGATCACTCTCCCTTTAAAGAGGGCATTTGAGCTTCCTTTCTGAGTAAGCCTGGCTTTAGCATTATGAATGAGTTCTCAGAAAGGATTCTAATGGGCACATCTTGGTTTTCAAGCCCTATTCTCCATACCCCAAACACACACACACACACACACACACACACGCACACACGCACACATGGAATGGGCAAACCTGGCCCCATTTTGGGGGTTAGTCTATGTTTCATTTGATGTTCCTCAGGTTTGGTAGTTCCTCAAGGAGTTGTTTTGTGTTTCACCTTGGTTCTTCAGGTATGTTTGACTCCATTAGGGAATCACTGTGACCTGCCTTCAGCCTGATCGTCCGGTTTGGAGATCTTGCAGGGTAGAATTTCTCTTTAGAGCTCCTTTAGACATTGCCTCTGACTAGAGAGATCTGTGTAGGTATGGTGGCTTGGAGACCAATGACTTGGGAGAACCTCAGATAAGTATCAATACTGAACTTCTAGATGAAGTGAAAGCTCTGAAGCACTGCCTGAGGCTTTAAAGACAGACTCAGGAATTGCCGTGTTTGACAGCCTCTTAAAATTTGCTCAAACTTCTTGAAGTTACAAAATCTGTAGATTAAAAAAAAAAAAAAAAGCAAATAGAAACTATTGATTATTCCCCTCCCTGCCATTTATTAGGTAAGTAACTTTGGGCTTTCATCTATTTCAGTCTCAGTTTCCTCTTTACAAAACACATTTCCCACTTCAAGATGAAGACCAGAGGATCTCTTGATCTGAAATACTCTTTAATTTCTAGTACTTTGTTGTGCTGTGAAGATGTATATTAATTTGTAGCCAGGAAATTATGTTAGGCTGGAGCAGGGGGAGGGTAGATTGGGGATGAGGGTGGGTAGGATCTAAAATAGTTGCTACATATAAGGGTGTTATATACTAGGTAGATTACATATTAGTGATATGTGAAGTTACTACATAGTAGCAAGATTAGGAATGGGAGTTGTAAAGCATAATTACTGAAAAATGTGTTCATCTCATTTCTTGTCCATATTACAGAAAAATAAATGCCACATAGTAGTTATGGTAGTACTGCTACTACTGACGACAGCAAGTGGCCATAGAATTATAATTATTGGAAGTGGGAGATCTTCAAAAGCCCAACCACCCAACCATTGTTTGAATTTCTTCTGTAACACCACTGCCAAATAATCATTTGGTTATGCTTGAAAAAACCCAGCTGAAGGGGAGCTCGGTACTTTATGAGCCAGTCCCTTTCATCTATATGAAGTTCTTTCTTACATTTAGCTACAGACTGTTCCTTTGCATAGACAGGCCAATTCCTTTTTTAAAATAGTGTTCAAAATTAGCAAAGCAGCTCCTAGTGTGGTGGTGTAACCATGTACTTTGCTTTCAGAGTCTAGCCTTGTCTTAAGAACAAACACAGCAAAGATGAAAATGCTATCCAAAGATAGAAAGGAAACTGGTTTCATAAATAACATTCTTGCCAGCCAAAACTGAAATGAAGGATTACAGGAGAAATAGCTCAAACTTCCACCATTTGAAAGTACTCTGTAGAATGTTGGGGGTCTGCTGTATAGTGTCCCATAAAGCATTTGGAGCCTGATTATCTCCTGTTTCCCCACCACTGGCCTTGTTGACCCTATACACAGTCAGAGAATGATTTCTTGGGTCTGTGTGTTTAGATACTAGTTAAAACTCATTGGGTCCAATGTTAGGTAGTACTTATTTCAGGAATCAGTAAAGATGATGTGGACTGAGGTACACAACCAAATCTAAAATCTAAACCAAATCTAAAATCCTAGAATCAGTTCCCCTCTCACCTCACTGAGCAGCCTCCAGCTCACTTTCTATACGTGCACCTTTGTCATCTCTCTGCCATAGCTCCGGAGTGTCCATTTCAACTTCCAGGATTGTGCTGCTTTCTGAGTGTTGGGAGGGAAGAAGTGCCTCTGTCTCGCAGGCTCCGTGGCATGCAGGGTTTCTGCACTTTCTGCCTCTAACAAAACACTGTCCCTGAACGCAAGCTAAGTGCCCTTGTAGGACTGTGAGCATGATCCCTTAGGTAGAGCTGATCAGCTTCTTCATTTTTCAGGCAGTCATATGTTAGACCTTCTTATGCTGGATTTTCTTCACCTTTCTCTCTTTCTATAAATGTTCATAGCTCTGTCTTTGCAAATTAGTGTTCACTGGAAGCTTTGCTATGCCATTTACCCTACTCTTCTCCCTTTAACCTTTCTTCTCCCCAGTCCCAGCCTGAAACCCAAGTAAATTAGCTTCTCACCCCTGGCCCCCAGTTTAAAAAAAAAAAAAAAAAGAACCATACTCCTCCAACAGTGTCTGTTCTTGGATTTGCAGTCAGCAGCCATCTCCAATAACCATCAGGCTGTCAGCTTTGCAGCTCCCCACTACCTCCCACCTCCCCCATCACTCACCAGAGGAAAAAGAGAACCAGAGCAAGAGCTTGAAATATATCATGCAATAGTGTATCATGAATTTGTTGTGAATCACAGCGGTGAAGCAGGTTTATTTATTTCTGAGACCTTAAATCAATACAAAGTAGGTCTCTTAGTTCTGAAGCTGGGATGGAGTGTGAAAAAATGAGCCCATTGTACTCTTAAAACTTTGGGGAAAGGAGATGACAGCTATATAATTCCATTTACCAGGCACTAGGGGCTTTAATGTGAAGGTGACAGGGAGCTCTTTGTGCATTTAGAGCACCATATCTTCTAAATAAAAGATCTGTAGACTTGATAGTGGAGCATAGCTCCAAGTTTAATAATCTCCAAGCATTAGACCGAGCCAATATGTTCCCAAGTCAGAGAGTTCCCCCCCAAACACTCATAAATTAAAAGTGCAAGAACTGCACACGTTGGTAGATTAGGAATGCAAGGACTCCAGTCTTTCCTAGGAGAAAGACAGACCTGGGCTCTGGCTGTGCACAGGCTGCTCTGTGAATATGATAAAGACGCAGAAAACGAGACTATTTAGAAACCTGGCTCCTGGCTGTTCATCATTCTAGGGAATGTCCCCTGTGCTGGATCCATATCTAGCTCTGTCCTCTCTCACTGGCCATCTTCATACATCTAATCAGCTAATGTACACAGTCAGGAGTGTTGAATTATGAAAGGAGAAGCTTTAAGAGCTGGTTAGATTGAACTACAGATTACCATGCCCAAGCGTCGAGTTTTTCTGGTTGATTCTTGACTGGTTCCTAATTTTAATAATGTCTCAGTGTCTGGAATTTAAGCCTTTTGAAATAGTATGTTCATAAGAGAAATTGACAAATCAGTGTTATTGAGGAAAAGGACCCACCCAAATTTCACTAACAGCATACAGTGCAAATATGAGAAGTGAAGACCATTGGAACATAATCAAGTTTTGAGTATCTTCATTTTCTATCTGACCCACTGATAAAATATGCCTTTTCTCAACAGATAAAGCAGGTTTATACAGCTCAGTAGAGCAACCCTAATATAATATGGCTTGATATTAGATAGAGTTACTAGCTTAATTCAGGCTCAGGTAGAGAATTTTGAAAGAAAAACCCAATGTCTGCACTGGGGAAAACTAAAAGGATGGGAAAATTGAACCACTCATTTTGCTTAAGAAAGCTGCTACATTTATAACACTAATATGGAAGTTTTCTTTTGCTTATAGTAGTTCAACTTGCTGAAAATATAAATCAAAGCTGAGTTTTTATAGAGCACTAAGCATTATGGCAGTTCACATGCATTTACTGCATGCCAGTTAGGTGTAAAGTTCTGTTCTTGTGCTGTGGGCATACAGAGATGATTTCTGCTTTCATGGAGCTTCACATTTAGCCTTGAAAGACAGTAACAGGCTTTTCATGTGTTCTAAGGGTAAAAAATAAAATCGCTGCCCACCCTTTGTAAATAAGAAAACACAAACAAAAAGGCTGCTGGGATGAACAGCTGGTGCTACTGCATGAGAAACGGGGCCCCGGCGAGCATGGAACTCTTGACCTCACCCCCGGTGGGCCCAGGAGGTCAGTCACACAGCCCTCTGCCTTCCACACCAGCCTCATGTCTTCTGTCCTCGTCAGAAACCCACTGGAATTTTTAAAAAACTTTCCATCTTTTGAAAACATCTGCTAGAAGAATGTTATTGAGAATATGTGAAGACTCTTCACAACTCAATTATAAGAAAACAACAGTCAGTTTAAAAATGCTTTAATTTGGGGGACCTAGGTGGCTCCATCAGTTAAGCATCTGGTTCTTGATTTGGGCTCAGGGTCATGGGATGGAGCCCTATGTTGGGCTCCACGCTCAGTGAGGAGTCTGCTCGAGATTCTCTCTCTCCCTCTGCCCCCTGCATGCCAACGCTTGCTCACTCTTTCTAAAATAAATAAATCTTTTAAAAATTAAAAAATGATTATTGACATTGGGGAGGGTATAGTGCTATGGTGAGTGCTGTGAAGTGTGTAAACCTGGCCATTCACAGACCTGTACCCCTGGGGCTAAAAATACATTATAAGTTTATAAAAAAAAATAAAAAGATTTTAAAAATTTAAAAATGGGTTTAATTTAATTTTCTAAAGAAATTTGAACAGACATTTCAGCAAAAAAGATAGGAGGACGGTAAATGAGCACATGAAAGGTTGCTTATCATTAGGGAAATGCAAATTTAAAACCACAATTAGGCATCACTAAAACAAAGGAAAAAATGTATTTAATAAAGGAAAATTTTAACTGACAATATTAAGTATTCATGAGAATGCAGAACAACTGGAACTCTTGTACATATTGGTGGGAATGTGAAAGGGAACAGCCACTTTGAAAAAATGTAAACAAGAATGAGATCTTGCTATTTGAAACAACATGGATGGATGTAGAAGATATAATGCTAAGTAAAATAAGCCGGTCAGAGAAAGACAAATACCATATGATTTCACTCATATGTGGAATCTAAAAACAAAACAAAGGAACAAAGGAAAAAAGACAAAAAACCAGACTCATTACAGAGAACAAAATGATGGTTTGTAGAGGGGAGTTTGATGGGGGTGATGGGTGAAATAGGCAAAAAGTAAAAGAAAAAGTACACTGATCTAGATGAGCCCTGAGTAATACAGGAAATTGCTGAACCATTATATTGTATAATTGAAGCTGGTACAACACTGTATGTTAATTGTATTTCAATTAAAAAAAAAAGTTTGGCACCTTTTTAAAAAAAGATAAATTTTTGTATACAATCTGCAGTTCTCTTCCTGGGAGAAATGAAATATACATCTACACCAAAACCTGTCCACAAATGTCAGTTGCAGCTTTATTCATAATATCCCCAAACCAGAGATGACCCACTTACCTAAATGTCCACCAAGAGACAAACAGATGAACAAATTGTGGTACTTCCATAAAATGGAATATTATGGCACAGTGAAAGGAACTTCTGACACCTATATCAGCATAAATGAATCTCAGATGTATTACACTAATTGAAACTAGACTCCAAATACTAGGTAGTATATTTATATTTATAGACATCATAGGAAAGGTAAAACTTTTGAGGCAGAACACAGGGAAGAAGGGAATTGATTATAAAGGAGATGAGGGAAATTTTTTTAATCCAAGTGTAGTTATCGTACAGTATCATACTGGTTTCAGGCATACAACATAAGTGCTTCAGCAGTTGTGTACATGATGAAGCGGTCACCACCATACAGCTAGCTACCACCAGTTATCTTAACAAAGTTGTTACCATATTGGGTTTTTTAAAAAGATTCTATTTTTTTGTTTGTCAGGGAGCAAGAGAGCACAGGCAGGGGGAGCAGCAGGCAGAGTGAGAATCAGGCTCTCCCCTGAGCAAGGAGCCCGATGCAGGACTCAATTCCAGGACCCTGGGATTATGACCTGAGGCAAAGGCAGCCGCTTAACTCACTGAGCCACCCTGGCAGCCACCATATTGTTGACTATATTGCCTATGTTTTACATTACATTCCCATGACTTATTTTTTTTGTAACTGGAAGTTTGTACCTTTTAATCTCCTTCCCCTATTTTGTTTACCCTCCCCCCAACACATTCCAATGGTGGCAACCACCATTATGTTTTCGGGAGTCTCTTTGGTTTTTTAGATTCTGCATATAAATAAAGCCATATGGTATTTGTCTTTCTCTGATTTATTTCAGTTAGCATAGTATCTTTAATGTCCATCCATGTCATCACAAATGGAAAGATTTTTTTTATGGCTGAGTAATTCTCTATTATACACACACATCTTCACTATCCATTCATCTGTTGATAGATACTTAGGTTGCTTCCATATTGTGGCTATTGTACATAATGCTACAATGAACATAGGAGTGCATGTATCTTTTTGAATTGGTGTTTTCATTTTGTTTGGTTAAATAGCCAGAAATGGAATTGCTGGGTCATATGGTAATTCTATTTTTAATTTTTTTGAGGAACCTCCATACAGTGGCTGGTCCCATTTGTGTTCCATCACCAGTATATGATGGTTCCCTCTTCTCTTCCTCCTTGTCCAACATTTGTTATTTCTTTTTTCTTTGTTTTTGATACTAGCCATTCTGACGGATACAAGGTTGTATCTTACTGTGGTTTTGGTTTGCATTTCCCTGATGATTAGTGATGTTGAGAACCTTGTCATGTGCCTCTTGGCCATCTATATGTCATCTTTGGAAAATTGTCTATTCAGGTCCTGTGTCTGTTTTTTAATTGGATCATTCTTTTTTTTTTTATACTGAGTTGCGTGCATTCTTTCTATATTTTGGATATTTACCTCTTATTGGATATATCATTTGCAAATACTTCCCATTTATTAGGTTGCCTTTTCATGTTGTTGATGGTTTGATTCACTCTGCAAACCCTTTTTAGTTTGATGAAGTTCCATTGGTTTATTTTTGCTTTTCTTGCCATTGCCTGTGGAGACCAATCCAAAAAAATATTGCTAAAACTGATGTCAAGAATTTACTGCCTATATTTTCTTCTAGGGATTTATGCTTTCTAGTCTTACATTTAAGTCTTTAAGCCATTTTGAGTGTACTTTTGTGTATGGTGTAAGAAAATAGTCCAGTTTTATTCTTTTGCATGTAGTTGTCCATTTTTTCCAAAACCATTTATTGAAGAGCCTGTCTTTTCCTTATTGTATATTCTTGTCTCCTTTATTTAAAATTAATTGGCCATATAAGCATGGGTTTATTTCTGAATGCTATATTCTGTTCCATTGATCTGTGTCTGGTTTTGTGCCAATACCATAATCTTGAATTACGTATAGCTTTGTAACATAGTTTGAAATCAGGGAGTGTGATACCTCCAGCTTTTTTGTTCTTTCTCAGGAGTGCTTTGGCTAGTTAGGTCTTTCATGGTTTCATAGAAATTTTAGGATTATGTATTCTAAATCTGTGAAAAATACCATTTTGATAGGGTACTTTGATGGGGATTGCATTGACTCTGTAGATTCCTTTAGCTAATGTGGACATTTTAACAATATTAATTCTTTCAGTCCATGAGTATAGATGATTTGTCCTTTATTTGTGCCTTTTTCAGTTTCTTTCATCAGTGTTTTACAGTTTGAGAGCACATGTTTTTCACCTCCTTGGTTAAATTTTAATTCTAGGCATTTTATTCTTTTTGTTTTAAGTGGGATCGTTTTCTTAATTTCTCTTTCTGCTAGTTCATCGTTAGTCTATAGAAACACTACAGATTGGGTGCCTGGGTGGCTCAGTGGGTTAAGCTTCTGCCTGCGGCTCAGGTCATGATCCCAGGGCCCTGGGATTGAGCCCCACATCGGGCTCTCTGCTCAGCAGGGAGCCTGCTTCCACCTCTCTCTCTGCCTGCCTCTCTGTCTACTTGTGATCTCTGTCTGTCAAATAAATAAATAAAATCTTAAAAAAAAGAAAGAAATACAACAGATTTCTATATATTAATTTTGTATCCTGGAACTTTACTGAATTAATTTATTAGTTCTAATAGTTTTTTTTTTTTTAAGATTTTATTTATTTGAGAGAGAGAGAAGGAGTAGGGGGAAGGGCAGAGGAGAGGGGAGAATCAGACTTTCTGCTGAGCAGGGAGTCTGATATGAGGCTTGATCCCAGGACTCTGGGATCATGACCTGAGCCAAACAGGCAAACACTTAATGGACTGAGCCATCCAGGTGCCCAAGTTCTAACAGGTTTTTTGGTGGAGTCTTTGGGGTTTTCTCTATAGTATCATGTCATCTGCAAATCATGACAATAAAGAGGTATGCTCTTCTTGTCTAAATTGGATGCCTTTTATTTCTTTTTCTTGTCTGATTGCTGTGGCTAGGACCTCCAGTACCATCTTGAATAAAAGTGATGACAGTGGGCATCCTTATCTTATTTCTGATCTTAAAGGAAAAGCTTTCAGCTTTTCACTGTTGAGTATGATGTTAGGTATGGTTTTGTCATCTGTGCCTTTTATTATGTTGAGGTATGTTCTCTCTATACCCATTTTGTTGAGAGTTTTTTATAAATGGGTATTGATTCTTACTAAATGCTTTTCTGTATTTATTGAGATGACCATATGATTTTTATACTTCCTTCTTTTTTTTTTTAAATGTGGGGTATTACACTGATTCATTTGCAGATATTGAACCATCCTTGCATCACTGGAATAAATCCCACATGATTATGGTGTATCATCCTTTTAATGTATTGTTGAATTCAGTTTGCTAATCTTTTTTTTTGTTTTTTGAGGGTTTTTGCATTTATGTTCATCAGGGATATTAGCCTGTAAGAGTGTGTGTGTGTGTGTGTGTGTGTGTGGTGCTTTGTGGTTTTGTTATCAGGATAATGCTGACCTCATAGAATGAGTTCAGGAGTAATCTTTTCAATTTTTTGGAATAATTTGAGAAGGATAGGTATTAACTGTTTTTTAAATGTTTGGTAGAATTCACCTGTGAAGCCATCTGGACCTGGACTTTTGTTTTGGGGGAGTTTTTTTTGGTTACTGACTCAATTTCATTAATAGTATTTGGTCTGTTCAGATTTTTTTATTTATTCCTGATTTAGTCTTGGAAGATTGTATGTTTCTAGGAATTTATCCATTTTTTCTAGGCTGTCCCATTTGTTGACATATAATAATTATTCACTGTAGTCTGTTATGATCTTTTATATTTCTGTTGTATTGGTTTTAACTTCTCTTTCATTTCTGATTTTATTTATTTGGGCCTCTTTTTTTTCTTATGAGTCTGGCTAAAGGTTTTTCAACTTTGTTTTTCTAAGAACCAGCTCTTAGTTTCATTGGTCATTTCTGTTGTTTTTGTAGTCTGTTTCATTTTATTTCCACTCTGATCTTTATTATTTACTTCTTTCCACTAATCATGGGCTTTGTTTGTCCTTTTTTTAGTTTATTAGGTTTAACGTTAGTTGTTATGTCAGTTTTATTGTTGTTGTTGTTTACTGGAGTAGGCCTACATTGCTATTGAACTTACCCCCCTTAGAACTGCTTTTGCTGTATCCTGTAGCTTTTGGAATGTTGTGTTTCCATTTTCATTCGTCTCAAGGTATTTTTTTTATTTCCTCTTTGATTTCTTCAGTGACCCATTGGTTGTTTAGTAGTGAGTTTGTTGTTTATCCTCTACATGTTTGTATTTTTTTCCAGTTTTCTTGTAATTGATTTCAAGTATGTACCATTGTGGTCAGAAAAGATGCTTGGTATGATTTCAGTCTTCTTAAATTTATTGGTACTTGTTTTGTGGCCTCACATATGATCTGTCTTTGAGGCTGTTCCATGTGCATTTGTTTGTTTGTTTGTTTGTTTTTTAAAGATTTTTTATTTATTTATTTGACAGAGAGATTACAAGTAGGCAGAGAGGCAGGCAGAGAGAGAGAGGAGGAAGCAGGCTCCCTGCTGAGCAGAGAGCCCGATGCGGGACTCGATCCCAGGACCCTGAGATCATGACCTGAGCCGAAGGCAGCGGCTTAACCCACTGAGCCACCCAGGCGCCCTCCATGTGCATTTGAAATGAATGTGTATTCTGCTGGTTTTGAATGGAATATTATACACATACAAACACACACGCACACATCTGGTAGGTCCATCTGGTGTAATGTGTCATTCAAAACCACCGTTTCTTTGTTGATTTTTCTGTCTGGGTGATTTATCCATTGATATAAGTGAGGTATTAAAGTCCCCTGCTATTATTGTATTACTGTCAATTTCTCCCTTTATATTGGTTAATATTTGTTTTTATATTTAGGTGCCCCTATGTTTTGTGTGTAGATATTTGAAATTGTTATATCCTCTTGTTGGATTGATCCCTTTACCATTATGAAATGCCCTTCTTTGTATTTGTTTTAAAGTCTATCTTGTCTGGCATGAGTATTGCTACCACAGATTTCTTTTATTTCCATTTGTGTGGGATATCTTTTTCCATCCCTTCACTTTCAGTCTGTGTGTGTCTTTAGATCTGAAGTGAGTCTCTTGTAGGCAGCATATAAGTGGTCTTTCTTTTTTTTTTTTAATCCATTCAGCCAGTCTTTTGATTGGAGCAGTTAGTCCATTTATGTTTAAAGTAATTATTGATAGATATGTACTTATTGCCATTTTGTTGATTGTTTTCTGGATATTTTTGTAGATCATCTCTGTTACTCTCTTCTCTTGCTCTCTTGATTTATGATTTGGTGACTTCTTTAATGTTATATTGGCATCCCTTTCTCTTTATCTTCTGTGTATCTACTATTGATATTTGGTTTGGGATTATCATGCGGTTCATATATGATATCCTGTGTATATAAGGCTATTTTAAGTTGATGGTCACTTACGTTCAAGTGCATTCTAAAAGCACTGCGTTTCCATCCCCCAACCCACATTTTATGTTTTTGATGTCATCTTTTATATCTTACTATTTTGTGTATTTTTTTTAAAGATTTTACTTATTTATTTGACAGACAGAGATCACAAGTAGGCAGACAGGCAGGCAGAGAGAGAGGAGGAAGCAGGCTCCCTGCAGAGTCCCATGTGGGGCTCAAACTCAGGACCCCTGGATCATGACCCGAACCAAAGGCAGAGGTTTTAACCCACAGAGCCACCCAGGCGCCCCATATATCTTACTATTTTGTGTATCTTTTGACCTCTCTTGTAGGTCTAGATGATTTTTATTACTTTTGTCTTTTAACCTTCATACTAATTATGAAGGTAGTTGATCCACTACCTTTACCATATTTTTGCCTTTACCAGTTAGATATTTTCCTTTATAATAATTTTAATAATTTTCCTATTTCTAGTGATGGCCTTTTCTTTTCCATTTAAAGTCCCTTTAATATTTCTTGTTAAGGCTGGTTTGGTGATGATGAACTCCTTTAGCTCTTGCTTTCTGGGAAACCCCTTATCTCTTCTATTCTGAGTGATAACCTTGCTGGGTGAACTATTCTTGGTTGTAAGTTCTTCCCTTTCAGCACTTTGAATATATCATGCCACTCCCTTCTGGCCTGTAAAGTTTATGCTAAAAAATCAGCTCATGTGTAGATGGAATTAGAGGGTATTATGGTGAGCAAAATAAGTCAATCAGAGAAAGACAGTTATCATATGATCTCTCCGATTGGAGGAATTTAAGAGGCAGGGAAGGGGGTTGTGGGAGGTAGGGAAGGAAAAAACTAAACAAGATGGGATCAGGAGGGAGACAAACTGTAAGAGACTCAATCTCATGAAACAAGCTGAGGGCTGCTGGGGGGGGGTGGTAGGGATAGGTAGCTGGATTATGAACAGTGGAGAGGGTATGTGCTATGGTGAGTGCTGTGAAATGTGTAAGCCTGATGATTCACAGACCTGTACCCCTTGGGCAAATAATACATTATATGGTAATTTTTAAAATAAAAATAAAAAATTTTTAAATATCAGCTCATGGCCTTATGGGGGTCTCCTTGTACGTAATAAATTTTTCTCTTACTTCCCTTAAGATTCTCTCTTTAACTACTGACACTTTGATTATAGTGTATTATAATCAATATAGTGATGTATAGTATAGTATTATGTCTTGGTGTGGCTCTCTGTGGGTTCATTTTATTTGGGACTGTGTTTCCTGGACTTGGATGTCTGTTTCCTTCCCCAGGTTACGGAAATTTTCATCCATTATTTCTTCAAATAGGTTTTCTGTTCCTTTCCTTTTCTCTTTTCCTTCTGGGACCACTACAGGGCAAATGTTAGTATGCTTGCTGTTGTCCTAGAAGTCCCTGAAACTATCTTCATTTTTTCATTCTTTTTTCTTTTTGCTGTTCTCGTTGTATGGGTTCCACTACTCTTACCTTCCACATTGCTGATCCACTCTTCTGCATTATCTAATCTGCTATTGATTCTCTCTAGTGTATTTTTCATTTCAGTTATTGTATTCTTCTGATTTGTTCTTTTTTATATTTTCTCTCTCTTATTGTGTTCTTCCATTTTCTTGAGTTTAGTGAGCATCTTTATGATCATTACTTTGAACTCTTTATCTGGTAGATTGCTTATCTCCATTTCATTTAGTTCGTTTCCTGAGATTTTCATGTTACTGTTTAATTTGGAATGTGTTCTCTTGTCTCATTTTGCTTAACTCTCTGTGTTTATTTTTATGTATTAGGTAGATCACTTTTATCTCCTCATCTTTAAAAAGTGTCTTTATGTAGAGTCTATCCTTTGGAGCCAGTAGCACAAAACCACCCTGTTCACTCAAACCAAGTACCCCCCTGGGGTGTCCCCTGTAGGCTACATGCACCTTCCTGTTGGGGTTGAGCACAGTTAGTGCAGACTTGCTAGTGTGTGAGGCTGGCCCCTCAGGGTTTTACTCTGGTATTGGGGGGAATGAGGAGTCTACGGGTGAATGCTGGAGTGTGGTGAGTAGTGCTAGCACAGGAGATGGAGAATGTCAGAACTGTCTCTCACTGCTACCGGGCCAACTAGGTAGAAGAGGGGATGAAATTGGTGTCTGCTGATGCTTCCTTCCCTGGAGAATATTCCAGCAGATCTCTGCCCCTCTAGCACATGCCTTAAAATTAGTCAGTGAATCTCCTTCACATGTAACTCCCATGCTTTTCAATCTACTGCCTCTACACTGGGATTTGGAGGTAGTAAAATTATGTGAGCCCTTCATGTACAGATTGTTTCCTGCTGCCCTCCTGAACATAAGCCCTACTAGATTTCAAAGCCAGATGTTATAGGAGCTCTGCTTGCTGCTGCAGGTCCCCTGAACTGAGGAGCCCGGTATGGGGCCTGGACCCCTTATTCCTCAGGGAGGGCCTCTGTAGTTGCAGTACCCCTCCCACTGTAGGTCACCGTGCCAGGGGTGTGAGTCCTGACTAGACCTAATACTGCCCTGCCCACTCATCTTGATGTGGCTTTTTCTTTATATTCTTAGTTGTATAAAATCTCTTCTGTTAGTCTTCAGTTCATTTTCAGAGATAGTTTTTCTATATGTAGTCGTTGTTCTGATTTGTTCGTGGGAGGATGTGAACTCATAATCTTCCTGTGCTGCCATCTTGATCCCGCCTCCTAGAGGGAATCTTTTGAGGTAATCTTGATGGTGGTTGTATGAGTGTATATATTTGTCTAAATTCATAAAATCCTACACCTAAGAATGATTTTTCTGTATGTAAATTATACCTCAATAAACTAGATTTTTTTATAAAAATTTCCATATTTGGAAACAATTTATTTTCAATACATTCAAGTCTGTAGATCAATGAGCAGTTGTTGGATCCCTGAGAGAAGTGATTTCTCTTTGGCAATCAGTTTTCACTCTGGAAGCCTATGCCTTTTCTCATACGTTTGACAGGCAAACAGTCATATGGCTCTTCTCTACCCCCATAACATTAAAAATGCATTTCTTTCCTCACATAGTCCACCTTCAAATCCTTGTCATCCTTCTGCATCTAACTCATGACTCTGTTTGCCCCACTCCTCAGTAAGCAGAGGTCTTTCAGGGGCCTATATCTCAGTCTCCCCTTGGTATATCTTCTCCCCATCACTGGTTGCCCTGTCCCTTTCTTTACTCCCAGTTTACCCATCAGCAGACCCAATCACTTCATAATACTGCTGTGTGTGGAGAGGGTTTTGGTCTTGCAGTGGATGGTCTTGAATCCAGTTTGGGCTCAGGTTGGAGGCTCTCCTATCCTGTGCCAGCAGTAGTTCACTGTGCCCCTTCTCGATCCCTAGTCCTAGACTACCAGCTGCCAACCAGCACTCCAGTTTGCCAGTGACAAGTGGCAATGAAGAGGGGAGAGGGAGTTGTAACCCTTAGTCCGTGTATCAAGAGGCTCTGTTTTGGGAACCCCCAAACGTTCTTGGTTGCATAGGCTCCAGTTCTGTCTCCCTAGAGATTTAATTCCATTCACCCTTGGATATATTCCTGGAGAAACATTTACACAGTAATATGTGCTGCACCACTTAAAATTGTTAATTGGAGATTGAATTACTTGTCAGCTTTTAAAAATGTAGTCCTCTCAGGTCAGAGAGGAGGGTGTTAGCAGCAGAGTAGATGAGCTATTGCATTTTTTCCTCTCCCTTCCTCTTTTCTCCCCCCTCCCTTTTCCTCTCTCATTCTTCCTCCTTTCTTTTGTACCTATTTTACCAATTTTTTCCTGCTTCCACTTATTTTTTTCCCATCTCTCTTTCTGCCTTAGCCAAACCTTTATCCATAACCTGACAGATCCCACAGTGACTTTAATATCTAGAATCATGAACAAAGTCCAGTAATGATAATTACCCGGGAAACGTACAAAACCCCGCCTTACATCCTCTTGAGGATGGAAATACCGTAAGAGGTAGGATTGCAGCAAGGACTCAGTTTGTGTAGCCTAAATTCTTAGATGCAAGAGGAATTTTATACTTCCTGCTTCTTTAAATAGAAGCTTGCCCTGACCCAAGAACTGTTTAAAGGGGGGAAAGATTGGCTAAAGGGGGAAAAGCAGCAGTAGATTTCATTTTTTATTCCACCGATATGCATCATTATTTTTCACATCTTCAGCACACGATTGCAAATATTTGCCTGAAAGTCTAAAGGCCCCCAACCTAATGTGTCTATCAGGACAAAGGCAGTTTTTCTTAAAAAATTGAGCTAAGTTGCATCTCTGAAACTTGGAAATCTCCATGCCTGTGCTGACAAATATCCTGACAAGTAAATACTATACTCATTCAGTATTACACAGTGATTTCATTTGCACAAAACCTCACAATGCTCTGCCACTTCAGTCAAACGTCTGGAGCACTGGGGAAAGGAAGAACGTGTTTATCTTGATCTCCAAAAAGGGATTTAAGGGAGAGAGCAGGCGGTATATTAGCCTGTTTTCATTGCCTGTCAGCTGTGGTAAACCTGAGCTGTCTGCGGTGTCTCTAGATAAGCAGCAACAGCAGCAGCAGCCTTAGCATGTATGTATGACTGCGTTCATTTGTACTTCTTATGTATCTCAAAATTTCTAGAGGCCGTGTTGCATCTTCGGTGGAGCCTTTAACAACTGTGTCTCTGCTAATCGCTGGCTTTTAGTTGGGGCCCTTAATTCTCAGGTCTGCCCCCCGCAATGAATGGAGAGCTGGATGAGGCTTACATTTATATCGAGTGGATGAAGATCCTCTTTCCCCTCCAAGTCACCCCTTGCTCAGTTTCTGTGCATGTGGGCACTCTTTAGCGGACTGCCCTGAGGGGCTGCCTCCTCCTAATCTTTTATGGTTCTGCGTCTCCACCTAAACCTGGGGAACAAAAAAGTGGGGCCTCGGAAGCCACCCCTCTTGGAGTGGCTCCTGTGTTTAAATATGGTTACTGATGCTTGATGGGAAGATAAATTAAAAAGTTTGCATCACGCAGTAGAAGATGTGAGACAAGTAATTTGGGAAAGCTGGAAATCCAGCAACTGGATTTGTATAGCTATGTCACGGCTGAAAAACTGACAAACAAAGCTCACCTCCTTCATGAAAATACTAAGTCAGTGAGGCTCGTTTACCCCCCCATTTTTCTGTGAAAGGTTAGTAGGGCAATACTGAAGCATAAAACAGTGGTCCTGCCTCTGTGGGCTCTTCTCTTTGCCTTCCTAGATGCCGATCAGGGTTTGCATAACTGCTCTGGCGTGATCATTTCAGAGTTAGGCAGAATGGATTTGGTCCTCGCCCAGATTCTGCTTCTTTCGTTGGAGCTTTTGTGGTGAAGTATTCTAAAATCATTAAAACCACTTGAGTCAGCAACGACCCCTGTAAATCAGGAGCTATTGTGTGCACCCTCATTCTCCCGGTGCATGCTCCAGACATACGGTCACTGAAGATGAACTGGAGGCTCCTGCTTTCTCTTCACCGACTGTAAAGTAGCTATGATTGTTAGCATTTGTTTGTGATTACTGAAGCAGGTTTCATTTCTGCGTGTCCTTCCCTCCCCGCCCCTACCCCCTAAGATAAGGCCAGTCACAGAGAGCCATTTGGAGACTCTATTAGTCTAGCCTATAATTTTTCCTTTTAATTTTCGAAATAAATGAATTTTCTCACATGACAAACATTTCTTTAGTCCAGAGATGGTGTCCTCGGTTGTGGTAAGCCCTGGTGAGGCTTTTTTCTGAATCAACACTATCTTTTCAGAACAACGCCAACACGTCAGAAACTGAGTTTTGCTTGTAAGGGGAAGATGTCCTAGGTGATTAAACTCTTGCTCCCTCCAAGTTTGTCTCCTGTTAATTTATAGGAGTATGGAGTGGAATGGGCAAGTGGCAGAGCCTCCAAGGGTAGTGCCAGTTCTGGATGCTCTTGCCTTTCGAAATGAGGGACAAAGATATGTGAGGAAGGTGTATTTGAACAGCAAAGCAGCTCTTGGTCCACTTTGGTCCCTTTGCCAAGATTGGTTCTTCTTCTGTCCATCATTCATTTTGGAAGGATGTGAGGTTCTAAGCAAGTGGACATTAATAAAGTACTAGAAATAGTGTTTCCAACGAAAGAAAACCATCTTTCTGAGTAGGAAGCGGCCCCAGCTCTCTTCTAGGCGGCAAGGAGTTCCTGGCTCACACAGATTGTGAACATCAGATATTCAGGGTCAGTGCAGTGTCTCCTTTTTATTTCTTTTCCCCCTTTCCAATTTTATTTTAATAATTAAAAATACTGCTGATCACACTGAATGACTTCTGGCAGAGAGGCAGTCTGTCCCAGAAGGACCAGTTGTGGGCCATCGGGTTTATGACGTCCATAAAACCAGAGCCAGATCAGAGCATCGCCTCCCTGAGTGACAGGGGTTTTGCTTTCACCAGGGTCCCCCCATCAACTGACTGCTTTGGGCATTTGTTTTGGGTTGGTTTTTTGTTCCGTTTTGTTTCCTGATGCATGTGTGACTATACATGTGTGCACACATTTAAAGATATAAATGAAACAGGTATGTAATGCCCTCTGCCTGTTAGAAAGACTAAAGCCATCAAAATAACAAACGGCGTGTATTTGCTAGAATGTCAAAGTTATGAGTTTATTTTGTAATGATGTGCTCCTGCCTTCATGAGGTAAACTGGCCGTGGCGGAGGTGTTATTAGTAATATGGACTCAGTGGAGCAGAAAGCCGAGTGACCGAGAGATCAGTGTATCAGTCAGAGAGAGGGCAAATGGAAAGAGACAGCAGGAGAATGAGAAAGGAGCCACAGTGCCTGGGCTGAGATTAAAGACAGACTGAGAGGAGGAGGGGGAGCCCAGTGGTCACATTCGGTCTCCCCTGTTCCTGGGGCTCCTTCGAGGAGTTGCCGGTGTGTTGCTCAGCTCAGGGCTGTCTGCAAAGACTGGTTCTCTGCACTTCCTCACCAAGGAAAGCAGTTTTGCTCTCCATATTCCTTTCCGAAGAGTCTCTTCCTCCCTGCCTCACTGAAGTTAAGAGGAGTGGAGGCCAGCTGGGTCACACTGAGGTGATGACTTTGGTCGCCAACTTCCTCATCCTTTGCAGGGACTTGATGTCGGGGCTGACCCGGCACGGGGGAAACATCTCAAAGCTCTTATCAGGAAGGGGCAAGATAGGAATATACAGGTAGAGTTTGCTGGTCTTCCCTTTATTAGATTCTTCCCAGAGACTGAAAATGAATAAAAGCTACTAAGGAAGCAAATTTGTGTTGTGGTTATTTTCTGAAGGAGGAGGGGAGAGGAAAGAGAAAAGGTAAAACACAGTAAGTGCTCCACAACTGCTTCAAGCTCTCCAGGGCTACCCCCAGATGACTGGCAATTACTACACACTCAGCAGTTTGCAATAGTCAGTGATCAGGCTGCCCAGCTTCCATTGCTGGGTCAGAAAACCTCCCTCCCTAAAAGAAATTATTAACCAGTCTTCTAGGGAAAAAGAAACCCTGCAATTTCTAAGTCCATGAATATTTTTTCTTCCTGTATTTTTTCCTCCTTCTTTAAAGGAAACTTTGTGATTTCCAGTTGCACGTGCCTTTCAACCTCATATGGGTTAAACTCCTCCAGGGATACACCAGGGATGGAGGCCCTCTGTATTTCCTGGAACCTTGGAAGAGAAGGACAGAGGAGAGGCAGGCTTGGGTATAAATCACTGCGCTCCACCCAGCACACAAAGACGACTTTAGACTCCAGGGTTCATGTATGGATGAGTTGCTTCAGGATTTTGCCAGCCTTAGGACTTGTGTGTGGGGACCAGCTTTAAAAATCAAATGTAAGGGGGGGAAAGTAATCCTTTTAAAATATTAGGGACCCAAACCTCACAGCATTTAAGTGAGACTTGTCACTAAAGATTGTCAGAAGACCGGCATGTTTCCTCTCTGTGTATATGTGCAGCAGTTCGCTGGCCTGCAGATGTGGGGGTAGCCCGCCCTTCCGGGTCACAGCCTCTGCTCCCCACCACAGTTCTAGCTGACTTAAAGTATGCTAACAGCTGTCTGTGGCAGCTAGTTGAGAGAGGGAGAGGCTTGCTGGTTTTTGAATTGCAACAGTATTGTATTTTTTAAAAAAAAAAAAAAAAAAAAAAAAGCCTTTTTTATTTTCTCAGCTTTCTTTTTTAAGACAAAGGTCCAGACAGTCCCTCCGAACAACACATAGAGGCTGGATGGAATCTGTGTCTCGTGGAGGAAAGAACCCATTTTAGTGAGAGTCACAAAATAGACTCTGCCTTTATTTCTGTCAGACAGACAAATGCCTTTTCTCCTGCTTGTCTCTCCAGGTCCTTGGGCGGGAAGTATACACCTCCAATAACCAACTCGGGGGCATCCAGATTATGCACAACAATGGGGTGACCCACAACATCGTTTGCGATGACTTTGAAGGGGTTTTCACTGTCCTGCACTGGCTGTCTTATATGCCCAAGGTGAGCCCTTCCCATCCAGCAGACAGAGCCCCCAGAACCCGGCCTTTCCACCACAGCTCACACGGCCTCTGTGTTTGGGGTCTCTTCTTTATGGTGGAGAAACTGTTTTATGAAATACTCCTCTGCAAGTTACCGATTTCTTTTTCTTGCAGCCATCTTTGGGCTTCTGGCTTTAAATTGCCTTTGGATTTCATCGGTTAGGTCCCTTTCTGATGTTTTCCCCAGTCAGAAGCCTTCATGGTCCATCTGGGCTCAGATCACTGTGGGTTTTTTTCTTTGTAATAGCCATCCATCCCCCAGGAAGCCTCCCATAAAGTGTGGGTACATGGAAATCAAGAAGCAAGAATATACGGGGTTTTTTTGCCAGACTCCTACGTGAGACTTGAGACCTGTCCGTGTTCTCAGGGGTTGGCTGGGGCAGACGGGTATGATTCTGTTTCTGGTCCCTACTGTCTTTGTAACGATCATGGCTAAGTCAGGACCTTGGGCCTGCTATTCACTAATTGCTGTGCTCTTTCCTCCCAACCACCTTTTAGAATGTGCGCAGTTCAGTTCCTCTCTTGAACTCCAAGGATCCTATAGATAGAATCATCGAGTTTGTTCCCACGAAGGCCCCATATGATCCTCGATGGATGCTAGCAGGCCGACCTCACCCAAGTAGGTATATATTGGTGGGTCCATTAGTACCCTGGCCCTCGGGCTGTCAGTCTTCCATTTAATCACTAACCAATTCCAGCGCGATAGTACGTGACAAGTACATGAGACATATCTTTAAAACAGCTCTCTGAAGATCAAGGTGGAAAATCCTTCA
Organism: Mustela erminea; assembly: GCF_009829155.1. Taxonomy (NCBI): domain Eukaryota; kingdom Metazoa; phylum Chordata; class Mammalia; order Carnivora; family Mustelidae; genus Mustela; species Mustela erminea. Next base: position 25,468,777 of record NC_045631.1, read on the forward strand.
AGAACAAATGAGAACCAAATGAAATTAGGTGTATAAGTCAGTCACTGACGCACATGCAGGGCAGTAACTAATATATTTCTTCTGTTAATTCTGTTATTAAAGCACTTATTACTTAATGGGTTCAAAGACTTTAAAACAGTTAAATCTAAGCAGTAAATGCATAGAATCTTTGACTGTCTAGTCTCTGTAAACAGAGATTAATCAGATCAGTTTTAGAAAAGATATTTGACCCTCCAGTGTGGAACGTGACTACACTCTTCTCAGCAAGCTATTTCCAAGCATCCATCCTGCGTGTACCCTTCTTTTCTTACGATATTGGTGAAAGTACTGGTACTTGCTTTAGTTATTAATGTAAGGTTACCTTATAAGATCATTATTCATTAAGAGATTGTCTAGAACTCTTAAATTTATAAATAGATCAAGTAAGAACAAACCCTCCCCCCATGTTCATCTAATATATCAATCTGTCTTATGGCTGATTTTACCTATTTTTAAAACAAAAACACAACAGAAAAAAAGTAGGGGCTCCAGGTAAGGTGAATGTACATTCTTGTTTGTTGGTCTATTAGGCTGATTTAACAAATTTTACTTATCAGGTGGTTATTTTGTGAAGCTCCAAATCCCCCTGCTACATTTTGAATCTATTTTTTTCAGGGTTTTTGAGAGGGTGTTTGTTCTTTTTCACATGTTTATTGCAACTCTATCAAAGAAAGTGAGTGCAGAAGATAATTCACTAAATTTAAGAGTCACTGTGATTTTTTTTTTTTTAAAGATTTTATTTATTTGTCAGAGAGAGCAAGAGTGAGAGAGTGAGTGAGCACAAGCAACTGGGAGCGGCAGGCAGAGGGGGAAGGAGACTCCCTGCTCAGCAGGGAGCCCGATGTGGGACTGGATCCCAGGGTCCTGAGCTGAGCCAAAGGCAAATGCTTAACCCTCAGGCACCCAGGCATCCCAAGAGTCACTGATTTTGTTAAAAGAAAAAAGAAGTCTGCATAAGGGAGACTTAAACCTTTGTCTGTACCCACTCTGAGCTAGGTGGGGCTGCAAAGCACTTCCATATACATTATCTTATTGGGCTTACTACTTCTCAGAGATAAAAAGAGATTACCACTGTACAAGCTCAGAGAAGTTAAGTGATTTGTGCAAGGTCACACAGCTATTACTTAGGAATTGGGGCTTAATCTATAGCACAACTACAGATAGTACAGAAAAATCACCAGAGGAATTTTAATTTAAAATTTTACCTGTTGTCTTTGATGCCTTTTCTTGTTGCTTTTAATAAAACTAGTTTTTCTACCCAGAAAAATCACCATAATCCCTATCTCTCATTTGTATGCCATGATTACAGTAAGAACTGTGATGGTAAGATACCTGTCGGCCTTAAAATCCAGGACTTTTCTAGGAGAATTCAGAACAAGACTCTGTGAGTCTTCTCCTGGGAATCATGGTAGGGGGTTGAGGGTGTATCTTAGCTGGCTTCTGAGTTCTACATCTGAACTGAACGCAACCTGCTCTTTGGGGGTTGGGGGATGAAATCTACCTACACCAGCCATGGCCCACCAGTGAGTCCCCTCTCCCAACTGACACACAAGGCAGGAGGTTTTGTTTTTTTTTTAATTTTTAATTTTTTTTTTTAAGATTTTATTTATTTATTTGACAGACAGAGATCACAAGTAGGAAGAGAGGCAGGCAGAGAGAGAGGGGGAAGCAGGCTCCCTGCCAAGCAGAAAGCCCAATGCAAGGCTCCATCCCAGGACTCTGAGATCATGACCTGAGCTGAAGACAGAGGCTTAACCCACTGAGCCGCCCAGGCACCCCAAGCCAGAAGGGTTTTTAAAGAAGAAAGTCTTTCCATTGTTGTTCCAAATCATTGTTGTTGAAGTAAGAATCATAAAATGACCCAAGCATATGAGGTTAAGATTTCAGTATCCTGATTCACTTAGAAGTTTGATTTAGAACCTTCATCAGAATGTGAGCCCTCTTTCATAGGGTGAACAGATGTGTGTGTATGTAGGTGGGCATTATCCCGGCCATTATTAATGAGATCTGCAGCATAAAATGAAATTTGTGATAAACTAAGTTTTCTGGTTTTTTGGATAATATTTTTTCATCGACTCCCTAGCAATTCATCCTGCTGTCTCTGCAGCTAACATTCGCTCCCAAATCGAGTGACTTCAGATTTTAATTTAGTGGAAGCGTTAAAGAAAGCAGATGATTCCCTGTGATAAGTTAAAGCAGATATCTTCTAGGTGAAAAGTTAAAGTCATTTATTAGAGGAGATAGTGCTGTGATATTCTTCAAACTGACGCCCAACACGAGACCAGAATCTAAACGATCAGCTTTGGGCTCGCGATAGAGAGATAATTTTGAAATGGATGATCACATTTTACACTGGGGCCATAGAGGCAAGGAATGTAGAACACAGTAATTACAAATTTAGTCTTGATAAAACACTCTCCATCCTGTTTAAGTCAGCAGAGGTTAGCTTGCTCGGATCTCCACTTTTAATTGGTTTTGGACTTGGGTTTTTAGGGGGCGGAGGGCCATGTTCAAATTAGAAGGATCACTGAGGAACCGTGAGCTGAGGGGCAAGCTAGGAAACAGTTATTTGCAGAAGCTTTTATGGGGCCTTGGTCAAACACGGATACCTGTGGAACAAAAGTTTTTTTCTTAACCTAAGATGTCCAAAGTTACGTGTCTTGCCAATGAAGGAAATTCTGTGTTCAGGGGAGGTTAATGACATTAGGTGTGTGCATCTTAACCATTATATTTTTGCTGTGTGTCAAGAGTATATGGGCATGGCCCTTTCTTATAGGAAGATTATACTTTTTCAGCTGTAAGTAAAGTGGATGTATCTTTCTGCTTTTCTAACAGAGAAGCCAAGTCCCTTTTCTTTTCTGCAAATTTGGGTCCTTATCTGATCGTTAATAGTTATCATTGGCTGTCTTCAGCTTCCCACTTAAAAAAGCCAATGGAACCAAACAAAATTGTAAGCTAAGTTTTAAAATAGAAATAGACATTTTGAAAACACTTTAATGACTTGGCTGCCTTTTGACAAATGTTTGTAGTGTTTTGAAAAAAGCAAAGTTATTTATTTAAAAACATGCAAACTCTCTGCTAGCTGAACCCCATCGTTTAACAATAAATGATGCTTTTGCTGATAAATGATTCTTTTTATGCAGACTAGCAAATGAAATAGGAGATGATGTCTGAAGGCAGATGAGCATTCAGCTGCCTAACGCCTGCATCTATTATAATATGGTCAAAAACAACAGCAAACTCCCCAAAACAATCCCCCACATCCAACCTCAGATTTGCCAGTTCCAGTGCATTTTCAATAGATTGAAGGTCTTTATTCTCTCTTTGTTCTCTTTCTTTCTCTTCTGTAGCCCAGAAAGGTCAGTGGTTGAGTGGATTTTTTGACTATGGATCTTTCTCAGAGATCATGCAACCCTGGGCCCAGACTGTGGTGGTTGGCAGAGCCAGGTAAGAGCTCTTCTGTTTTGGAAGCTCTTCTTCCTCCCAACTAAAAACAAGAAAGGAACAGGCCATGACTATAGAGATTTGCGGGGGCAGGTGGGTTTTTTTTTTTTTTTTTTTGGTGTTGGTGGTCATCGTCATTGTTTTTGTTTTTGTTTTTGTTTTTAACCAATAATGTTCTCTTTGTCTAAACTTCCTAAGAATATTGAATTATAGTCATGCCCAAGGCAGCATAACTGGAGCACTGGTTCCCAATCGTCATTTACTGTGTCACTTCAGCGATGCGTTTGATCTGAAGTCTGGTTTTGACATTTCCTTTTTACAACACTGAAAGAAAAGCTCTTCGAGGGCTGTAAAGCCCAAATACAATAGCCATAGCCCACTAGTGACCTTCCCCTTCCCCAAAGACCATTTTCTTTCCAAGGAAGGTGACAAATGAATCAGACTCATCTACCTTGCCATGTAACCCAAAGATCTATGTAACCTAGAAGAAGTTCCTTCCTGGCATCAAGATTATTTAAGTATAGCAAATGCACATGATACTGGCTTATCATCAGATTTGAATTGCAAAGAAAAAAGGTTACCTGAAACAGAAATGAGTAAAATAAACTGGAATAGATTTGCCGGGCTACCTATATTTTTCAAATGGGAAATTGAAGTTTCTATTAAATTTTAATACCCACTCTAAGAAGTGCTTCACTCAACAGCCAGCTCTGCACGAAATAATCTGTAGCACTCGCTGTAACGAGCACCTGCCAAGGCTGATCTTAATCTCGTTCTGCACTGCAGAGACATGCTGCCCTAGGGACCCACATCTGGAGCTCACCTTCCTCTCGGGGGCAATCAGTTTTCCTTATCTTGGTGAAAAGTGGCACCTGCTCAAGATTCTCAAACATGCCACATTGGGTTGAGATTTAGATTCTAGCCTTGAAAATAATTCTAGGCTTTGTGGTTCTCTCAGTACAGCAGGTCAGCATGTCTCATGCTGCCAATGACAAGGAGCCATCAGATGGCGAATCCAACAGACAGGATCTTCCACTGTGACTGAGTAAGAGTCAGGCCTGGAGCCAGCCCAGACCAAAACTCACAGGGGCTAGCTCCCGTTTTCTCTCGCATTTCAGGTCTTCTACCCTCACCACAGGCTTCTGGGGCTTCTGGGGCCCAGGAGAACTATTCTTTGTGCCTCGTAAAATTCCTACTGGGAGTGGGGGTGGGGGGTGCACTAGGGAGAGAGCCCTCCTACCCAGGATCTATCAGTTTGTTATGGGGGGCCCTGACATCACATGCAGACCAACTTTTTTGAAAATTTGTCTGTTACCTATGCTGCTTCAGTCTTCCTTCTGTTAAAAACGTGACAGATTTTAAGCCTCTGAAAGCGAAACCTTTGTTAAGGTCTTTAAGATCCTCCCACGGGAAACAAGAGAATAATGCTTTACACTTATGATTGGAAGAAAAGGGATTGTTCTGTGAGCAAGATCAGTCAAGCTTGGCTTTAGTTAGCTCTGCCATTGTTTATTGCAACACTCACTCTGACTTCTTCCTTTCTTTCCATCTGATGAGTTCTGGGCTTCTTACTTCAAACACATACACATGCTCACAAGTATATAAAACACAAATGGAGCTAGCTTCTTTCAAAAGCAATGGCATTTCGAGAAATAAATATAAATGTATTCTTCTGGGATTGTTACTGTAAGTGCTGCCAAAACTCATCTTTGGTATGTATGTTTGGAATATGTGTGCTATTGGCTGTAAATTGTCTTTTATTATTCCATGGCACCTTGTCCAGGGACACACTATAAAACAAGATGTAGCATCTTCATGTGCTAGCCTGATAAAATTTATATGAAGTATAATAGAAAACAGAAGTTGTTCTGAGCTGTTTTCAAGTTCAATAAATAACTGTAATACTCGGATAAAGATGTTCTTTATTAGGTCACATGGGCCCTAATATATAAGTTATAAGTTACCGATTTAGGGTGGCTTTTGCAATTACAAGTTTCCAGTTGGATTGTTAATCATTGTGAACAGAAATATTTCTAAACCCTCCTGTGTACCTCCTGCTCGTTGTCTGGTTGTCTAGAGGGCTTTTGATTCTGATTCAGTGCAGGCAAGTGACAAGGGGGTGGGTGGTCCCCACTCAGGCCCCTGTCAGGCCTCTTGCGATGACAAGAATACATTTCCAGTAGCCAGTGTGACAACCAAAGACCATCCTTCATGGAAAAGTTTGTTATGGAGATGCTGGGGGAATGAGAGACTATAACCCATCCCAGCCTCGGCCCCAAGGAATGCAGCTGAGAAAGTGAAGAGTGAATCACATTTTCCAGAGTAAAGACTCACCCTGTACCTGCAGCTACTGCCACCCCTCCCCCCACTTTCACCCTCCCTCCCATTCTTCCTGATTTTTACCAGGAAATCTTTTTGAGGACCAAGCTGAGAGGGGATCGTGCACCATCTGTGCAGCAGAGGCTTTGAGCTCCTGAAGAGTTTTTTAAATTAACATATGTTGGCGATTAAATGCATACTTTCAATACAGATCACCTGTTTCACCAAGAGTAATGACTGCAAGTTATCCCTGTGCTACTGCTCTTTTCCAGTGAAAGAGAAAGTTGAGGGCTTATTTAACCACCTCTGTACCCTTGGCACGTATTTTTCATCATCCCCATAACACACCTATGCAACCCCCCCCCAAAAATACTCTGGACTTTTTATTAAAATAAAACTACTATTGTGATAATAGTATAGTGGTCTTTATCTTTCAGATGCTGAAGTATTTATAGACAAAATTATACACTTAATATTTCCTTCAAAATAACATGGGACTCACGGAGGGGAAAGTAGTTAGAAATGAAGATGAAACAAAACTGGCCAGGAGTTGATTAGTGAAGATGGGTATTGGGTATATGGGATTCATTGTATTGCCCAGTGTAATTTCAGGCACCTCCCACCTCTCAGACCCTTTCCCTCTGTCTTCACCAAAGAGATGCTCCAGAGTGAGCTGAGAAATGTCATTTGGGATCCACAGAAAAAGATGTGTGCGTACGTGCATATGTGTGCGCACACACACATCTAGCCTGTTGGGTCTAAATGCTGAAGCTCCCCTGGTACAACTCTTGGTTTGAATTGATTATGTGGTGGAGGACAGGAGTGATTCTGAGGGTAGAAGAGTCAGATTTCCCCGTTCTCTGTATTTGCAGTTTCCAGACCCCCCACACACACCCCAATCTTTTGATATAGGTCTGGAAAAGAAATGACCAACTGTACTATTTACATGCTTTCAGTTCTTCTTTGGCTCATTTTTTGTAGGCTAGGAGGAATACCTGTGGGAGTAGTTGCCGTAGAAACCCGAACAGTGGAACTAAGTATCCCCGCCGATCCTGCAAACCTGGATTCTGAAGCCAAGGTCAGTAACCTCGAGTACCCTGTGCTCCTGTGCTCGGAGCTGGCTTTCCCTTCTGCACAGCCTGTGGATGTACTGGGGGTATTGCACACCACCATGTGCTCACTTTTAAGATGACTCTAAATGGACTACAAGCTAAATTCTAACTGAAAAATTACTTAGGTCTTTATAGTGGTCTTGTTGATGCTAGAGAACAGTCTGGGTTCCTTGGGGAGGTAGTCTTCTGGAAGGCAACAGCGGGCTCTTTGGTCCCAGATTCTCTGAACATACACATGGATGAGTTATTCTAGAATTAAGAAGTCTGCCTTAATGGCAAATGTGAACACCACCACTCATCTTTGTTTTAAAAGAGTAGATTATATTTTTTACATCCTGACAAGGGTCAGAAGATGAGGGGTGGGAGAGACCAGGAAAGAGGTTACTCAGCAATGTCACATCAGGTGTCTGTTGACCAACCATAGTCCAGAGAAAGCTTGTACTAAGCACAGAGGAGAGAGGACTGGAGACTGTGTACAGTTAGGACTGTTCTGAGGACTAGTGTAGTTGAGTGACTTCACGTTGCCTTCAGGAAGTCTACAATGAGTATTCTCAAGACTGCATTCTTCCATTAGAAGCAGTAAGGTTTCCTCCTTCTGACTGAGGAGTGGTGGTATAATCAGGACTAAAAAGAAATATTCAACAAAGTCCACGATCCTTTCTTCTTTTTGAATTCAAAGATGATCCTCTTGATGAACAACAGCGGTTTTTGGTTGGTTGGTTTGGTTGGGTTTTTAAAGTAAACAAGTAAAACCTTGTTCACCTTGCAGAAATTCCCCCTCAAACTCTGTTGTTAACTGTGTCTTCCTTTTTGACTTTCCCCAATAGATAATCCAGCAGGCTGGCCAGGTTTGGTTCCCAGACTCTGCGTTTAAGACCTATCAGGCTATCAAGGACTTCAACCGTGAAGGGCTGCCTCTGATGGTCTTTGCCAACTGGAGAGGCTTCTCTGGTGGAATGAAAGGTAACTGGCCTGGCTCTGGGCTGGAGGGTCTGAACTGTTTCTCCAGAACTTTACAGACGGGGAGGGAGGGTTTATACTGGGCAGAACCAATGGGTATCCTTACAGCCCGTCACGCTAGGCTTTTTGGGGATTATACTTTCTCTGAAACAAATCTTCTGAGTTGCAACTTGAGTGGGGAGAATACTGCGTGCTTTTCAGTTTGGTGCAAAATTTCAGAACAGTCTACTGGTGTGATCTAGATGGGCTGCTCTTGTGGATTTAGCTTTCACAGGTGAACGATAGACTGTTCTGATGGTCTGGGGAACTGTGATTGTGCTAGCCTCTGTCCCTCTTTTCTCGGCATATTCTTTGTTGATGCTAATGCTCTAATGCTCTGTCGTGACCAAGGTAGATACTGAAATTAGCTTTCACCAGAAGAAAACAAACAAATTCTGTCTGAGAAGCTGTTCTTTGTGGTAATTTGTGGTGTATTTTATTCTTATCCAGCAATAGCCCTGGGCCTGTGGCTCCAGCATATTAAACCATCATCACACAGGCTCTGTTCTGTGCCACGGGAATTGCTTAGTGATGTAGGGAGCTACCATTTACTGAGAATCCTCCCTGTGCAGAGCCACTGTGGATGGTTCAGGAGAGCCAAAAAACCTGTTCTCCCTCTTATAGCAGCGAAGCTCTCTCTCCAATGGCCAGAGCTTCATGACCATGTGGAGACCAGAGACTACCTACCAGTAGGGGATGAATACACTGGTCAATGTTAACTTTGTTCACTGGGGGAGAACTCAGGGTTCTGAAGTAATAGAATGAGTTAGGGGAATGGAAGGAGGGAGGAGTTGGCAATGTTGGAGTAGAGTGGTTAGAGATAAGGATTTATAAAATGTGAAACAGTGAACCCAGAAATAGCTTGGGGCAAGAGCACCTCTCCCTCCGAGGGAGGAGAAGCCTGAGACAGTTACCCTTTTATAGATTATCAGCTGTGTGTGGAGAAAGGTTAGAGCCTTGTGCCAATAACTTTCCCTTAATCTGGCTTGGGAAAGCCCTGGACCGCCAGGCTTCCCTGGCAAAATACGGAAGACTAAGGTGGTTTTTCTTTTCTTTTTTTAAGCTGCAAAGTTCCCCTTTGCCCATATTTGCTGGAGAACTACCACATTTTGCACTTTTCTTGAGGGAGACTTGGACTGTACATGCAAATTAATGTTTATATACTTTTATAGACTCTCAGGTGGATTATTTTATGATGAAGAGAATAAATCAGTGAAAATGCTGTGCGATGTTGAAAGTATAGGTTAAACAAGTCAATCCTGCACATTTTTATTGAGTTCCTATGCGCAAGGAACTCTGCTAGCTACTTCTGAGAAAACAAAACTGAGTCAGAGACAGACATTGCCTCAAGGAGTCAAGAAAAAGGTTTTGAACAAAATACTGCAGTGTTCAAAGAGTATATTATACTGAAGTGTTTTTTTCCCCCCGGAGGAGGCGCGTGAAAGCCCTTTCATTCATATATGTGAGATTTGTTTAACATCCAATTTCACTTGATCCCAGATTTCTTAGCTGTAAGATTTACATTAAGGCGGGGCACCTAGTTGGCTCAGTCGGTTAAGCCACTGCCTTCCCCTCTGCCTGAGATCGAGGCCCACATTGGGCTTCCCGCTCATCAGGGAGTCTGCTGCTCCCTCTCCCTCTGCCCCTCCCCCCAACTTGTGCATGGGTGCCTGCGCATGGCTTTCTCTCTCTCTCTCTCTGCTCTCTGAAATAAATAAAATCTTAAAAAAACAAACAACAACAACAAAAGATTTACATTAAGACTTAGAGAAGGCAATGCCAGTACTCCTTAGTTACCTCTCTTCCCAAGGGCTGTTGAGCTTTCACTCTTCCTGACATTGCTTAGGAGTAAGCCAGCCTGGATCTTTTGTCCTAAGGAGTCCAAAGTTCAGAAGTTTGCTGCTTGTAGGAAAAGCTTCAACTGCTGCATGTTCTGGCTCAGGCCCATATTGGCCGCTAGCCATGTAAGAATAACAACAACAATTAAGATTTGTTGAGCTCCTTTCACCAGAAACCCTGCTAACCATTTTATATGCATTATCGTACATAATCATCACAACAAGCCCTTCTAAGGGGTAAGCTATATTATTTATCGGCGTTTTACAGACATTGAGACTTAGGTTAAGTAAATTTTCCAAGATCATTAAGCTAAAAAATGACAGAGCTGGGAGAGGAACGCAAATCTGTCTTGTCTTCCTATAACAGTTGGCAGAGTTTAGAGCCTAGGACCAAGCCAGCTCTACTAGAACATCTCTAGAATAGACTGTATAGGAAGTTATTAGCTACCTACATGCCCTCTGCTTTGAAGTTGTCCTTGACTATTGTGACAAGAAATGTTAAGAGTTAAGATAGGAGTTGTTTATTTTTTTTTTTTACTGCTGCAAAATACACATAATATTTATCATTTTAACCATCTGTAAGTGTATAATTCAGTGGCATTAAATATATTCACAGCGTTACGTAACCGTCAGCACTAAATATACCCCAAACCTTTTCATCATCCCTGACATAAAATCTGTACCCATTAAACAATAATTTCCCCCATCCCCCTTCTCTCCTGCCCCTGGTCAAAAATGAGTTACTGGCCCGATACAGACCAGGGCCAGTTCTGCCTTCTGAATTTTGTTGCTGCTGCATCCGTTCACACATCACTTAAGATAAATAAGCTTTAGGGAAGATAGAGATCAGTGTGAACGTAGGAGGGGGAAGAACATCGAACATCGCCTTTCACATTTACATACAGGTCAGGATGTTTTCTACATATTATCTCATGTAAAGGGACCTAAGCTGAGAGTCATTCCATATCCCTTGGGGAGATGTTTGCAGTTTTGGTTTCAATACTGGCTGGGGATTATGCAGGGAGGGAAAATAAACAATTATGCCATCCCTCAGTGCACACAAACACACAGCCAGGAGCCGACTGCACTGTGGGTAAAATGACTCCAAAATTGTGTGTAATGAGTAGGAAAAGATTAGAGACAGCTCTTGCTATGCTGAAAATTGACATTAGTGGAGGGAAAAAAAAAACTCTTTACTAGTCAGCCTAGGAGGTCTAATTCGAGCAGTAAAAATATAAATAAATAAATAAAAGTATGTCAAGATGGTATTGGTGCTTTTTTCCCAATGAGTTCTATCTGGCCGGAAGGCTATTCAGCATAATGCAAAATTAAATTATAAAAACTGGCTGAATATTTAGATGGAAGAGCCATTTGGAAGCAGTTTATTTAGACGAACCGGCAATGACCCACAACAGGGAGACATCAAGCGTGAAATTTACTAGAAATTAGCACCAGGGTCCCAGCCTCAGCATGAATAGCTTGATAGGATGCAAATCCCAGTGATATTAAGCTGCTTCACTGCTGGTGCTACAGGGTCACTCTCAGTTGGCTTTTCATGTTATACGTATTATTTTTTCCTGGGACAGGTTATAAATAACAATAAAAAAAAACATTTATTGAAAACTTTAACTGGAATGAAAGTCTATTTTAAAGTCTCTGATTACTTGGTTGTCGAAATACTGTGTCAGCCGGCCATAATGAATGATGGGACACGCTATGTATATGCAGTTTGTGTATGTCTAATGTTTGTCTGCAGCTTCTAACGGATAATCTCGCCCTAAGCCAATAAGATCTGTTCCAGTTTCCAGAGTATGGGGCACTGTGGAAACACCCTACCAGCCTGCTCCCTTGTTTGGTACATGTGGCTGCCACGGTTTATCCGTGTTGTGTAACAATGAAGTCCCTAGGCAGGGTGGGCGCCTGGATGCTGAGAACACACTGGAAAGGCTGTGTGAGCATATGCAGATGTGCTTTGCTCCTAGTGCTTAGGAAGTGCCAAGCCCCCACCTCTCCACTGACGAACCTATCAGTATTTTCCATTCTCAGTTGCCTTTCTCATGGCCTGAGAATTGAGAGTAAGCTTATACATAGCTTTAAAATTCCCTAGACTGATGTCTAGCCTAAACCCTTGGGGATACACTCTCCCCTGCTACTCTTGGCTGTGCTTTTGCTCTGTCTCAAAGAGGGCATTTCAGACAAATGCGTGTCAGAGTGTTGCCAGGTGCATCAACCTGCCTTTCAGGAGGGTGGTTTGGGGCTGCTGGGATTCGTCGTGGAGCATGTTATTTGTACGGTTTGTTTCGTGTGTGTCTGTTTATATTTTAACAGCCTTTGTTGCTTTTTGGGTGTTTTGATGGTTGGATTGCGGGTGTGTTGGTGTTGCAGGTTAGATGGAGGCATTGTTTTCAGTCCCAAGCTTGTTGGCTTTAATGAAGCCTGATGCCCCTTCACTCCTCACAGTCATGGGCCCTGGAGATAATTGCTTAGCAGTCAGATCCAAGCCCTTCGCATAGCTGGTAGGGTCATCAGTACAATTTCTGACTTTTCTAAACACACAAAAAAAATCCAGACAAAATTTACAAATCTTCAGTCATTTATTCCAGTCTCTTTTCTGGTTTTTATTTTACTCAGCCATTGTGTCAGATGCTGGAAAGCAGGTTTCCTCAGCCTCATACTCTTCCCTCCCAATGAGAATGAGGTCACAGAAAGTGGACTTCAGAGCCCAAGAGATCTGGGTTCGAATTTTACCTCTGCCTTTTATTTACTTATTTAACTAAGCCTCAGTTTACTCACCTATAACATGGATATAAGAACATGGCTATCTGATGATTAAACAAGTCATCTGTGTGTGTATGTGAAATCATGCTCCAAGGTACACAGCAGACTAGCCATGGGGATGAAAAGGAGAGACCAAGGTTCATTTCCCAACAGCAAAAGGTGCACACACATTCAGCTTCCTCCCAAACAAACTGCATATCCTACGAACTTGAGTTTTTAGAACTTAAATAAGTGGGCATACATTTCGAATAAAGTCCATCCTTGCTTTCTGGGGGCTGGGTCTGTTCATCATAGGTAGTACAGTCAGATTTCAGTATAGATATATCTTCAACAAACAGAAGTGAGGGAAGAGGCTGGAAACTGTCTTCATTTACCTCTACCTTACTTTTTCCTCTTCCACACAGGATGACTTTGTGTGCTGTTTTCTACTGTTTTGCTTTCTCCTTTTATCACCTTCCATTTCTTTATGCACGATACCACCGAGGGCCACTCCTTTCTGTTACTTGTTCTGAGACTGAGACTGTACTCTTGGCAGCACTGAAAAATGTACTGCTAATTACACAATTATTTTATTATGTAGCACTGGTTGAAATATCCACTAAAGAATTAATTTAGTTAAAATAATTTGAACTGAGCAATTATTTTCATAACCGCAGAATTAGCGTAAAGCGCTTAAAGTCCTTTATTCCCTGCTCTTCATACAGCAGTTGTGTAATTAGCAGTAAATTTTTTTGGTCTTTGCTTTCCTCCCAAAGGAATAAATGTCTTTGCTCTGATCATATATACAGAGTATGTGACCATACACATTTCTCATAGAGAAGGGAATTTTTCCTTGGAGCAACTTCTGAGTTTTTGGAGTTTCTGAAGTCATCACAGAGAGTCCAGGCCCGGCAATGGGGAGAGGCACATACTTTGGGGTGAACTATGTTCACTGATGGTTTGTATAGAGAGAGCCATTTTTACTTTGGAGAAGGTGGCAGTTTAATTTGCCAGTAACTACAATGAAAGCAATTTCTATTTGGGTTTGCTCTTAACTTGCTGAAAAATGCTTCTTTGCTTTGGATTTCCAGAATTGATTTATTCCAAATTGAGATCCTTGCTTTGATAGGAAGGTTTGAACTCCGTTGAACCTGCTATTTGGTGTTTAGAAAGGAGCCATTGTGGTTCCACTAAAGTGGTCATTAAACATCTGGAATCATAAACCTAAAACTTTGGCCCTGTGTAGACTTCAGAGAGCTAGGAGATGGGAAGAAGTCCATAAATTGTTGGGAAATAAGTAATAACTGGCTGTACTTTCCAAGGACTTGCTTTACTTTCGCACCAGGGTGCCTTTTCTTCAGGCTGCTCCTGGCCTTGGGGGGATTACAAAGTGTGCTAATCTTTAGCCAAATGAAGAGGTAGGTCTTCTTTGGGGGGGGTGGGTAGGTCTTCTATTTATGTGGCTGTGTGATATTGCCATTAACTACATATATATTTTAAGGTGTTTTTTTTTCTCTCACTGATGCCCTGATAAAAATGCAACTGTTAAGGACTTTGTTGTTCTTTCTGGTGATGTTCCTTCCAAAGTGAGTGTGTGCTCATTCTTTCAGCATATGCTTACTGAGCATTAAGTGTGCTTGAGGCACCGGACAAGACATTGAGAATACAAGGAGAAGAGATGTGGTTTTTGAAGATAAAATTTTTGAAGGCTCCGTTTCCATTAGCTGTACATTTTAAGAGCTTAGCATATTCTAAGAATCATGAGAAGATTCGAGAAGAGCTTGAATAGTTCCTTCCTTCAGAAAACTTAATGTAGTGAGAGAGATCACATATTGACATGAAAAATACTCAGCATTTGTAGAGCAAGTGTGAATTAATGTGATGAGACCTGAATCCAGCAATTCAAAAAGGCTATAAAGTGGATAGGCAATCCGTCGGGCTTGCACACTGTGTCTTGTGAAAGACAGTACCCTTCTCTTGTGCTTCTGAAGATCCCCTGTAGTCTGGTACAGAAGACAGGTGGAAATGCCCATCCTGTCAGTCTCCAGGGTGGCAGGGCAGGACCTGGGGTGGCTGAACCCCTCGGCCTGTCACCCCTCGGTGGCTGAACCCCTTGGCCTGTTATTTTCTGTGTGTGCCATGACATGAACAATATTTGGAAGCACTGTTTCACACTTTCTCATTTGTCTCATTCTCCACAGATATGTACGATCAAGTGCTAAAGTTTGGTGCTTACATCGTGGATAGCTTACGGGAGTGCTCCCAGCCAGTGATGGTGTACATTCCTCCCCAGGCTGAGCTCCGGGGGGGCTCCTGGGTTGTGATCGACCCCACCATCAACCCCCGGCACATGGAAATGTACGCTGACCGAGAGAGCAGGTAGCATTTCTTCTTGATTTCCATTCATTGTCCCTAGGGATCCTCTAACGTTTGGTTTCCTCCTGGAGAACATTAGAACCAAGAGAACTTCATTTGAATCTGTCTATTCCCAGCGGGCTGCATGGTCAGAAAAAGAGATATTCCAAATAGTGTCTCTTAGGACGAGGAGGAAAGTAGTGGGAGTCAGGCTTTCCCGGTGTGATCCCTCAGCCCACATCCTTTTACCAAGACGTCCTCTATTCCAGGCACCAGGAGAGACTTGGAGGGTTCTCTCCCATTTGTTGTGCACATAGGCCTGTTTACTGTCTCTTTCTTAGATATGTGACGGAGGGAGCTCAAGGCGAGTCAGAGTGGAAGGACTAAATTCTTAGTCTGTGGAGTTCTAGCCTCTTAACCCAGCTCTGCCCTTGGCTGACGAGAAACCTGGAGCGGTCTTACTTGCCCTGAACTGCTGCTGCTTGTCTGTGAGCCAAGCTGCTGGGCACTGAGGGGCACCACAGCAGCCACGTTCTGGGATTTCAACCCAGAGCTGCTCACTCTGGCCTCCTAGGAGGTTTGGAGAACACCGTGCTCACGGCACCCAGAGAACCGCAAGAGAAAGTTCCAGGCTTTTGTTGGGAGGTGGTCCTTGAAAATACTTAAGTAAAACAGACCACATCCAGCTTCCTTCCACAATCTGTTTTCAACCCTTTCCAAAATAGGTAAATTTCACATTGTGTTTCCTTGACATTGTCCACGCCAATTCCTGCCTCCGATCATTCTGTTAGAGGACCTGTTTCTCTCTTTGTCCAAGATTTTAGCCTCCTACTCTTAATAGCTGCTTGGGAGAGCCCAGTAGTTTTATGGTGAAATCCCTAGGCTAGCAGTACATACTGAGAGACTATTTTTAAATCCAAATCTAGCCCCTGATCTGACACCAGATCACAGATAAGTCCTCTTTATATGTAAGGACTTAGTGCAATGCCATGTGTATAGTAAGTATTAGCTATAATTTTTTTTTTTTTAATGTGAAAGGTGGTGGTGGTTGTTTTTTAATTTGTCTAGAGTAAAGTTCCTGGTAGTAGAACATCATCAGCACGCACTAGAAACTAGAGACCGCTCTGTAGCGGTAGGCCGAGTGTTTTCTCTCCTGCTTGGCCTGGCCTCATGTGTGGGAGTCCCGCCAGCAGACTGACAGCTGTGTGTGGGACCAATCGGCATCGATCCCTCATTGTACAGACTAAGTGTGGAGGTTGTTCCCCTGCCACTGTGCCCACATCATCTTTTTTGTGCCCCCTGGAAAAATATGTGATTCCTGTTACCCTTAACTAAGGCTATAGATGGTGGAATATGGATTCCTCTTTGGAGATGGAAGTAGACTGGTATGGTCATGAGAATTATTTTAATTGCTTTTGCTTGGCCTTTTTCACAGCGCACTTAGACACTTTCTGATGCCTTCTTCCTCCCTGAGGTTACTTCTGTGAGCCATGGGTGGCCAAAACCATAATGAAGCTATTTCCTGGTCTGCACATTGTAACTGGCCTCATTCTGTTGTCTCCTTCCTTTAAAGTGCCTCTATTTCTGTTTTGTTTCTCTCTGATCCAGGGGATCAGTTCTGGAGCCAGAGGGGACAGTAGAAATCAAATTCCGCAGAAAGGATCTGGTGAAAACCATGCGTCGGGTGGACCCAGTCTACATTCGCTTGGCTGAGCGATTGGGTATGTCTGCTTGTCCTCCTGGCAAATCAATGAGCCATTCAGCTGATTTGTAATGAGTGCATTCATAGGCCAGAGGAGGAGGCACTGAAGCATTTGATCAAATTCATGATAATCTTTATTTACTGTCCTCTATATGGTAAGAGCCCTGGTAGAATGAAATAGTGTATATAGTAGGAGGGAAAGTGGGACCTAAAAAAAGCAAAAGTCACCCAAGTTTTCTTCTGGTATTTTCTTATAATTCACAGAGCTCATCTTTCTGGCCTTGTGGATGTCCTTGTAAAGAATGATTAGCTAGAAATTGCTGTTGGGGAGCAGGCTAATCAGGCAGAGAATATCCTAGGCTTCAGTGCCCTGTTTCTGTCTGTGTCTTTGGACAAGCCCGCCTCGTTTCTGAAGGATTTGAGTCAGTGTCATGGGACAGAGAGGCTGAAGACCTAGCCAGGTGGTGTTCTGGGGCCCTCCCAAGCCAGAGAAACAGAAGTAAAGAATACCCACTGTGTGATTCCGCACAGAGGCCGTGGCAGCAGTAGCCCAGTCCTGGGCACATTTGCGCGTGATGCTTCCAGCCACAACTCCGTTTCTCGTTTTCTGAGAGATTCAGTTTGCATGCAGGACTCAAGCCTGGGAGCCCTGAGTTGAGTCCAGAGACTGAATGAGTTTCAGTTCCTTTAAAACACCTCTCTCTGCCCAGATCTCCCATCTAGCCCCAAATGTGTTAGTGAAGATAATTGCTTGAGGTTCTTGTATTTGTTGGTCTGTTTTGGTTTTGTTTTTCTAAAGGAACACAGTGATTGTCTTCAGAAGGTAGTGAAACTCCGTGAATGGAATGCATAAAAAGGAGAGATGCTAGCTCATTTATGTTTCAAATAGTAACTTAGTTAATACAGTACCATTTGCAGACTCGTTATATGCTCACCATGTAGAGACACAAGAACTTCCTAGTGCTTGCCTGCACTCTGGAGACTGCGCATCCCAGCAGTTTGGAGCCCTGAGCCAAGCACAGTGACTGGGGTTCTAATAAACCCTGTGTGCGTCCCATTGTTTGCCATTAGGTAACAACCGCCAATAACTCTAACCCATCTTGGCCTGATCCTTTTATGGGAAGTGCACACATACAATGAGAATTGGCAAAGCTGTTTCTAAAATCTATTGCCACCCAGAATTGTTGAGGTGGTGTTTTTCTCTTTCTTCTCCAAACAGGATAATTACTTCTGACCAACCCTATACACTTTAATTAAAGTAACTGCAGCTCCAGAGCAAGTTACTCACGACTGTATAGAGAGAGAGCTCTAAAAGCTTCAGCCACTGATAAGCATCTCACTTAGATGGCTCATAATTGTTCCCAGCATCAGGCAATCCTCGCTGCTGTTTTTACCACTAATTCTGTACAAAGGCAGCAGGGCCACAATTGCAGGACACGGTGAATTGCATAATTTTCTCTCTCTCTCTCTCTTTTTTTCCCCATTTTTTCTTTCTTTCTTTTTTTATTTCTTTTTTTTTTCCCCCCCTTTTTTGCTGGTTTTCTTTCTGGCCAATTTAAAATTTGTCAAAGTCGGTCTTCTTCTGGATCACTGCCCTTTGATATTTCGCGCACTCCATTTGCCACAAACAAGCCGCAGGGCCGCAGTTCATGCTGACTCCAGCAGAAGCAGAGAAAGCTCCATTTATCTTACACTGCCTGCTGAATTCCTACTCATTAACTGGGGGTTCACTGCCTCTTTTTAACCCCCCAATGGCTGTTATCATCCCTTCGGAGTAACTGGGTGGTAGGAAGAGGGATCCTCTCTGACATCTGTTTGCAGAGCCGCTGGATGGTGAGGGGTGTGGGGCCGAAGCTTCTTTCTCTTGAAAGTGATATCGCTCCCACCTTCACCCAGCACCTTTTAACTTTTGAAATACAGGAAGGGGAGAGGGAGGAGATTCCCAAGCGATGCCGTTTAATCATTTGTTACAAATCATCTCATTATCAATTTCCTCTCTGCATTGAAGAAAACCATATTTATTTAACCTTGACCAAATTGGCACTAGAGAAAGAATCCTTAGTCTGCTAAATGGGAAGCAGGCTCTGGCCCAGGGCAGGTCAGGAACACGAGAGTGGATCTAGAATAAAAATCAGTACAAGTTTCGGTTAGGTTGCATGCAGGTAAATTGTTGTAAGTCCTCCAAACATTGGCTTCTTCATCCAGAAGTGGGGATAATGCCCCCACCCAGCCACTCTGAAGATCAGATGAATGTGCATTGGCTTTAAATCTATGAAGCATGTTTCAAGCATGGGGACTGGCATCGTTTCTTTTCCACATTAATCATTAGAAGAAGCAGACAGCCACGTTTGGTATCTGTGTGGCATAGGTCTCCTTTTGGAACAAGTGGTATAGGAAAAGAAATACGAAAGAAATAGGAGTGGTCATGCCCCTCAGGCAATTGCGGTTTTTCAGGAAGATCACACATACTAGGTGTGTTTGTGGTGTCATGGGCCAGCAGGGGTGGAACAGCACATGCTATGAACTCAGCTCCTTTGGGGTTTGCTCTGGCTTTTGGCTCCTTTCTCAATCAGTGCCTAGAATCAAAGACTGCCATGATGCTTTTTCACAAAGTGGGTGAAAATGACCTCATTTTCCAGATTGAGATTAAGGCCAAAAGAAAACTTAAATCACCCAAGACCCAAATTAATGTACATCAGAGCCCAGAATGGAACTGTGGTTCCCTCTGTTCTACTTTTTTAGGATTTCCCAAGATTTTACCTCAGCCTAGTACTGAGCCTGAACAAAATTAAACAGGAATTCTTTCCCTTTGTTGTCTAAAGCCAATTCCACTGAGAAAAATCTGATTTAGGAGAAAGCCTGTAGGAGTGGATGTTACCTTATGTTCCCAATCTCTTCCCAGATTGGCCCCTACACTGGGGAGCACGCTGTCAGATCACTTAGATGAACCAATGCACAGCAGATTGACTGTGTTCAAAAACAGAATTATGATTTATTCTCCAAGGATAATGAGTAATATTTAATTTCTGAACAGTTAATCTCTTTCAGATTTCTTATTTTTAAAAACTGACCTTTCTTCATTTTATATAGTTCGTTTGGGTAGAAGGTGAATTACTAGTTTGTAGTTCATGATTATCAAAAAGCATGAAAATAGCACATATTCCTGATAGAGGTAAAGAGAGAAAGAAATGTGATAAAAGGCCAAATACCATGGTCTTACACTGCCAGATTCTTAGAACAGGCTTGGTAGAGTCCGTGCAGGACAGATAACAACCTACCAGTCTGGATCCCTTAAGGAAATTGAATTTCTTCTCTGGAAATAGAGCCCCAGCCTTCTTCATGTCTCCCTGACATCCTTACCTCCTCAGCGAGCCAGGAGTAGGGAGTGGGTGTGGGGAAGGATGGCCTTCCTGGCCCTGTGTCTTGATGCCAGGACCTGAGATTTTCTCCTGGATCCTTACCCTTGCCTTGTGCTTAGAAGGAAATGATATCTCAATTGAGAGAGAGAGCTGTCTAGTCCAAGTCTGAAGCAAACATAAGGTCCCCTCCATCCCTCTTCCTCAACACAAATAGTCTTTAGGCAGAGGAGCCACTTCCTGAAAAACACACACACACACACACACACACACACACACACACTTCCAGTCACACATTTTGAACGTGGGCCTCTTCCCAGCCAGCTGGGCACCTGCCATGCAGCAGCCCAGCTGTTCCCACATGGAGCCCTGAGAGGGACGGTCTGACACAGACAAGGGCAGCTCTGGCTGGGCACTGTGCTTGCTCCATGCCTGGCCTTCTGCCCAGCACACCCCTCTACCCAAGGCTTCCTGGGGGCAGAGTGAGTATTGTGGCTTCCCATAAGTATTTAACCAGAGAGGGTTGCTGTTACCCCGTGAGGGTAAATGTGCCTGGAGACATCTATGGGAATGCTTGCCTCCCAAGCCTTTTCTTTTAAGCAGCCAGATAACAGGAAAAGGACACTTCCTTGGGTTAAGGGGATTCAGGGGTTAAGCTGGTTTTCTGGCAGAAGTGATCAAAGTACCTGAGCTATGTATGCTTTTCCATCAGTTGTGTCCATCTTCAAGATGTTGTAAGCTGAAAAGAGCTAGAGTTGCTTGTTTGAGTCAGAAGGCAGCATCCTTGCCTGCAAAGTCAGAAGGGAAATTAGTTCTGGTCCTAATGCGTGGGAAGTGGCCTCTTGCCCAGTCATCTCTTGAACACACAGTGTCCTCACTTGGCACCATCGCCGTCCAAGCCCTGGGCCCTGGGGTAGGCAGGTGCCTCTTTCCCTGAATGAGCAGCAGCTTACCACCCACCTCATCACACTGATTCAGAAGTTCTTTGGTTTGATGCAATATGGTGTAGCAGTGACAGCGTTTTCTGGGGAGGAGAAGGGGCTCTTTTGGTCTGTTCCATTCATCTGGTTGTATTTATCAAAGCACCTGGGCTTGCCTCATCCCAGGAAGCAGTGGTTGACAGTTCTGTCAGATGGAGAGACCTGGCTGGCATTTTGTTGGACTGAACCTAAGCTTCTTTCTGCCTCGGGGCTGTCTGTCATCAGAATATGTCTGAGAGACCCTGTTCCTCGCCTGTCCCCAGCTGACCCAGAGCCCCATTCCTTGACCTGCTAGAACTGGAGGGGCAGGGGGTCGGGCTGGCGGAGGGAAAGGAGCAACTAAGGAAAGGAAAATAGTAAAGACTTTGAGACTTAACTGCCTCGAGAATTCAGAGAATTCTGTGCGGCTTCCTGACTCTTATGTGGACTGTCTGCATGGGGGCACAGGGCTGAAGGGGGGAATAACAGATTCTTTGATTCCTATTTGGAAATCTTTGGGTTTACTGTAATGATTTTTAAAAATACGAACAGCAGAGCACTAACACCATTGCAAGGAACCTACGGTTAAACATCCCAGAGAGGGTTGCTGTTAAAATCAATATGCAAATGCAGCTGTATATTTAGATAGGTGTGGTCCCTTTGAAGAAAAGCAGATATATGAAAATGGGATTTTAAAAAAAAACTAGATACATTGGGAGAAATTATTCCCATTACAAAAGGATTATTTGCTTTACCAAAGGATTCACTGCAGGGTTCCTTCTAAATAGCTCCCTTAAGGCATTTAAAACAGGATCTGATTTACACAGTTTTTCCAGAATGCTTTTGTGTAAAGAAAGGCACACCTGTGATGGATACAGAAATCGTTTTTGCAAGGTTTTTTTTTTTCTCCCTATCTTACCATCTTTACAGAGGAATTTCTTTTAACGTTGAAAATGTGATTACACAGATCTTTTAAACAGCTACTTGTGTTTGTACTTCTTAATCTTAATAAGATTCCAGTCTTTTTTATGCTGATTTTTCAGTCTCAAAATTGAGGTACGGGTGTGTGTTCTTTTATCTGAGATATTCTGGAGCTGAGTGAGGAGGGTGGTCTCATCCTTTTCTTTAGCTTCATAAGTATTTAACCAATCAAAGCAAATTGCTTTCTTAAGAGAAGGAAGAAGGGCCCATAAAAGTTGAAATTGGGTTTAAATTTACATAGGCTTCTTAGTATAACTAAAAAATAAAAAGCACTTTAATATCATATTCTTTTATAAAACAGTTTCCCTCTTCACCAGCTTAGGATTGTTGTTACATAAATGAGAAACTGAGCACAGAAAAGAGATTTCTGCAAGGTCACCTAGTGCCTTTGGCTGAGTAGAGAATTTTCAGCCTACCAGCCTGATTTTTATTCTAAGCTTTGAAGGTCTCACCCCTCCCCCCAAATCCTCCACCATGGGATGTGATCTGCCTGTCCATAGGGTGAGGCTCCCCTCCTGCCCTCCTTCAGAGTCATGGCTAGGTTAAAAAAAAACACCTCCTGCTACAGAAATCACCTCCCTCCTCGGAAGCTTCTCTCCAGCTTTGACCCCATGGAGGAGAGATGTGGCTTTTCATTATATCCTGGCCCTGGGAACACCTGACAGGCCAGTGCCCTGTGGACACTTGTGGGTCAATTTAACTTGTTTCATTTAAAGGGCATTGGCTCTACATTGCTTCTTGGCCTTTTGGCTAAGATCAAGTATAGTATCTTTTCTTATCAGTTTAATATCTGATACGTCCTCTATCCGAGGACAATATATTAAATGGATTTTTGGAAGTAGGAGACCGAAGAGGAGCTCACTCCCATCCACTGCACTTGTCGACCTGCTGTTGCCATACTTCCAGGAACCGTGCACCCCACTCTGGGGGAAATTTTAAAAATAAAAACTGATGGGCTCAGAAGCCAGAGTCTCTAAGCCCAGATCCCCGCTCCACGGTGTCCTAGCTTCAAAGCCTTGGGCACGTTACTGCCCCGTTTTAGTGCCTCGGTTTTCTCATCTATAAGGCAGCCATCTTGGAGGGTGTTTGCGAGGATTAAAGGAGAGAAAAGGTACTTCAACATTTCTAGCACAGTAACAGTTCTCATTTGATCAGACTAGTACTGCCCTTCTGGATTCAGCTCTTTAAAGTGTTTTTAACTCTAAGGTTGGATTTTTAGGAATTCATGGGGACTTTTTATTTTGGGAGGGAAGAGATGGGAGTAACCTACCTTTCTTCTCCCATTTCAGCCTTTTCCTAAAGTAGGATTCTAGAAAAAGAATGACTTTCCTCCCTGTAGCATATTCTTAAACACACTCGCACATGCACACAACGACTTGCTTTCCTAAAAACCCTGAGGCCCTGCAATCTGGCCAGAAAAGAAAGAAAACCATTCCAAGATATTTAATTGTACAGGGAGCTTACAGGATTGATCGAGAGCTTAGCTTTTTACAATAGTCCAGTGAATAAGAAATGCTCCTGACAAACGATCGATGATAGGATAATCACTCTTTATCCCCCTCCTCATTCTTACCTTCTTTCTTTCAGGAGAACAGGGTTCAGAAGTCAAAAATCTTTATAGACGCCGCTTTTAAATTAAGCAGAAAATAGACATTGACATATTTGTTAATCTCCCCTAAATCATTACCAGGGCTGGCTGCTTTGCTGTACAAGGAGAGAGGGGCCTTCAGTGTGCTATACAAGGGTCTAACTAGCTTAAGAGCAGCCTTTTATTTTTAGAAAATAAAATTTAGCAAACCTTTTCTCCCCCAACTTAAAGCACACATATCCTTAACTTTCTCATGTGCTTTTTAAAATACACACATCCTCTACTTCTGTTCCTTGCTTTGATGCTTTTTTTAAAGGCAGGTCTTGAACTGCATTAAGGAAGGAATCAAACAAGGCAAACTTTGGGGGAATGTTCTGTGATCTTCCTAGTCTCAGGAGGGCCAGAGCATTGCAGGTGGTTTTTTTGTTTGTTTGTTTGTTTTTGTTTTTTAAAAGATTTTTAAATCTATTCATTTATTTGAAAGATGGAGATCACAAGTAGGCAGAGAGACAGGCAGAGAGAGACTGGGAAGCAGGTTCCCCGCTGAGCAGAGAGCCCGATGTAGGTGCCCCATCATTGCAGGTGTTTGTTGTTACTCTTTTAAAGCTCTGGAATAGGGGCGCCTGGGTGGCTCAGTGGGTTAAGCTGCTGCCTTCGGCTCAGGTCATGATCTCAGGGTCCTGGGATCGAGTCCCGCATCGGGCTTTCTGCCCAGCAGGGAGCCTGTTTCCTCCTCTCTCTCTCTCTGCCTGCCTCTCTTCCTACTTGTGATCTCTCTCTGTCAAATAAATAAATAAAATCTTTAAAAAAAAAAAAAAAAAAAAAGCTCTGGAATAGCTTGTCTGGGTAGACAAGACCTTTGTTAGTCCAGGAGCCAGCCGTGTCTCTCCCTTCAACTTGGTAAAGCCAAGACCTTGTTTCCAGGATGCTGTACTCCTAAGCCCAGAAGTCTTCCCCCTTTGCACCCAGTGCTGAGCTGTGCTTTTTTTTTTTTTTAAAGACTTTATTTATCTATTTGATGGAGAGATCACAAGTAGGCAGAGCAGCAGGCAGAGAGAGAAGGGGAAGCAGGCTCCCCGCTGAGCAGAGAGCCTGATGCGGGGCTCAATCCCAGGACCCTGAGATCATGACCTGAGCTGAAGGCAGAGGTTTAACCTACTGAGCCACCCAGGTGCCCCCTGAGCTGTGCTTTTAACTACTTTCCTCATACAATGAACTAAACTCTCCAGCTGATCTGCCCGTCTGTGGCCACTGCCAGGACACCTGCTTGAGCTGCTGTTGATGCCATTTCATGTGGAAGAACACAAGCCTTGGAGATAACCAAGTGTAAATCCTGACTTTGCTACATAAGAGCTGGATGCCTTTGGGCAAGTAACTTTACATTTCAGAGCCTTGGTTTTTCTCATTTGTAAAATAGATGCCCTGTCTGTAAGGTTGGGTTGTTATAAAGGGTTAGAGGTGATGTATATGAAGCAACTTGGAAAGCGCTCAGTGACACTGAGGCCTGCAGCTTGGCAGCAGTGTTAACAGCTGGCCAGACCTAGGTCTGAATTGTGCATGGTGACTTACAAGCTGTGTGATCCTGAAAGCAGTAAGTGTGGTGCCTGGCACATAGTAAGTGCTCAGTAAACGGTATGCATTGTATATGGTACAGGTATACACATATATAAGCACAGTGTTGGTTGTTTACCCAGAGAGAGGATGTTCTAAAGGTCTGGAACTTCCTATTCATCCGTATCCTTGGTCCTGCCATCCCCTATCCCTGGCTGGGAAAACTGCTACGGTGTTCATTTGATCTCACAGGAACACGAGGAGCCACCCTCAAATTTTGGGCCTGCCCAGCAGGTTTCAGGGACCCAGCAGGTTTTAGTGTTGGGAGCAAGAGTGGCCCGAGTTCCCAGGGTGGGAAGTGATTGCTCACAGTGCTCAGGACTGTGACTGCTTGGCAACCAGTACAGAAGTGTTGCAAAACCGTAGTCCCACCGCACAACTGGTCCCCTCCCTGAACAGCACCGCACCTGAATGTGGCTCCAGACTTAGAGTCTGGCCTATTGCTACAACCCAAGAGTGAACAGCATGCTCTCCCAAGTGCAGATGTATTGTTTGATTAAGGAGTAAAACATACATTCAGGTGACTCACAGAGGACACCAAGCACTCTGCCCTTCATGAGAAGTGTGCATAATTTCTAAGTCATGGACCGCCTTAGACTAAAGAGTGGAAAACAAGGTCGGGGAGGGGGGCAAGGGCTATGGAGAGAAAGGCTGTGCCTGTCAGGTCCCATGTCACAGAAACCATCTACATGAACTTTTAAACACTCCCCAGTAGCATCAGAAGGACAAGTTCTTGGATCACTGTAATGAATGAGCCTAAAGTCACTGCTTTCTTGTTTGATAGAGAGATGACTGCTTACTCAGAGTGAAGTAAACATTTCTGTTTCACCCTGGCAGTCAAGGAACCAGGTCTGGCCTCATGTAACAACACTTCATTTGGGTGTTCTGAAACAGTGCAGCCAAATCTGCATGACACTGTGTTCATATCAAGTGACGGTGGGTAAGTGGAATGTAAAGAAAGTCAGAGGAGGACTATTTAGTGAGTAATGCTATAGGCCACACTCTGTATTAGGGACTTGGGGTATAAAGAAATGGTTTGACAGACATGACTGATTGAAGAAGTAATCTCATAAACAGAAACTTTAAATGTAATGTGGTAAATATGATCAATGTTTACCAAAAAATTAGGACAGGGTGCTTGGGTGTCTCAATCAGTTGGACATCTGCCTTCAGCTCAGGTCATGGTCCCAGGGTCCTGGGATCAAGCCCCGCATCAGGCTCCCTGCTCAGTGGGGAGTCTGTTCTGCCCCTGCTCATGCTCTGTTTCTTCTTTCAAATAAATACATACAAATTTTAAAAATACTAGACATGCCCAGGAAATTGATCCTACAGAGCAGGCATTGTTAGAAGCGTTGTCTTGGTATCAGTTATGGAATGGGACTAAGATGGAACTTCGGCTGTATCAGCCAGCCACCTGCCATCATCATTGAGCCTTTCCTGAAATGAACGAGATTCTGCTACTGAAGCACTTCCTTGTCCTCTGCCCCAAGTCTTCAGGGTACCACACTGCTGTACCTGAGACCTGGCTCTGCCCCTTCCTGGTTTTGTGACCTTGGTGAGTTACATAAATTCTCAGTGGCTCAGTTTGCTCACCTGTAAGATGAAGACAGCAAGAATACCAGCTTTGAGGTTGTTGTAAGGATTAAGCGAGTTAATAGATACGAAGCACTTTAGAATGGTGCCCTGTACCCCACAAATATTAACTTTGGCTTCTGATTTTTGGCATCAGGGAGCCAGGAAAAACTTTTTTTTAGCTTGGCTTATTTTTTAACTTTCCATTTGATACAGTTTCACCGAACAGTGACTAGAATAGTACAAAGGACTTCTGATGCCTTTTTCTCAGATTTACCTGTTGGTAATATCTTGTCCCATTTGCATTATCATTTCTGTGTGTTCATGTACATGTGCTCGCCTGTGCACTTTATACACTTACACACACAGTTTCTGCAAACCCTCTGATAGTCATTTGTAGGCATCGTATTCCTTTATCCAGAAGTATTTAGTGTATGTTTCTAAGAACACAGACTTTCTCTTATATAACCCAAGACACTTATCTACATTAGGAACTATAACATTGATAACAATACTACTATCTGATTCATGATTCATATCAAAATTTTACCAATTGTCCCAATAATATCCTTTACAGACTTGATTTTTGTTGTTCAGATCTGAGATCTAACTCTAGACCACACACTGTGGCCTGTTTTCAGTTATTTAGTCTATCATCATCTTGACTTTTTTTTTTTTGAAGAATACAGGCCACCTTTTTTGGGGCGGGGGGATGAGATTTTTCTTGAGTAATCTTCACACCCAACATGGGGCTTAAACTCACAACCCTGAGATCGAGTCACATGCTCCACCAACCCAGCCAGCCAGATACTTCAGGCCCCTATTCTGTAGCATGGTCCTCAGTCTAGGTTTGTTTTGTATTTCCCCATGGTTAAATCCAGATAATGTATTTTTGGCAGGAATATTGCCGAGTGTTATTTATGATCAGGACATCATATCAGGAGGCATATGTCAGGTTGTCCTATTCTTGGTGATGGTAATTGTGATTACTTGTTTAAGGTTTTGTTCGCTTATAATTTATGAGGAGATACTTTGAGATGATGTAAATATTCCATTCCTCATCAAACTCTCACCCAGTAGTTTTAGTACACATTGGTAATTCTTGGCAGAATCAATTGCTGTGATGGTGGTGAAATGGTGATTTTCTTTTCTTTTCTTTTCTTTTTTATTCTTTTTTATTTGACAGAAAGAGATCACAGTTAGAGAGGCAGGTAGAGGGGGAGGGGGAAGCAGGCTCCCTGCTGAGCAGAGAGCCCAATATGGGGCTCGATCCCAGGACCCTGAGACCATGACCTGAGCCGAGGGCAGAGGCTTAACCCACTGAACCACCCAGGCACCTCAAAATGGTGATTTTCTAATTCCATCATTCCTTCTATGTCTATTAATTATTATTCTGCTGGAAGGGAGAACTTTCCCTTCCCTTTTCCCCCATTTAATTATTTATATTAGAATGGACTCTCAGGCTATTTCATTCCATAAATATTCTGGTAATTAATATCATCATCCTATTTTGATAAATTTGATGCTCAGACTGTCCCAGATTTGGCCAGTGGGAATACGTTCAAACTGGCTCCTGTGTCCTTTTAACTTGAGTCAGTCACTTGAGTGCTTTCTTGCTTTTTATGGTAGCCAGGCTCATCTTCTGTTTTTCCTGCCCCAGCTTCACAGCCCCAGTTCCTCTTACTAGAGAAGGAAAAATGTTTCCTTCCCTGTCTAGGAGACTACTGAGATAGTCTCATCTCCGAAGGCATCAGTTGGCGCTCCTCCCGTCGCCTCTTTAGGCAGATCCACCCCAGAATGGATGGGCCTTCATCCTATCCCATAGCCCTGCTCTGCATGGCGTGGAGAGAAGGTTGCTGCATGTTAGGGCCCCAGTGTGATTGCCCTCTATGTGAGCGCCCAGGAAGACATAGCCATCAGTTCTCTTCCTTGTGGTTTTCAAGTAGTGATGGGCTTTAAAAAAAAAAAAAAAGGAGGTGGAGGTGGGCATCTAAAAAACCTCATAAAAATGAAACTGGGTGCTGTGGCTTCATCCCTGTTCTATTAACATGTGTTTATCTAGAATACTTACGGCTCACTCAGCAGCCCAAGGCTGTTTATGTCATATGATTCATAGTGGCATAAAGAGCAAGGCCTGTTCCCAGACAGACATGCTTGAAATAGACCTTTCTCTTCTCCAGCCCATCACCTGTGGTCATGTATTTATTTGTCAGCTTTGGTGACAAAGCATTTCAGGTTGTCCCCAACACCAGGGGCTGTCACCTATAGCTCCTTCAGCTAGACTTACTCCTCTTTACTAGGCAGGCAGCTAAATTTGTGGTATTGATTACAAGTCCCATTCAGAGAGCAATTAGGAAGAAAGCCTAACATGGCAGAACCTCTACTGGGAGACCACTGATTGAAGGCGGTAGGGGTGGAGGGCGGGCAGGCAGGGGTCCTCCCTGCTACAGGGAATTCCAGATTCCTTAGAGGAATCTGTTGAGTGAGGGTGCTGTGTGCTTAGAAGTTCAGTGGTCCAGATGGGATTTGCGAACTAGCTTTCTCTTCTCCCCTCTTCCTTCACTTTTAGCCTAAGAACTAGAATGTCTTTATCAGTCTGGTCAGGGGTTGGCTCTGGAAGTAGGAGCCCAGGTGTTGACTAGGAAGCTGGCTAATCTAATCTGCTGAGCTGGCAGGAGACACACAGGTCTGGCTCTCATTAGACTATATGCTACTGATGTCAGGTGAAGAGTTTTCCAGCCTGAGATTAGAGATTGTGCAGTTACAGCAGCTGCCACTTTAGGAGTCCTTGGGTGAGTGGACATGGGAGAAGGCGCTGCTGGTCTGGACCTGAAGGTGTAGGGACTGCTCCCCTCCCCTGTCCCACATGCAGAATGGTCCGGCTGCGCGAATGCTGGTCAGTCAGGCCCAGGCATGGAATCATGTGTGGGAAGGAGGGGCCTGGCCATCAGGCTGTGAGACGATGCAGGAGACATGGGCCCCCATGCAGTTGCTGGTGCCCGCTCAGAGAAGGACCTGGAGAGAAGGGACTCCTGTGGCTGCTTTTACAGTTGTGACCTCCACAGCAAAAGTAGGACATGTGGGTTCCCCATGGCAAGATAAGGACCAGTCTGGCATCTCACAGAGTTCTGTTACTCAGTAAAGCGGTGGTGAAGAGCACGGAGAGCCAGGCCACAGAGGGAGGAGGGGTGCTTCCGAGCTTCCTGTGACCGCGGAAGAGAGACTCCGGGTCAGCACAGAGTGTGACGGGCAGGTTTGCTTAATTGCAGGCACCCCAGAGCTCAGCCCAGCAGAGCGGAAGGAGCTGGAAAACAAGCTGAAGGAGCGGGAGGAATTCCTAATTCCCATTTACCATCAGGTAGCCGTGCAGTTTGCTGACTTGCACGACACACCGGGCCGGATGCAGGAGAAGGGTGTTATTAACGTAAGTACGGTGGCTGCCACTTCTCCTGACATGTCAGAGCCCTGCGAGCGGCGGGCATGTGTCTCCTGCACACTGGCTCCCAAGCAGAAAGCTGTTAGGGGTGGGTTAAAACAGCTGGTGCAAATCAAACCATTTTCAGGTTTTTTTGGAGAGACTTTTCCCTTTTTTGTGTTATCTGTTATCCCAAAACAATTTCTGATTTACATGACTCTACACTCCTCAGAAGGCAAGTTCCATTTCACTGGTGGGAGACTGCGTCTCATGACCCTCTTCTGCGAACAACTGCTCCGGTGGTCGTCAGGCTGCGGACCCGGTGCCTGGGTTCCAGCAGCAGTCAAGTCACATTGGATCTGTGTGCAAGTTGTTGGAGCCATTCTGCTCCAGACCAGTTCCTCACTGTCTCATCATCTGGAGAGTCACAGGTCCTCCCAGAACATCTCAGGCACATGTGGAGCTCACATTAGTGAGGCCCTTGGCCGTGTGCAGTGCTCTGGGTAGGGAACTGTAGCTCTGAGCTGGGGAGACAGTGGCAGGTGCTACAGTCCTGGCCAGTGTCAAGCCTCTGAGGGCTTGCTAAAGAATAGGTTTTTGTGCCTGTGGAGCTCCCTCTGGAGTGGGCACTGAGCAGGGATTAGGGCTGAGGTGACTAAGCTTATTCTTATCTGAACATAGGATATCCTGGACTGGAAAACATCCCGTACCTTCTTCTACTGGCGACTGAGGCGTCTCCTGCTGGAGGACCTGGTCAAAAAGAAAATCCACAATGCCAACCCAGAGCTGACCGATGGTCAGATCCAGGCCATGTTACGGCGCTGGTTTGTGGAGGTGGAAGGAACTGTGAAGGTAGGTAGATGCCTTTGTGCTCTGCTCCTTAACCCCAACCCGAGGACCCCTAGGCCTCTAAAGGCAGAAGTGAAAGGGAAGCCTATAGGCTTGAGCCCTGTTTCCTCCCCCACACAGTGAGTGAGCTTGTCCCTGGTGCTCTGGCCCCAAGATGGGATGGGTCTGAGCCCGGGTTGACCAGATACCAGCATTTGCCCCTGGAATTATAGGCTACACAACACAGTCCATGAGAGGATGGGAGGAAGGAGTTGGAACTTTTATTTCTCTGTTTACTTACACTAAGAAAAAGAAATGGACCTTTATTGGTAGTTATTATATGGGTTAAAAGTAAATCATGCATGTCATATATTTATTTTATCAGAATATTGTTTCTATGTGCCGAAACTGTCTTTTCCTGGTGGCTGTTCTGGTCAGAACATTGGGTGCCTCCTGGGTTAGCGCGCTGAGGGAGGGCGGGCCCTTCAGCCTCTTCCTGCAAAGCGTTGCTTGACGCCTCTGCTGACTGTTCTCAAGAAGGAACTCCCAAGATCTGCCGTCATTGTTAAAGCCAGTGAATCTGGGTGCTTCTAAGATTCACCTCTGTGTTAAGCCTCCCCACTTCTTCACGACTGAAAAGCTTCTTTAGATAAATATTTCAGATGTGCAGCGGGTGAGTGCAGCCTTATGTGACACCTGGTTCAGGTTAAGGTCAGTCTGTGGCATCATAATTGAGTGAGACAATTTTGTCAGTGGCTACTGGCAGCTTCTAGTGGAAGTTGGCATTGAAAGTCACGCAAGTGTAAAATAAGAGGTTGTTCTCCAGTTAAGAGTGGCCGACTAGGTAAATGGAGTGTGTGTGTGTGTGTGGCCAGGAGAGGCCCGCACCGCCTTCCTACCACATTAGTCAGTAATGGACGTGCACGGCCTCAGTAAGCACAAGGATGAGGAGAAGGAATAGCTTCTCTCCGAGCATGAAGTGAGTGGCTCGGCCCTTCAGTGGTTCCTTAGCATCCCAGAGCCAGGGGACGGTGCGTCCGGAGAAGCAGGTCCTTGCCATCTCGTAGAGATGGAGAACAGTGGGCTACGTACGCACCGACTCTAGCTGGGAGTCAGTGCCGGAGACAGCCCCAGTCCCCGAGGGCAGGCGGAGGCTGCCTGAAGCCCTGGGAGCCAGCCCTACCCAGGCACTAAGGCTATCCCCTCCCTCCCATCCACAGAAAACCACATTCTCTTGAGCTCTTTAGTCCAGGAGGGCAGCCAAGGAGGGAGGAAGGCAGTGATGCTAGGATGTGGCTTTGAAACCTCCTTCCATATTCTGCAGGCTCAGCAGGACGAGTGGAGCGCGGGGTGGCTGATAAGATCTGTAGCGCCCTTGAGAGAAGAAAGTGTTGCACAGTTCACAAGCCGTCAGTGTGGCCTCTGTAGGGCAGGCACAGAGACAGCTTCGTACGGGGGACCGGCTGCAAACCTTAAAAATGTCACACACATACACACATGCCTTGGTTCTTCAAACAGTGATAGATACTGTGCACGGGGTCTCAAGTGCAAACACCGGCAGAGTCTGGACCTTGGCTTTACACCAGGAACTGACCCTCTGATCCTCACCACGGTTACTAGCAGGGAAAGGTGTTTGGTGATAGGAGTCTATGAGCCATGCTGTGTTTTTGTTTTTCTCTTTTAAATCTTAATCCTGAAGAAAGAGATTGAGGGACAGGAAATTTGAAGACACCGCGATGCTCTATAACTTAGCAAGGCAAGTCTTTTGTTTCCCGTAGAGGAATCTGTTCCCAGGAGTCACAAGACTCTGTTGGAACCCACTGGGACAGTCCTGTTGTAGGAAATCGTAAGGGTTATGGTTCAGAGCTTCACTGCAGACGGAAGCAGAGCATCACTGCAGCTCGCCGGAAACGGTACCAAGAACTTGGGTTTAAGTCAGGTTCTAGGAACATGGTGTGCGTCTGTTGTGTGTGTAGGTTCTGGGTCTTGATTCTCAGACTCACAGTCTGAGTATGTGGTATTTCAAAGACTGATCCCACCCCCCCCACACACCAAGCCTCAGTAGTAACAACTGAGATGAGACTCTGTGTGGCGTGGGGCCTAGAGTGTGTTCAGAATGTCACGAACATGGCACATCCCAGCCTGGCCGACTTGGACATGATACTTATTTAAGCCTCGTCCCTTCCTCTGTAAAATAGAGATAATGTTTCTTTCACGGGATCCAGTGAGTTTTAAATGACATGATAAAGGAGGCATGGAAGCCCATGCCTAGCACTCAGTAGACACTCAAATGATGCCCATTTGCTCCTCTCAGCTCAGTTTACCCTCTGATGTGTGCTGAGCTAAGAGCTACAGATGTGTGACTTCCTGATTGTGGCGGGAGCTGTGGGCACGGTCCATTCTCAGTACGTGTCCTCTGATGCGACTTGCTCTGACTTGCCCCCAGTCTGGGGTGCCAGCATGTTCTTACGATCCAGACCCTTCACAACCCCTTCACTCTTACTCTGGATTTCCAAACAAGATGGTCAGTCAGTGGAGGCCCTTGTAAGGATGACAGAGGTAAAAGCACCATTGATAGGGTTGTTGGATTTCCCCAGTCCCCAAAACCCGGCCTCAAGCTACCCCTGGACAAGTCTTGTACACCAGACTTCTAATTTCAGGCCTGGGAAGGAGGAGGGAAGGCAGAACCTGGAAAACACTTTTTGGCCCCGGGTAGGGCTGAGCCTGGAGCCAGCTGAGGAGACGGGGTCCACAGGCCGCCCCAGCCCACATGGCTGTTTGCTGTTTTACTCCAAAGCCTCAGAAAAAAAGAATCACATTGCTGGAGGGGTCTCCAGCTAGCCCACAAGATGAGTTATTTACAGGGCATGGTAATCGGGACTCACATCCGTCAGACTGTGCCCTGGTCACTCTCTGGCCCTCCTGTACACTGAATAAGGAGGACTTAACAGCTATCCAATACTTTGAAAGGAAACTTTCTAAACAGGTCATTTAGATTTTGTGCGATAGACTAATTACTACATACAATTAGTGAAATGGCGTAGTGCCTGAGATACTTATCCACTGATGCAGAGAAAGATAAAGCATCTGCTGAACATGTATTGTAAGGCCAACATTGTGATGTTTAACTATCGATACTTTATTGGTATTAGAATGTTCTGATTGGGAGGAGTGTGAGGCAGGTGACTTATGAGCCCAGGCCTGTCATGAGATTAGCAGCCCAGCATTTCACACTGGCTTTTAAAATCCACACTGGAATGCTTGGAATAATCAGCCATGATTTTATAATTTTAAGGAGGAAAATGATAATGGCTTTCTTTCAGGGAATAGGGTTGGCCTGTCCTTCCGGATGGCTGGAATGATGAGTCTTACATCTCTGTTCTAGGAGGGCAGACAAGGACCCATAACCTCCCTAACTCCTTGGTTGGGAGCCTTGCTGTTCCCGGTGCATGTGGTTAGGCCACGGCGTACCTGAAACCCTCCTAGCCCGTTAGGAAAACCCCCTGGCACCGTGGATGCTTCCATTTGTTTGTTTTCGCTCCAGGTGCTGTCAACTAGGAGTTGTGACCACTTCGCCTTGGTGTACTACGCCGTGAGGGAAACTTTACTGAGCTTTGGCTCAGTGGCTGTCATCCAGTTGTCCTATTTTGAGCAAACAGCAGATCTTTCATGCGTGGAGCCATGTCTTCAAAGAGGAGATTTTAGAGCAACAATTCCAAAACTTGGAATGTGTTGCCTTAATCCTGTCTAGGAACTTTTTAAATGTTTCATTTAAACACCTAGCATATTCTGTGGCTGCGGGAGGGGAAGGCAGAAGAGTTCTCTCTAGAGGGTAGCTGGCTTTCCAGCATAGTGTCTGAGCGCGGTTAGAAGCAGGCATCTCGTTAGCTAATACATTACACCAATCAAGGAGAGTTATCTTAAGCCACAATTAATCTGCTCCCTGGCATATGTTGATAGGAAAGCATCATGCTGTTTCTTAATTAAAAGCAAACGGATTAAAAATGATTAATAAGAGTATTAAATATTCTCCTAAACTAAAGGCTTTGGGATTCTTGGGTAAATCTAGTTTTGTTTTTTTGTTTTTTCCCATTCTGAAACCCAAGAAGCATTCACTATTTTTTCCAACCCCCAAAATCTGCATAAGTGAGGGCATGTGCATAAGTCCTCAACCTGTGAAGAAGTCTAAATCACTGACGACAAAGTTGGAAGGGTCCGAGTTTGGTGGCAGCGGGTCAGAGGACCAGTGTGTCCAATCCATAGTGGGGTGCACATGTGCTGGGGTGCCAGAGAGAAGACCACCGCATTATGGGGAAAACATCACCACCCCCCGACTTTGTCCATAGAGATTGACGTAGCACCTCCTTTCCTCCAGAACCAGACGCTTCCCTGCCCTTTGCCATGGGGACGGCGGCACAGTCCTGACCGGGGCTGGGGCTGACACCCGCTTGGCCATCCCACCCTGATGAGAAGAGCCCATCTCCGTAGCCACTACGCCAAACAGAGCGGCCATGTTGGGGGCCAGAGAGAGAACTGCATACCAGAACTAGGAAGGGCGCGCTGCTGACCCTTAATCCTGGGCTCCTTAATCCTTCAACCGTGAAGGACTGTGTAAAAATTTCTCGAACTGTGGAAGTCAATCACATGACGTAGTAAGCGAGGAGTCACAGCTAACTCACCAGCTAAGTCAGAGATGAGCAAGTGAGAGTCTGCGAGAAAGCATTCTTTTTGAAGGCATGAAACAAAGTCAGAAAACCGCACCCCGCTGCCCTTGACGGGTGTGAAGAAGACAGTGTCCACCCCCCTACCCCACCCTCACACCCCCACCCCACGCCTAACGGATCCTGAAGCGACAGCCATGGCTCAGGCGCCTTGCTTGTGTACAGGTTTCCTGAGCCACAGCTCAAGCCTCAAAGCCTCTGAGAGTCCCTAATGCACCCACCTATTAAATTACAGCGCCCAACTCATTGTCATTCTGACTTTGACTTCGTTAGTGATAACAGAGAAGGATAGCGCACCTTTAAATGACGAGCTTTGTGTTTAATTACCCAAACAAAATGACATAAATATGAATGAGCCCTAATGGTGGTACTTGGTTTTCCGGAAACCATTAACAAAACGATTCCTAAATGATTTGTAAAGAAAATGAGCGGAGAAGAGAGCAAGGAGAAGGCTATTAGGTTTCTAACACACTCCTGAATTATTATGTAGTCAACTACCTAGGAAATACTCAGCTAAATGATCTCGAAAAAAAGGAGGCACAAGGTGGTTTGTTGAGATTTTTAGGGTTACAGATGCCTTGCCCCTTTGGAATATTCTCATAGAAAGTAAAATGGGGGGTCGGTTTCTGACCTCCTAGCTCTCCCCTAGCAGCAAGACCTCCCCCTCTGTGCCTTGTTGACACTTCCCCAACCAGACAACTCCTCTGCCAGCCTGGCAGGGCCTAGAGACATATTTTAAGAGCTCCTCAGAAAAGACACATTTCTTTCTTTTTTTTTTTTTTTAGTTTTTATTTATTGAGAGTGCATATACAAGTAGGGGGTAGTGCAGGAGGGAGAGAGAGACCCTCAAGCAGGCTCTGCGCCATGCGTGGAGCTGGGTGCCAGGCTCGATCTCATGACCCTGAGATCATGACTTGAGCAGAAATCAAGTGTGGAGGGGTACCCAGGTGGTTCAGTAGGTTAAGCCTCTGCCTTCAGCTCAGGTCCTGGGATCGAGCCCCACAGCGGGCTCTCAGCTCAACAGGAAGCCTGCTTCTCCCTTTCCCACTCCCCCTACTTGTGCTCTCTCTCTCACCATGTCTCTGTCAAATAAATAAAATCTTAAGGAAAAAAAAAAAAAGGAATCAAGAGTTGATGCTCAACCAACTGAGCCACCCGGGCACGCCTTAATTTTTCCTTTAAACACATGTTGATTTTAAACTCTATACCCACATGGGTCTTGAACTCACAACCACAAGATCAAGAGTCACATGCTCTACTATCTGAGCCAGACAGGCACCCCTCAATCAGCACTTCACTAAACAATTTGGGCTTTTAACTGTTTCTCTCAAATCCATAAGCTGATTACATTCTCTCAGCCTTTGAGGGATAGGTAGAGCCCTGGAATGATAGAACCTGAGTTAGACTGTGAGCACGGATGCCTCCAGGGGCCCAAGAGGCATCTAGAACCAAAAGAAGGAAAGAGAATGAGGACAGCTCCTATCCTGGGGCCTCTTTCCACTACAATGCCAGCTAGAGTGGAGAACCATGACCAACTATTTTACAGTGAGCAAGCTGTTGGAGTGAACTTTCCAGATCGTGAACAATCAGGGTGTCCGGCCTGGCCTGGCCCGGCCCCGGGTGTTTGACCAAGAGTCATCTGTTTGCAGGCCTATGTGTGGGACAATAACAAGGATCTGGTGGAGTGGCTGGAGAAGCAGCTGACCGAGGAAGACGGCGTTCGCTCAGTAATCGAGGAGAACATCAAATACATCAGCAGAGACTATGTCCTCAAGCAGATCCGCAGGTGAGACCCGCAGCGGGGGACTTCTGTAGGAGAAATTGGGCTCGCTTCCTTGGAAGGAGCAAAGATTTAAGAACAAAACATGAGATGGTACCTTACAATCTTTGTGGGTTTTTTCTGTTTGGGACCACTGTAGTTGACCGTCCAATAAAAATAGAGCCTGAAACACTGTTCTTTGTCAGCTCCTGGTCTCTAGGGCACTTAGTAATCTCTGCTAGATGAAGGCTTAGTTCACTGTGCCCAACTCTCAGCTCCAAGTGCAGCTCTTCAGACTGGATGAAGGATTCTGTGAGAAAAGCTGATGCCATGGCAGCGTCATGGGAAACTACCTTCTCCCTTCCTGAGCCAAGAGTTTTCAGTTTTCTCCTTCCAAGGGGGGTGGAGGCAGCCGGGGACATTTGTAAATGTCAGTGCAGAAGACAAGTCTCTACCCTGATCGACCCATTATTTTACAGCTTACCCCATCTGCTTTATCACTTGAGTGTGCTTGCTTTCCCACAGATCCATGCTCCCATATACCTGCTAAGGATAAGTCACATAGGTCATGGCCATCATGGCCCTTTACCCCAAATATTAAAGTATGTATTTGCTAATATGGATGTTCTCTTATGTAACCACAGTAGGATCGATTTTAGTAAATTTAATATTCATAGAAGTTTTTGTTTTTCTGAGAGAGAGCAGAGGAGAGTCAGAGGAGGAGGAGAAAGAGAATCCCAGGCAGGATCCACGCTCAGCACAGACCTCCGTGTGAGGCTCGCTCTCATGACCTGAGCCACCCAGGCGCCCCAACATTGATAGAAGCTTATATCTAATACACCATTTTTCTTAAAGCTTGTATTCATTCATTTGAGAGAGAGGGAGCACAAGCAGGGGGAGAGGCAGAAGGATAACCAGACCCCCCACTGAGCTGGGAGCCCGATGCGGGATTCGATCCCAGGACCCTGAGCTCATGATCTGAGCTGAAGGCAGGCACTTAATGATTGAGCCACCCAGGCACCCCTGATCCACCATTTGTAAAACATTGCTCGTTTTGATTTTGTCTGATGTTCTCTCATGATTAGCTTCAGGTTATGTGTTCTCCGTGGAATAGTACATACGTGAAGTTGCCTTCATGGGGTACCACATGCAGAGACAGCCTGTCATCTGCCCTTCCTGGTGTTAGAATCACCTGGTCAAAGTGTTACTCAGTTTCTCCACTGCATCATTACTGATTTCCCCCGTTGCTCCAAGTCAGTCTCTGGGGACACGCTTAAAGACCATGCAGATCTCCTGTTCCTCATCAGGATTTCCACCCAGATCTAGCATCCAAGGAGGGCTCTTGTCTGATCCAGTCTTTACGGCGAGGTTGCAGAAGGATAACTTTCCAACTCTGTGTCCTCCCCAGTCCTCACTCCAGCTCTCCTGTAAGCAAAAAGTCTTCTGTCTTCCTCCATTCATGTAGGTATTCATTAATCTACACCAATAATGAATTTCTATTTTTTTAATAATTTGCAATTCATTATTACACTCTTTGGTGCCCAGAATGTCCCAGATTTAGCCAGTGGAAACACCTTTGTGCTAGTTCCAATTTCTTTATGACATGCCCCCAATGCTTTTGTTGTTTTGTTTTGTTTTTAAGTAATTCCTTACTTTCTGATATAGCAAAACGTGTCACGTCCATCTCGTACTTGCGTTGCTGCTGGGGACTTTTTCCACGTAGGAAGACAAATGAGGTGTGTTGGGAGCCGGAGTGTCAGCATGTAGTCAGACAGTTCATAAGCTCCCCTCATCTAGACACTGCTGGCTCTCTCCTTCACCCTCCCCTCTCTTCCTCCCCAGCTTGGTGCAGGCCAATCCCGAGGTTGCCATGGACTCCATCGTCCACATGACTCAGCACATCTCACCCACACAGCGAGCAGAAATCATGCGGATCCTCTCCACGATGGACTCCCCTTCAACGTAGAAAGAGCCTCCTGCCCATCCCCGCCCTGCCTCTGGAGAAAAGGGCTAGAGCTGCCTCTTCCAGCTGAAACCACTCTAATGAGAAGGCACAGGAGACCCAGCACTGGAATCCAAGTGGCATTTTGCTTCCCCTTGAACGTTTTCAGGTTATGCATGACATACTGGGATATAGGGTCACAAAGCCCCCAGCGGTCACACCCATCCCATTCAGTATTTATTATCTTATCTGTGACTACAGCCCTCTGTCCCTGCCAGGACCTGCGAAGGCAATGAAGGGTACAAGCCTGTACCATGAGGTCTCACTACACAAAAGCAGGACTGCTGCTCCTGGCCTGACAGCTCCGGGGCCCCAGCCCGGGGAAGTGGGAGTTGTGGTCAGGCAGT
The DNA here is from genome assembly GCF_009829155.1 of Mustela erminea. Lineage (NCBI taxonomy): Eukaryota > Metazoa > Chordata > Mammalia > Carnivora > Mustelidae > Mustela > Mustela erminea. Next base: position 25,508,481 of record NC_045631.1, read on the forward strand.
CAGCAGCCCTCCCTCACCCCTGGCCCCATGAGCCTGCAGCCATAGGCAGCAGAGGAGGGCTGGGCCCAGGAGGAAGCCTCAAGTCCATCGTTTTGTTTTTTACCTTCACGTTCAGCCCGGTACGCACTAGGAGAGGAATAGTTCCCGGTTTAATCACATCAAGGTACCTGTTTCTTCTTCGTGGAGTGTGAAATCTTCAAGGTCCTTGGGACCTCAAAGATGAGGGCAAAACCCTGATCCAAGAAGAAGACCGAGTCACTGTTGTTGATTTAGGGGCCTCAACTATGGGTTTGATTCTCAGAACAAACGGAAAGATGGTTGACCGACCACTACCTTGCATGTCCCTGCGAACCCAACTGTTGGATCTGCTGGGAGCCTCGTGGGAGGTCCAGCAGACTGAGCAGGGCCAAAGCAGAGCCTGGGGGATGGCCCTCTCCATTGCCGATAAGTAGTTATTCTTGCCACGAGGGTGTGGGCCGGATAGTCTCTCTTTTTTAGGACTTGGAAGGTTATTATAACTTAACTATGAAGCCTGGAGCTTTGATCATTACAAAAGGTTACTAGTGCCTACAGAGTCACTCAGCTCTATATCCAGGGCATCTCTCCTAGCAGCGGACGTCCCTCCTCCCTCTGGGTCTCGTCTCTTCCTGGGGTGTCCGCAAGCAGCAGGCACAGCTGGTCTCCCCATAGCTGCTGAAAGGGACCCTGGTGACATCTCTGCTCTAAGCACCAGGGACTGGCCTTCCCTGGTGTGAGCAGGCTTCCAGGGAACAGAGAACCCACATGACCTTAAGATCATCTACAACTCCGTCGTGGTGCTGCGGTCTTCCGGGCTCACTGGGCCCTTCCTGGCCAGCGGCAGGAGCCTCCGCATCAGTGGTAGAGAGAGTTTATTTTCAACAACCCATTTACCCAAGGAGGAAAGAGTTTATGGATTCCCCTGTTGGTGTCCCTAAAGCCAGAGTGGCAGGTGATCAAGGCTGGTGTAGCCTCCAGTTCTCATGGTGCAGCTAATTGCACGTGTCCCTGATGACCAAGGAGGGAATGAATCACTACAACATTTTAGTGCGGTGGTATGAATACTTTTGTACACGCTACAGCTTTGAGCCTTAATGCTAGAGTCTGCGCACAACGAGCCCCGCCGCCCTTCCTTGGGAAGCGCTTGTGCAGGTGGCCCCGGGAGCGGGCTACGTCACTGGCCGCCCGCTGGTGCGCAGAGCCTCGGTCAGGGGGCCCTGGTGCAAGGTGCCAGCGTGCAGCACCACCAGAGAGGGCAGGAAGAGGTGGGAACCACGTTCATTCCCGAAAGAGGCATCCACTCCTGCTGGTATCACCTTAAGTAAAAACTGGATTAGCCTTTGATTTTTTTCCATAATTAGTAAAATTCCACAAACCCCTCTGTTTGCCCTGGCGTTTCTCCAGAGGCAGGTGGGTCACACTCGGTTTACCTCTCCCCCTTGACCAGATGATGATGCAGTAAGTGAATACGGTTCCTCTCTAGAAGCCTGCACGGCCTGCTCCCCCGTCCCCAGAGCGCCTCCCTGTGGGTCTTCCCCTGGACAGGGCTTTGTCATACAGAGCAGCCGGGAAGAGCCACAGACCATTCCATGTGCAAGGTTACTGAGCTCGGAGGAGTAGAAATGATGTACTGACCAAGACTTGCTCGAGTTGAGATTGCCATAGTCCCTTCGTTCACAAAGCAGCCTTCACTGGTCTCATTGAGACTCGACGGACACATACCCTGATGAGCAAGGAGCATCAGTCAAATGTATTCTTTTCACATTTTGTTGAAATAAATGTCCACATTTGTAGAAGAGTCACTGTTTGTCATTTCAGCCCGTGCCCAGCTACCTCGTCCATGTTCCACTGAGCAGGGGAGCTTTCAGCAGGGGTAGGGGGAGCGCCTGTCCCACTGCTGCAAGTGGAGCCCTTCCGGGGACAGAATGGCGCGCATGCAGCGCTCCTGCAAAGTGACGTTCAGAGACTTGGAGGCTTTCAGATAACCCCTGATGGCCTGGGCAGTTTCTGGGGTGTTCTTAGAAGGAACCTCTTAGTTTGCACGATTTTGTGGGGTTTTCTGGGCCAGCTGAATAGCGAACCATTTTCAGAGCTCACTCAAGCCAGTTTTATGGGAAGGTTATGGATTCTCTTACTAATTTAGCTGCTTAATGGATTTTGAATGCTAACTTTGGGCACAAAAAGGCACTAAGGGCAGGGATCTCTTACTTGTGTGCCTTCAACCCTCTGCCTCAGTTTCTGTCTGTAAATCCGTGTGGTTGAAGCAAAGAACAAAACACCAATCCCCCAACATTTGCAAAGAAAGGCAGGAGCCACAGACAGCGGGGAAGGGAGGCATTGGCCTTTGCTGAGTATTAAGCTTGGAATGATCTGTCGGTCTCCTGGAGATGTTTAGCAAAGGGTGTTTTTTCCTAAAATAAAATGTTTTATTTTAAATATGTTTTACATATATTTATTTTATATGTATATATACTATGTTGTAAATATACATCCATTTGAATCACCCTAAGGTGAATGTTCTTAGAGTAATAAGGGATACCCGAGGGAAAATTACTCTTTGCCGCCAGATGTCGTATTCCGTGGGCAGGAAGTCCCAGTCGGCATCGACGCCGTGGGCCGCCTTCCCTCCTCCCTAAACAGGCAGAGGAGAACCAGATCCCATGATGTGAACTTGAAGTGTCCCTGCTCTCAGCCCACACCCGTTGGTGGTTGTGGGGAAGGTCAGCAAGACAAATGGGGAAAAGGTCTGCTCCTGCCTCCAGGGACTTTCCTGACACATACAGTGCTTTCTTCTGTTGGGGAGTGATATTTCCTTCTTTTCAACGAAAGAAAATTTAACACCACCACTGGTATTACCAGGATAATAAGTAAAGTTAGAACATTCAGGGATTCCGTGATTAACCGACAAACACGGACACGGTGATGAATACAAGTGCCTAATACCATCACAGGGAGGACGCGTTCTGTGCTGCCTCCAATGTGCAAGGCTTGGTGAGAGGCCTAGAGAAGAACTGACCGGGGAGGCGAACTCAAATGCGGGCTCCTTGGCTGGCTCCTCCCAGGCCAAAAGCTGAGCCCGCCTGATCCATACAGTGAGGCAGAAAGCACTAAGGGCCACATGAGTGGTACAGACAATTAAGGGCTGAAGCTTCCTGACAGAGAATGGTTTCCAGATGGAAAAGGAAGCCAAGGCCAAGGAAGAAGACATGTCCTGGAGAGAGTGGAGAGCCTTTGGTTGGTTTGGGAGCATGGGAAGACTGGGTACAAAAATTTAGAAAGCAGGGGCACCTGGGTAGCTCAGTAGGTTAAAGCCTCTGCCTTTGGCTCAGGTCATGATCCCAGGGTCCTGGGATCGAGCCCCACATCGGGCTCTGTGCTCTGCAGGGAGCCTGCTTCCTCCTCTCTCTCTCTGCCTGCCTCTCTTGCTTACTTGTGATCTCTGTCAAATAAATAAAATCTTTAAAAAAAAAAAAAATTAGAAAGCAGCCCAATGGAATGAAAAGACCACTGCCATGTGTGCTGAGAAGTCTAGCTTCCAGTGCGGCTCCATGTGTTTGGTCAGTCAGCTGGGGTCACCTAGGATAGTCAGCCAGGCCACCCCAGGAGGCATAGAGATAATAAGCAACTGTCAGCTGTTTTCAATACTCGGGATCCCTGGTATGCCTCAGGCAGGCAGCTAAGGCTCATCATGCCATTGCCTTTCTGATGACAGTTTTGCCAACCCAGCTAGTACTGGCTACTGCCTGCTTGCCAGAGTTCCAAGAGATAGTTAATGATAATAAATAATGGGAACAGGACATCATAAATGCAATAGGCAAAATCTTCAAAAACAAGATTCCCTGAGGTGAGGGCAGGGGAGAGAGGCACAAGGGGGATGGGGTGGGAGAGGATAATGGTGTGTCAGCTCTGAGAGGACCTGGAACCATCCAGTGGGCTCTACCCATTGGGCACCATAAGGAGAGGAAATAGACTGGAGCTCAGAGATGGCTGAATGATGGGCCTAATGCCAAACATGCTTACCTACGACTGGTCTGGAGTGAGCAGGAAGGGTTGGGGTGAGAAGGGACAAAGGATGACAGACATCCAGGCCCTGACTTGGGAAAAAGCTAACAATACTCTTGTCCATGCTAACAGAGGTGGGTATCTTCAGAGCCACTTAAAAGAGCACTTTTGGAATAAGCCTGAGCCAGGTTCAAATATTCTGGTCTCTCATTCCTGTTCTCTGGAAAAGTTTCTGCCTCCTTAATCTGTGAAAAATGGATAATAACGAAGAGCTCAAAGGGGTTTTTGAAAAATTACCTTAACACAAATCAAGAGATGGACATTAGTAGCAAATTCTCGATATATGTTAGGGTTCTCCATGTTCTAACCCTCCCTCACACCCATAAGATACAGGATCGGTCATCACTCTAGAGTATCTTCCTCATAAAGCTTTCAAGGAACCATCCCCCTTACCTGAGCAGAAATCTGGGGATTGTCTCCAGACACTAGTTACATGGACACAATGCAAAAGTGTCACTGAGGACTGCTATGGTCTGAATGTCCCCAAAATTGGGTGTGTTGAAATCCTAGCCTCCGCCAGTGATCTATATTAGAAGGCAGGGCTTTTGGGTGGTGAGTAAGTCATAAGGTTGAAGCCTTCATGAATAGGATTTTGCCTTCTAAGAGGATCCAGACAGATCCCTTCCCTTTTTCATCATGTGAGGAGACAACGTGAAGTCAGGGACCCCGGAGAGAGCCCCCACCTGACCATGCTGGCATTCTAGTCTCAGACTTCCATTCTGTTGTGGCAGTCCAAATGGACAGAGACAAAAAACAAAACAAAACAAAAAAAACAAACAAAAAACTAAAAAACAAAACCACAATGGTGCTGCTGTTAACAAACCTAAACATGTGGAAGCACCTGGATATGGAGGGAATGTACTGCAACATAATAAAGGACATAGATGACAAGCCCGCAGCTAACACCAGACTCCACAATGTAAAGCTGAAAGCTTTTTTCCTAAGATCAAAGATTAAGGATGAGGATGCCCCTTCTTGCCACTTCTGTTCAACATAGTACTGGAAGTCCTAGCCAGAGCAATGAGGCAAAAAAGAAAATGCATCTAAATTGGAAAGGAAGAAGTAAATGGGGAAGGAAAGAGTAAAATTCCATTTGCAAATGACATGATATATACATACACACACACACACACACACACACACACACACACATAAGCACACATATATATAAAGAATGCTAAAGACTCCACCAAAAAATTCTTAGAACAATGAGTTCGGGGGTGCTTGGGTGACTCAGTGGGTTAAAGCCTCTGCCTTCAGCTCAGGTCATGATCCCAGGGTCCTGGGATTGAGCTCCACATCGGGCTGTCTGCTCAGCAGAGAGCCTGTTTCCCCCTCTCTCTCTGGCTGCCTCTCTGCCTACTTGTGATCTCTGTCAAATAAATAAATAAAAATCTTAAAAAAAAAAAAGAATGAGTTCAGTAAAGTTTAGGATACAAAATTAACATACAAAAGTCAGTTGCATTTCTATACACTAATAAACTATTAGAGAAATAAAATCCCATTTGTGAGTGAATAAAAAAAATACCTAGGAATAAATTTTATTGGAGGAGTAAACACTTTTTTTCAGTGTATAAAAGACACATACACTGAAAACTATAAGACACTGATGAAAGAAATTGAAGAAAACACAAATAAATGGAAAGATAATCCATGTTCATTGACTGGAAGAATTAGTATTGTTAAAATATCTATACTACCCAAAGCAATCTACAGATTCAGTGCAGTCCCTATCAAAATATTCTACCAAAATGGTATTTTTCAGAGAAATAGAACAAATAATTCTAAAATTTGCATGGAACCACAAAAGACCCCAAATAGCCAAAATAATATTGAAAAAGAAGAACAAAGCTAGAGGCATCATACTTCCCAATTTCCAACTATATTACAAAGCTGCAATCATCAAAACATTATGGCATTGTCATAAAAACGGATACGTAGATCAATAAACAGAACAGAGAGCCCAGAAACAACCCCAGGCATATAAGATCAATTAGTTTACAACAAAGGAGCCCAGAATATAGAAGGGGAAATGATAGTCTCTTCAATAAATGGTGTTGGGAAAACTAGAAAGCCACATGCAAAAAAATTAAAACAAACCCTTACACCATACAAAAAGAAAAATCAACTCAAAATGGGTTAGAATCTTGAGTGTAAAACCTGAAATCATAAACTCCTAGAAGAAAACATAGGCACTAAGCTCCTTGATATCAGTCCTGACAATGATTTTTTGAATTTCACATCAAAAGCAAAGGCAACAAAAGCAAAAATAAACAAGTGGGACTACATCAAATTAATATGCTTTTGCACAGCAAAGGAAACCATCAACAGAATGAATGATAGGGCAACCTATAGGGGAAAGAAAATATTTGCAAATCATCCATTTGATAAAGGGTTAATATCCTTAATATATAAAGAACACATAACCACTCACTAGCAAGATAAACAATCTGATTAAATAAAGAGGGACTGAATAGACATTTTTCCAAAGATGACCAACAAATGGTCAACAAGTACCTGAAAGTGGGTTTATCTTTCATCATCAGGGAGATACAAATCAGAATCACAGTGAGATATCACCTCATACTGGTCAGAATGGCTAAAATCCCAAACAAGAGATAAGTGTTGAGGAGAATGTGGGAAAAAAAGGAACACTGTGCACTGTTGGTGAGAATGTAAATTGATGAATAGGATCATTCTAAATGATATGTATGTATGTAAATTGATGCATATGGAATACTGTATGCAGTTTCCTTAAAGATTTAAAAATAGAACTACCAAGTGATCCACTAATCCCACTTCTAGGTATATATCCAAAGGAAATGAAAATAATGTTGATGAGATAGATATCTGTACTCCCTCATTTATTACAGAATTATTCACAATAACCACCATAGGGAAACAAACTGAGTGTCCATCAGCAGATGAACAGATAATGAAGATGTGAGATACACACATATATAATGGAATATTATTCAGTCATGACAAAGGAGGGAATCCTGCCATTTGTGACAACACAGATGGACTTTACAGACATTATTGCTATGTGAAATAAGCCAGAGACAAGCCAGAGACCCAAATACTGTGTAGTATCATTTGTATGAGGAATCTTAAAAAAAAACAAAAACAAACCTTAAACTCATACATAGAGGGGGAAAAAGTGATTGCCAGAGGCTTGGTGGGGGTGGCAGGAAAGGGAGAGGTTGGGAAAGGAGTACAAACTTACAGCGATAAAATGAATAAGGTCTGAAGATCTAGGGTATAACATGGTGACTACAGTTGGTAACACTGTATTGCATAATGGAAATGTGTTAAGATGGTAGAAATTGTGTACATACATAACACACACACACACAGAATAGTGAGGTGATGGATGTGTTAATTGACTAAAGGGAAGGAATCCTTTCACAATGTACCTGTGTAGCGAGTTACCACAATATCCACTTTAAATGTCTTTCAATTTTGTATGTCAATTATGCCTCAATAAAGCCAATTTTTTAAAAAATGATACCAAGAGTGAGGTGCTGTAACAAATCTAAAAATGTAGAAGTAGGTTTGAAAGAGTTTGGAAGTTTGGAGGAAAAGCCTACATTGCCCTGAACAGACCTTTAAATGTGTTTTGGGTGAGGGCTCAGAGGAGGAAAAGAACTAGAGAAAAAGCTTCCATCTTCTTAGAGAATCGTAAGTGATGGCGAACTGAATGTTGATAGAAATACAGATGCTAAAGGTCATTCTGATGAAGAGTCTAACACAAATGAGGAATGTGTTATTGGAAACTTGAGGAAGGGTGATCCTTGTTAAAAAGTGGCAAAGAATTTGGCTGACCTGGATTCATGTTCTTGTGTTTTGTGGAAGGTAGAACTTGCAAGCAATAAAATTGGATATTTGGTTGAAGCTGTTTCTTTTTTTTTTTTTTTTTAAAGATTTTTATTTATTTATTTGCCAGAGACAGAGGGAGAGAGAGCGAGAGAGCACAGGCAGACAAAGAGGCAGGCAGAGGCAGAGGGAGAAGCAGGCTCCCTTGCCAAGCAAGGAGCCTGATGTGGGACTCGATCCCAGGACCCTGGGATCATGACCTGAGCTGAAGGCAGCTGCTCAACCAACTGAGCCACCCAGGCGTCCCGGTTGAAGCTGTTTCTAAGCCAAACTTTGGCTGACCATCAGGTGACTGGCTGACCTTTAGTCACAAGGGTGATACCTATGAAGCTAGACTTAAAAATAAGAATGAGTGGGGCACCTGTTGGCTCAGTCAGAGGCGCATGCCACTTGATCTTGGGCTATGTGTTCAAGCCTAACATTGAGTATAAAAATTACTTTTATTTATTTTTTAATTTAAGATTTAATTTATTTATTTGACAGAAAGAGAGAGATCACAAGTAGGCAGAGAGAGAGGGGTAATTAGGCTCCCTGATGAGCAGAGAGCTCAACACGGGGCTCGATCCCAGGACCCTGAATTCATGACCTGAGCCAAAGGCAGAGAGGCTTAACCCACTGAGCCACCCAGGCACCCCTAAAATTACTTTTAAAATAAATTTTAAAAAATAAAAAGAATTTTTTAAAAAATTTTTTAAGCTTTTTTTTTTAAATTTATTGTGGGAGAGACAAAGTGCAAGCAGGGGGAAGGACAGAGGGAGAAGGACAAGCAGACTCCCCACTGAGTGGGGAGCTCAATGTGGGGCTTGATCCCAGGACTCTGAGATCATGAGTCAGATGCTCAAGCGGGTCACCTAGGTGCCTCAAAACAATAATTTTTATATTTTTTAAAAAGATTTTATTAATGTTTTTGATAGAGGGGACACACACACAAATAGGCAAAATGGCAGGCAGAGGGAGAAGGAGAAGTAGGCTCTCTGCTGGGCAGAGAGCCTGATGCGGGGCTGGATTCCAGGACCCCGAGACTAGGACCCAAGCTTAAGGCAGACACTTAACCAACTGAGCCATCCAGGCACACCAAAACAAGAATTTTTTAAAAAGAAAAACTGAGCAGAGACATTAGCTTCTGCATATCATAGGGAAAACAGAATCCACAGATTTAGTCAAGTTACTAAACAAAACAAAAACAAAAACAAAAGCCTTTGGGGAGAAAAGTCAGAAACCATAGTTGCTATGTTATACAAAGTGTACAATTTTCAAAAAAAATCATAAGGCATTCAAAGAAACAGGAAAGCATAACCCATCCTCAGCTAAGAAAAAAAATAGACAATAGGGCGCCTGGGTGGCTCAGTGGGCTAAAGCCTCTGCCTTCGGTTCAGGTCATGATTCCAGGGTCCTGGGATTGAGGCCCGCATCGGGCTCTCTGCTCGGCAGGGAGCCTGCTTCCCTTCCTCTCTCTCTGCCTGCCTCTCTGCCTACTTGTGACCTCTGTCTGTCAAATAAATAAATAAATAAATATCTTTAAAAAAAAAAGACAATAGAAACTGTTTCTGTATAGGTCCAGATGTTAAATGTAACAGATAAAGACTTCAGGTATTAAAGAAATTTTTAAAGTAAATTTTGAATAAAATTCCAATATATGCTTTAATAGAGATAAGCCTTGAAGATATCACATTAAATGACACATCACTCCAGACAAAAAACAGGAAATACTGTATGATTCCGCTTATATGATGTATCTAGAATTGTCAAATTCACAGAGACAAAGTAGAATAGTGCTTACCAGAGGCTGAAGGGAGGAGGAAATGGGGAGTTATCATTTTATGGGTGTGGGGTTTCAGTTTGGGTTAATGAGAAAGTTCTGGAGAGGGACAGTGAGGATAGCTGTGTGACAGTGTGAATACACTTCATGCCCCTGGATTGTACTCTAACACTGTGAAATGGTAAAGCTTAGGTTATGTTATATTTATAACAACTTTTAAAAATCAGGAGTTCAAAAGTACAATAACAGATGAAAAATTAACTAGTGGGACTAAATAGCTGATTCAAGAAGGCAGAAGAAAGTATCTGTAAACTTGAAGATAGAGCAAGAGAAATCATCCAGTCTGAAGAACAGAGCCTGAGAGACCCAGGTGACATCAGGTATGCTGATCTATTTGTGCTGAGAATGTCAGAAGCAGAAGAGAGAGAAAAAGGGGCAGAAAACAATATTTGAAGATATAATGGCTAAAAACTTCCCAAATATGATGGACAACAACCTGCAGATCCAAGCTCAATAAATCCCAAGGAGGTTAAACACAAAGAGAGCTATACCTAGACACATTATAGCCAACCTGTTGAAATACAAAGAGGAAATCTTAAAAGAGGCTGGAGAACTATCACATAAAGAGGAAAAACAAAAACCAAATGACAACAGCAAGGGAAACGAGAAGGCAGTGGGTTGATATATTCAAAGTGCTACAAGGGTGTGGGGGGGAAAACAAAGAAACAAAAAAACCTGTCAAACAAGAATTCTGTTTCCAGCAAAACTATCCTGTCTTTGCGTCAATTTTTTTTAAAAAAGATTTTATTTATGTATCTGGGAGAGAGAGAGAGGATGAGAGAGAGAGAGAAAGAGTATGGGGGGGGGGGAGGGTCAGAGGGAGAAGCAGACTCCCTGCTAAGTGGGGAGCCTGATGCGGGACTTGATCCTGGGACTCCAGGATCATGACCGGAGCCAAAGGCAACTGCCTAACCAACTGAGCCACACAAGTGTCCCCAGCAAAACTATCCTTAAGACAAAGATGAGAGTTGCCTGGCAGGCTCAGTCAGTAGAGCACGTGACTGTTGATCTCAGGGTTGTGAGTTCAAGCCTCACATTGGGTATAGAGATTACTTAAAAATTATAAAAAAAAATTTTTTTTTTAAAGTAGGCTTCATGATGGGTGTGGAACCCAACATGGGGCTTAACTCATGACCCTGAGATCAAGACCTGAGCTGAGATCAAGAGTCAGATGCTTAACTGACTGGGCCACCTAGATGCTCCAAAAACAAAACAAAACAAAAGTGAAATAAAGATATTCCCATGAAAAAGACCTCAATAATTTATTCCTAGGATTCCTGCCTTATAAGAAATATTAAAGACAATCATTCAAGCTATAAAGAAATAATTCCAGGCAGTAATTTGAATCTGCACAAAGAAATACATAGGCATTTGAAAAGGTAAATAGATAAGATTGCATAAAACATATTGTATGTTAACTATACTTCAATTTTTTTGTTAGTTGTTTATTTATCAGGAGAAACTATTCCATAACCCAATATTCACATTTCGTAGTTCAGAAACAGGTCAGTGACAAACTTCAACTGAACTCAACCCAAAGAAATTCTTTACATTCTAAAATCACTTTGCACTCAGAGATAACAGCCTTCTACATTTCCTCAAAATCTTTCATGGAATCCTAATTTCTGTAGAATCTGCATATGCCACAGCAAACTTACAGAAAGCTGCAACTGCCAGTGATACAGCAAACACTGAAACAATATGAAATCACAGGCGCTTGGCCAGATGGTCTCACACCTGAGGTTTCATCAAAGCACTGGAAGTCATGGTAGTTACTGTCCTCAACACTAACCTCAATCCCAGCGTCCTTCCTACCTGACACAGAATTGGACGGCCCAACTATACTTCAGTTTGAAAAAAGGAAAACACAGTTGAATAAACAAATAAAAAGACTGCATGAAGCAATAATTATATCTTTGTATTTGGGGGGTTATAGCATATATAAATGTAATAAATATTACAATTACACAAAGGGAAGAAAAATTGATCTATATTAATTTAAAATATCCCTGGTAGTTAGGATTCAGTGCTCTCAAAGAGACTGTAATGTAATCCCCAGAACCACCAAGAAAAGGACTTAAAAATATGTAGTAAATGCAAATCACATATCTAGTAAAGGGTTAATATGCAGAATATATAAAGAACTTCTACAATTCAACAACAAAACCCTAAATAACCTGATTTTAAAATGGGTATATGACTTGAATAGATACTTCTCTGAAGATTATAGACAAGAGCCAACAAGCATATAAAAAGATGCTCAATATCACTAATGATTAGAGAAATGCAAAGTGAACCACAATGAGATACAGACAATAATGTTGTAATACACCTATTGCGGTGAGCATTTTGTAATGCACTCATTGAATCACTGTGTATACACCTGAGACTAATTTAATATATATCCACTATACTTTAATTACCTTTTTTTTTTTTTTTAAATTTTAAAGCCATGGAAATGTCCTGGTCAAAGCAGGAGGGTTGATCATCCTAGTGAGAGAGTAGTACCTAGAGGTCAGCATCCTGGGTGTGATGAACATTATGGAGAGTGAACTTAGAGGAGAAATCAAGAGATACACACTACAAGGCCATAGTAAATATTTATACATTTGAATAAAATACCATGATTATCTTAAAAATTGACAGATGTAAATGAAAGAAGAAATAGATAAGTCAGCAAATTAAACTTCATCCTAAGAAACTGGGAAGAAAAAAAAAAAAAGAACTAAACCCAAAGCAAGCAGGCTAGAGTAAAAAATAAAGATGAGAGTGGTAACTAATGAAACAGGGGGAAAAAAGCAATAAATAAAACCAAAAGTCAGTTATTTGAAAGGATCAACAGAAATCAACAAACAAGAAGAAAGAAGACACAAATTTCCAGAATCAGGAATGAAAGAGATCTTGCTAGTGATACTTTTGAAATTAAAGGAATTATAAAGGTATATTATAAACAACTTTATACCAATAAGACAAGCTACATAAAATGAACACATCCCTAGAAAGACACCATTTATAAAAACTGACTTGAGGGGCACCTGGGTGGCTCAGTGGATTGAGCCTCTGCCTTTGGCTCAGGTTGTGATCCCAGGGTCCTGCTATTGAGCCCCACATTGGGCTCTCTGTTCCACAGGGAGCCTGCTTCCCCCTCTCTCTGCCTGCTGCTCTGGCTACTTGTGATCTGTCAAATAAATAAATAAAATCTTAAAAAAAAAAAACTGACTGGAGAAGAAACAGATAATCTGAATAGACCTTAAAACAAGTGAAGAAATCAAGTTAATAATGAAAAATCTTCCCACAAAGAAAAGCCCAGTCCTGGAGGTCCTCATTGATTAATTTTCTTATCAAATATCTAAAAGAAGAAATACCAATCTTCCACTAACTCTTTCAGAAGACCGAAAACATTTTCCAGTTTTCTCTGAGGCCAGTATTAACTGGATACCAAAGCAAACAAAGACATCACAAGAAAGAAAAACTACAAACCAATACCCCTCATGAACATGGATGCAAAAACTCTTAGCAAATATTAGTAAACCAGGGCGCCTGGATGGCTCAGTGGGTTAAGCCTCTGCCTTCAGCTCAGGTCATAATCCCAGGGTCCTGGGATCGAGCTCTGCATCGGGCTCTCTGCTCAGCAGGGAGCCTGCTTCTCCCTGCCTCCCTTTCTCTCTCTCTCTCTGCCTACTTGTGATCTCTGTCAAATAAAGAAATAAAATATTTTTTAAAAATTAGTAAACCAAATCCAGCAATATATTAGAAAAAAATTATGTATCATAGCCAGGTGGGATTTTGTCCCAGGAGTGCCAAGTTAGTTTAACATCCAAATCAATTAATGTAATATACCATATTAATAAAAAACAAAAACCACATGTTCACCTCAATAGATGCAGAAAAAACATTTGGTAAAATTTAACACCCATTCTAAATAAAAATTCTCAGCAAACTATGAAAAGAAAGGAATTTCCTCAACCTGATAAAGGGCATCTATTAGAAAAAACAAACCTAACATCATACTTAATAGTGAAAGATTGACTACTTTTCCCTCCTAAAATCAGGAACAAGGCAAGAGTGACTCTTGTCATTCTACTCAGCATCATACTGGGAGTTCTAGCCAGTGCAATAACTGCTAAATAAATAAGTATCACAGGTTTATAAACTGGAAAGAAAGAATTAAAACTATCTTCATTCACAGAGAGCAGGATTCCAGGGGAGGAATGGGTTTTTAAAAATGAGAGTAGACATATTCAGTAAAGTCACAGGGTACAAGATGAATATACAAAAAAAAAAAAAAAAATTAACTGTCTTTCTATATACCAGTAAAGAGCAATCCAAAAATAAAACTATAAAAATATCCATTAACAATAGCATCAATTGGGGCGCCTGGGTGGCTCAGTGGGTTAAAGCCTCTGCCTTTGGCTCAGGTCATGATCTCAGGGTCCTGGGATCGAGCCCCACATCAGGCTTTCTGCTCAGTGGGGAGCCTGCTTCTCCTTTTCCCTCTGCCTGCTGCTCTGCCTACTTGTGATCTCTGTCTGTCAAATAAATAAATAAAATCTTAAAAAAAAAAAAACCAATAGCATCCATTATGGTAGAATACTAATGAAGAAATTTAACAAGTGCAAGATTTGTACACTGAAAATTATAAAACACCATTGAGAGAAACTGAATATAAATAAAGTGACATACCATGTTCACGGATTGGAAGACTCAATGCTGTTAAGATCGCAAATCTCCCTAACATGATCTATGGTGTAAATGTAATCCCTATCAAAATCCCATTAAGCATTTTTATAGAAATTAACACATTTATACTGAAATTTAATGGAATTGTAAAGAACCCAGAAAAGCCAAAACAATTTCGATAAAAATTTGGCAGACTTAAACTATCCATTTTCAAAACTTCCACCAGTATAAAATCAGGCAAATAGTATGGAGCAAAATTAAGAGTCTAGAAATAAATCCTCACATTTACAGTCAATTGATTTTTGACAAAGGAATCAAGGCAATTCAATGGGTGGGGGGAGAAATAGTCTTTACAACCAAGGGTACAGGGACAACTGGATATGCATATGCAAATTTATATTTTTAGACCCTCACACCATAGACAAAAACTAACTCAAGATGGATTATAGACCTAAATATAGGCTTTAAGACTTTACAAAAGTTCTGGAAGAAAACAGATGAGAAAATATTTGTGACCTTGAGTTGGGGAAAGATTTCTTAGATACGACCCCCAAAATGCAAGTGATAATAGAAAAAAAAATTGATAAATTACACCATCAAAATTAAAAATATTTGTGATTCAAAAGTTAACATTAAGAAAATAAAAAAAGAGGGGCACCTGGGTATCTCAGTTCCTTAGAGCCTCTGCTTTCAGCTCAGGTCATGAACCAACCCAGGGTCCTGGGATGGAATCCCGCATCAGGCTCTCTGCTCAGCAGGGAGCGTGCTTCCTTCTCTCTCTCTGCCTGCCTCTCTGCCTACTTGTGATCTCTGTCAAATAAATAAATAAATAATAAAAAGAGTACCAAAACTAGTCTAGGAGAAAATAATTTGCGAAACTTACCTAATAAAGGATTTGCATTAAGAATATATAAAGAATTTTTATAACACAATAAGACAAGCAACTCAATTTAAAATGAGCAAAACTCAGTTGGTTAAGCTTCTGACTCTTGATTTCAGCTCAGGTCATGATCAGGGTTGTGAGTTTGAGCCCTGCATCAGGCTCTGTACTCAGTGGGGAGTCTGCTTGTCCTCTCCTTTCCACTCCCACCCCTCCTCCCATCCCCCCCCCCTAAAATAAATACATCTTTTAAAAAAATAAAATAAAAAATGAGCAAAAGATTTGAATAGACATTTTACCAAGGAAGGTAATATGGTAATATGGATGACTAATACACACGTGATAACCGTCTCACATCGTCAGTCACTAGGAAAATAGAAATTAAAGCCATTAGAGTCCATTGCTTACTAGAATGGTAAGAACCCTAAGACAGACGATAACAAGTATCCGCAGCGATGTGGAGCAACTGGAACGCTCACACAGTGCTGGTGGGAACGCAAGGTGGTACAGCCACTTCGGAAGACAGTTTGGCAGGTTCTTAAAAAGTAAAACTAAGTTTATCATATGGCCTCGCTATTCTGTGCCTTGATATCTATCCAGGAGAAATAAAAACATGTCCCGCAAAGACTTGTGTTTGTTTGTATCGACTTTGCACACAAGAACCGAGATGCAGAGATAACTCGGATATTCCTAAATGGGCGAGCAGATAAACCAAATGTGGCACCACAGCGCGAGGACGCAGCGGTTCAGAGAAACAAACCAGCGATGTGGGCTGTGATGAGGATGAACCTTATGCTCAGTGGCAGAGGCCAGGCACACGGGCAACACAGGGTAGGATTCTTCCTACAGGAGACACTCAGAAAAGACAGCTCCTGAGCTGCACAGAGCAGATCAGCCACCCTGTGGAATGGCACACCAGCATGGAGTTATGAGCTGGGTTGATGAAAATGTTCTAGACTCAAGTGGGTTGATGGCTGCAGAAACTTACTAAGAAATCACAGAATTGGGCATTTGCGGTGGGTGAACTTTATGGTACATAAATCACACCCCACTATGAAAACTGTGAAAGTCTATAACCCACAAAGGGCAGGAGTGCACGGACCTCACCAGCAACACCCAGATGCCTGCCTCCTGCCTTTGCACCGGTGTGCACAGCTCCTCCTCCAGCACCCACGGTTCTCCCTGCAGAGATCCTTCCCGACGCCTGGGGCAGTGTTCACATTTAGCTCATGGCATGGCTCCGGAGAGGACGGTCTTCCTGCCTGTCCTCCCACGGGACCCAGCTGGATCTTGGGACCAGAGAACCAAGACCGCCTGTGTCCAAAGCTCACCCCACCCAGCACACTGTGAGCTCCCACATGCGAATCGTGAAGTCTAAACTTCTACTGGGCAGCTAAGCACAGAAATGGACCCTGGCAACTTTTTTTTTTTTAATTTTATTTATTTATTTGAAAGAGAGAGATCACAAGTAGGCAGAGAGGTAGGCAGAGAGGTAGGCAGAGAAGCAGGCAGAGAGAGAGGAGGAAGCAGGCTCCCTGCTGAGCAGAGAGCCTGATTCGGGGCTGATCCCAGGACCCTGGGATCATGACCTGAGCTGAAGGCAGAGGCTTTAACCCATTGAGCCACCCAGGTGCCCCTACCCTGGCAAATTTAATTGAGTTACAAAATGATCCTTTTAGGATCAAAGTCATTAAAACAGCTGCTTCTATGACCCATCTTATTTATCATTACCTTTCATCAAAATCTACTCTGGTCTGCCACCCCCTGGTCTAGCCCAACCACACCCTCCCTGCGCCCAAAAAGCCTGGCATAGGGGGTGATAAGGAGCTCGGTCACCGGCAAGCAACCCTGTCCATAAGGATACCTGGCACTTACCCACAAATTTCCGAGTAACAGGGCAGAAGGCTCCTTGTTCTGGGGTCCTGCACGGTTTCTGTGGCCTTCAGTCCTGTGGGGAGACCCTAAAGTAGCCAGACTGTGCTTGGCCAGCGAGGAGCTCCCCTTGGACTCACTGCCAGGAGGGAGGGAACCGGGAACCACACGCCTAACGCTTGTCACAAAGGCAGAGACCCTTCCACCCCGCAACCAGGCAGCAGCGGGGCCTGTTTTTGGCAGAGCACCAGGCAAGGGCCACCTGGGTGGGGATCCTGGTTACTGGCCCCTGGAGCCGCACCGCCAGTGCAGGGAAGGCGCCTTCCTGACCACACGGGCTCCGGGCTCTGACATGGACTTCCGCCCGGCACTGGGATGGCTTTGCACTGTTGGCAGCAGGCACTACCTCCATGACTCTCTTCACTATTCAAAAGTCACACACCCAAACCACGGCTAGGCACACACAGAAATGCAATTATGGGAGGCGGGAAGTCCTCAACTCCGGGGATGCATCTAAAACTCTACCCTAAAATATCTGCATACTAAACTACCAAGGACAGTTGAGCTTTCAAAGGGAGAAGATCAAAGTGCTGTCATCTTTTAATTTAATCCTTTTGTTGCATCAATGGTCTTAAGAGGGATGAGAGAGATCAAAATAAAAATGGAAACAAACTATATCTTTGTGGCTGTTGTGTTTTAGTCTTTTTTTCTCAATTTGGGCCACAAAATAGGTCAGCTCCATTACTGATCAGCCTTCCCACAAATATTTAAAACAAATTGAATTGCACACCCAATACCCATCACAATTACACCAGGCACAATAACTAAATTAGCAATTCAACAAAATAATTGGAAATGCGATTCTCTCTCTTCCAGCAGTCTCCCTCGAGGGTTCAGCCGATCTATGGGGGAAAACTCAGCGTTCCTAATTCTGCAGCTAATTAGAGACACACTTGTAAATGAAGTTGTTTGTCTTAAAGTTGAAATTCTCATCTGGCGGGTTGGGGGAGAGGGAAGGAGAGAGGAGAAAGTCCTTCCACTCTGGAGCAAGTGTATAAACAGGTAGAGGGAGCAAACGCCTGGGTTCTAATTAGCAGCCGTATCTGCAATTAATAAAACACCGCTATTTACCATCACTTCTCTGCAAGGGAACAACTTCAGAAGAGCCAGCCTGGCTGGAGAGAGGCCAGCACTGGTGACGGGCCCTGGAGCCCTGTGTGCTGCGGGGAGTGGCGTGCCACCAGAACGACGACGGGGAGGGCCAGGACACAGGCCGCTCCTGCACGGGCTCTTCTGTTTGGCCCAGGGAGCCCCGGGGCCTCTCCCAACAGGAAGCAGAGGGGAGGCTCCCAGGCCAAATAGACTGTCCCCCACGGGCATCCAGCCATCCAGAGGTGGCAGTCTACCTTGGCCCACTTGTTCAGGCCACTCTTGGAGAAGCAATCTTGAGGTTTCAATTAGGCTGTCCTTGGCCTCTTTTTGCTCCTTCAGGAAGGGAAATCTCCATTTAATTATGTAACGGAGAACTAGGGCTTCTTTTGTCTCCTCTTACCCTCCTTCAGGAAGATCAGGATGTGCCTCTAAAACACACCCCCTCCACAGGGCTCCAAGGTCTTGAGGTCACGGTCATGGCGTTGGGGGGGCGCTCGGTCCCCAGGTGGCAGCTGGGAGCTCCTCTCCCATCGCCAGCCCTGCCCCGTAAGTGCACCTGGGCTGCGCACCCCGCTGGGAACAAAGGCCTGACCTTACCAGAAGGTCAGCCCACGAAACAGTGGGCCCAGGGCCTGGGGAAGCCTCGGTTCCCGAGATCCTCGGAGAACATCACAGCACCCAGGTGGGGGGTGAGGCCAGACGAGGAGCCTGCTAAAATGCTGATAAGTAAATTCAAAAGCACCTGCTCCTTACTGCTTATCTCTTCCAACAATGTGAACTCGGGAGTTATCACATTTAAAGTGTTCCGTATTAGCCTTACATTTAGCTCTTAAAACCAAGTACAGTGCGCTACAACTTTAAAGGACACAAGAGTCAAACTGGAGAATAAGTTGAAGGCAGCCTGGAGTCCATTCCTTGCCTGATCCCTCGGGAGGAGGGGTGAGGCTGGGCTAGCAGCCCAGGAAACCCCCTGCCACTCTGGGCACCCAGGCAGGAAGCCACTGCCTTCACACCCCCTTTTTGTACCCCAGGTCACAGCCCAGCCACCCCAAAATCTCAAGCAGGCCCTTGTGCTCCCGTACCTGGTGGGCGAAGGGAGACACTGGGCCGCTCTGTCCCAGGGCTCGCTGGAGGGCTCGCTGCCCCATCTGTTGACGGCGGACTCCGTTTCAATGCTGGTGTTTGCTGTGACTTGCAAACGGTTGGGAGATCACTTGTCTAGACCTGAGCTCTTGGACATAGTAAGCCATTAGCCACACTGCAAGGGCCCAAAGCTAATGACTAGTGTGTGCAGAATGAGAGGTCCAGCCCCATCGTCCCAGAAAGTTCTACTGGGCAGCACTGGTTTAGATGTTCTGGACATAGCAAGGGCTAGAAGAGGCTTCTCCTGGGCGCTGCAGAACCCCCACTGGAGAGTGGGACGCTGGGAGCTCCACGCTGCCCAGGCTGCGGAGGGGCGAAATCACGGGGCAGCGGGTTTATTGCTTCGGGCTCCGGAATCAGCCACACGTGCCTACAAACACGCACCTGGTCGCCGGAGGCAGCCCTCTGGACCAGACTGTGGGGCCACGGGGAAGTGCCCTCCTGCCAGGCTGCGTGCGTTCTCACCCGGGGGAGCTAGACCTTGGAAAGTGGTACCAAGCCTGGAAAGGAGCTGGGAGCCTGGCCTCCCGGGAGTGCCCGCCAGGATTAACAGAGCGGGTTCCGGAGGCGCTAAGGGCTTTGTCAGACCCAAGCTGGAGCACGCAGAGCTCTCCAGAGCGGGGGAAGAGACGGGCACCCAGAGACTGGGTCACCCACTCCCACAGCCCTTCGCTAAGCCTCCACCAGGTCCTGGCACATGGTGCGAGGTCCAGGACGGCCGCGTAAATGGACGTGAACATCTTCGCGCCTTTGCTGAACCCAAGTCTCCGTAGCTGCCTTTACTTGGATACAGCGGCAGGAGAGAAGTGCAGCTGAGCCGCATTTTGCTGAGTAGAGCCGGAGGTCCAAGGTTAACCGGCTTCCCCAAGGTCAAACCCTAGCAGGTTTCATTTCTAGGCCAGGATTCTTTCCACCTCACCTTCTGTTCCTATCTGGGCTTTACTGGGAATGCCACACACCCCACTCCTGGACTAAGCTGTGCCCCAAGTTTCTGCAGGAGCCGGTAAGCCGGGCCCCAGCTAAATCCAGCAGCCCCTATGGTGGGGAAGGACAGGCCAGGAGGAGGGGAAGTAGGAGGAGGAGGAGGAGGAAGGGCCTCACCACTGACAGGTGCCTGCCAGAGCACCCCAGCTCATTTCCAATCCAGTCACAAATAGGAAGGTGGGGTGGGGGGCTGAGAAGGGACCCTTATGTGTTGCTGTCACGGTGCCTGTTGGGGACCTTATATTCTTCCACCCTATCAGCGATGCGGGATTGTTGGTGGCTGGTTGGTTGTTGCTTTTAAGTTCTTAAATTTTCTCTCCCGGAATTCAGTGTCTTTGACCTCGACAAATGAACGGAGAACCCTGAACCAACTGAAATAAAAGCA
Source organism: Mustela erminea (assembly GCF_009829155.1). Taxonomy (NCBI): domain Eukaryota; kingdom Metazoa; phylum Chordata; class Mammalia; order Carnivora; family Mustelidae; genus Mustela; species Mustela erminea. Next base: position 25,529,352 of record NC_045631.1, read on the forward strand.
GCAAACTTCCCAGGAATATAAATTCTGGGGCAGCAGCACTCTAGAGGCAGACACCCCCCCCCAGCCCCCCAACACCCCCACCTCCCAACACCCCCCCAACCGGGGGCGGGGGAAGGGCGCGGGTGGAGCCCAAGGCTGGTGGGGGCACCCCCTCCGCGCTTCCGCCCCCCTCCTGTCCAGAGCAGGGGCGTGGCCGGGACAGCTGTGCGCAGGGGTGGGGGATACAAATCTGCAGGGCGACAGGGACATCCCCCCCCACACACACCGCCTGGACTCAACAGAGAAGGAGCAATTATTTGAGGGATGTTAGGAAGAAAGGGAAAGTAAAGAAAGATGGAAAGAAAATGAGGTAGATGAGCTTTAAAACGACGACTAAGACAAGCACAATGTAATTAATTCCTCACACAAGGGCCCCCACTACCCAAGCACATACGTACATTTAAAAGTAAAAACACAGACTGAGGTAGAAAACAAGGTTCATCGGCTTGAGATGAGGCTCGCTGCTTGGATTTGGGTGTAGTAAGCAGGGGGACACAGGGCCGCAGAGGCAGGGCATCGCAGAGGGGCGGCCCACAGCCCGGCCCTGACACGGCTGCGGGTCTACACCCGCGGCCTGCCAGCCTCCTGACCTTTGGCTTGTCTGCAAAGTTTGCTGAGACGGGTGGCTGTGTCATTCTTGAGTCTGGCCCAGGAAGACTTGGATCTTGGCACCACCACATTCCATGGACACAGTGACTGCTATGTCCCTGGGGAGCGGTTCCAAGGGTGATGATGAATGTCCCGTTTGGATTCATTCAGTGCCTCGAACTCAGCTCCCTCTGGGTGAAACGGTGAGAGAGGTGAAGAGGCAGTGATCGTGGGAGAGCTCTTAGCAAGTACAGGGGAACCAGGAAAACCAACCTCTGAGAGGAAACGATGCTTCTAAACTGGGTATGCGGAGTGTGGTGCCGGTTGGCTTCCAGAGGACTTTCCCCAGTGTTCTGCTGGTTCTCAGGGTTTCCGAATGATACCCCTGGGCGGCGACCTCTGGAGGCCCTGGCTACCCAGCAAGGACCATACAAGCAGCGAGGAGGAGCGCACAGCCACGGGAGGGGAGGGAAACCCACCTGAGGGATCCCCAGGATGAAGACCCCGAAAGCAGCAAGAGCCTAAAACTGTAGGGGAGAGTGGAGCAGATTATATTCCATCCAGTGGGCAAAAAAAGGTATGGGGGCCGAAGAGGGAGAGGATGGTGTCACTTTCTGTTTCTCCATCTTTCATGGGAGCATCTTCAAACACATTACAGGCCGCAGCTCTTTAATCCTCCCAGAGGAGGATGCTGATTTGCAGTGTTCCCTGGGGGGGCAAGAAAGAAACCCTGGGATCAGGCTCCTGGGCCAGTCTTCTCTCTGCCTCTCCACACCCTTTGCTGCAGAACCACAGGGCCTACGGCGAGGCAGCAGTGGACAGGCTGCTGAAATAAGCCTTCGAAATAGGGATCAAGAGCCTTGCCAACCGTCGGACTCTTTCTTTCCCCTGATCCATTTTATTCCTAAAAATATATGCCAAAAAAAAAAATATTTTTTTAAGATTTTATTTATTTGAGAGGGAGAGAGTGAGCATGCACATGAGTGGGGGAGATGCAGAGGGACAGGGAGCAGCAGACTCCCTGCTGAGCAGGGGGCACCAAGGTCAGACTCGATTCCAGGACCCTGGCATCATGACCAGAGCTGAAGGCAGACGCTTAACTGACTGAGCCACCCAGGTGCCCTGAAAAATAATGATTTCAAAAGACCATAAAGGAGCTTTATGCACAAATGTTAGACAGTAACATTATTCATAATGGCAAATAGTTGTTAACAATTAAATGTTCAACTACAGGGGATCTGGCTAAGTGCTAAAGATACAGGCCCCAAATGGAATTCTTAATTAGCAATTAAATGACTTAAAAGGTATCTGTAAAACATGGAAATAATCTTTTACTGTATTATTTTTTTAAGATTTTTTGTAAGGTTATTTTTTAAAAGATTTTATTTATTTGATAGAGATCACAAGTAGGCAGAGAGGCAGGCAGAGAAAGAGAGGGGGGAAGTAGGCTCCCCACTGAGCAGTGAGCCCAATGCTTGATCCCAGATCATGACCTGAGCCAAAGGCAGAGGCTTAACCCACTGAGCCACCCAGGCACCCCTAAAGATTTGTTTTAGAGAGAGAGAGTGCACGCAAGTAGGAGGAAAGCAGAGGGACAGGGAGAGAGAATGTCATGCAGACCCCCTGCTAAGCACGGAGACCGACATGGGACTCAGTTCCAGGACTCTGAGATCATGACCTGAGCTGAAATCCAGGATCAGGCGCTTAACCGACAGAGCCAGCCAGGCGGCTCTGCACTAAGTAACCTCTACACTGAACGTGGGTCTCAAACTCGAAACCCTGAGCTCCACAGTCACATGCCCCTCTTTCACTAAACTATTAATATTAACATGCAGGATACCATGTACCTACCAGTGATTTCCAACTGGGGGGGGTGTGTTAGGTGGAGGGGGAGGTGTGCCCACTTGAGTATTTTCTTTTTTCATTGTTTTTAAAAGACTGAGTAGAAAATTTCAAATAATCTAAAGTAAAAACAAAGTCTCCCCCGGTACCTGCCCCGGGGCGGGGGTTGGGGGAGAAGAGGCAGGGCCCCTCCACACCACAGCTGCCCTGACAGGAAAGACGGCCCTGGAGTACTGAACTGTGAACACCGAGAGGTGGGTATTTCTGGGTGACAGGATATTGGCCAGGACTTCTTACCTGTCCCTTCTACTTTTCTGTAGTTAGTTGTTAGTATAAAATAATCTAAGGCAAGAAAGCAGCCTTTGTCCTCTGTCATGAGGGGAGGGGCCCACTGCCTGCTTCCCAGCCCATGGTGGGTGGGGGGCGCTGCCACGCCCCCCCCCCCCCCCCCGCCCCACTGCGAGCGTTCTGGGAGCTCTCTGAGGTTGGTGGCTCCCAGGCTTCCTGCGTGCAGTAGTCAGCTGGGCAAAAAGAAAATAAGCAAACTCCACACAAAAGGGAGGAATGCTTCAGTCAACACTGAAAAAGGGCCCTGGATGGAAACTCGTGATAACAGTTCTCACCTCATTTGAAAATCAGCATTAGCTACCAAAATGTAAAGTATTAGTTTTATTAAAATGCAAATCAATCAACTAATCTGTCTTTCTAGTAACAGTTGAATTGCAGTATCCGTGTCAATTAAAATAGTTTCCAATTTATTCTTGGCTGGAAGGAGGCTGGTCTTCTGAATTTTAAAATGCAAGCCTCTCTTTACTGAAAATTCTGTTCTTTCTCATCTCTCCTGATTTTAATTCATTTTAATTAAACACATTGGGCTCCAAATATCTTGAAGTGCCTGTTTAAATCTTTTTCTTTATCAGGTCAAGAGTGACTGTGGCAAAGATTCGATCTCTTCAGGAAACAGAGGTTAGTGGCAGGCTCACCGGAAGTCCCGTATTAGGAGGTTACTTACTGCTGCTCTAATGTGCACGATTCAGGCTCCTCAGGCTAGGTGGACAGGATTGGATGTTCTCTGTTTTAAAAAGTGATCATTTTGAAGGGAGTAAATGTGGGGTAACTCTATTCCTGTTGATTGATCTTTTGGGTAGCTGGAGATACACTGAAAATTAAACATTTCCCTGACAGTCAAGCCCACGAGGTAAGTACTGAGACCAGAGAAACAAATCATCACATACCAAGGTCCAATTAATGTGAAATGGAAAAACCTTCCTCCCCCCTTCCGGCCCGTCCCGAGCTCAGCAGATGCTCTGACGCTCACACTACACCGTGAGGCCGATCACACGCAGGACTTGCTGCATCTGGAGCCCTGCCTCTAGGCCCGGCACATGGCCCCCACACACTGAGGCAGTCTGACACATGGGACTCCCAGGTACCCAAATCTGTCACTTGGTTCTGACATTTCAGAACAGTATCAAAACCTGACGTTAATAATAGTGACTAGTTCTGCACAACTGAATGCGCGTTTCTTCTCGAATTCCACAGCTCCATGTAAAGATGTGGGCAAAGGAGCCGGGGGCGGTCAGCAGTGAGCGCCGGACGCACACATTGCTTATGCGAGATAATCTTCATTGCATACTGACCACAGCAGGCCAATAAATCCCCCTTATGGGGATTTAATTTCCAGCTTTTGACCTTTGCATGAAAAACAAGTGAATCATTTCCTCCTGCTGGATTTACACCAGAGCTCATCTCAATAAAGTGATTTAGGAATGGTGAGACTGGAAAAGGACTGTGGAAGAAATCTACAGGGGGAAGAGGAGGAAATGATAAAGAAGTCAGGGAGCTGTATTTGTGACACACAGGCGAATGCCTCCAAGTAACAGAGTCTCCTGGGCACAGTTCATAGGTTCCTGGGGATTCCCTGCTCCTCGGAGCAGTGAGCCATCGCCAAACATGACCTGCCCAGTAAGCGGCATCCTGGCTTCCACGAACTTTGTATCATGAGAGGAGGCCGTGTGACTGGAAAGAAAGTGAAAACCGTCCTCCACAAAGCTGTCCCTCCACCAGAGCTCTCAAACCGACTGACTCCGTGCTAAGACATCATGCGCATGGCCATGGCCGTAACAACACGGTTTATTTGTGATGGTGAACGAGCGTGGGGCACGGGTCCCCAGCAAACTGAAGCACAGGGGACATGCACACTTGACTCCAGGCTTCCTGGGTCTTATTAGGCACGTGCTCTAAATCCTCCACCTGCCCAGGACTCCCCAACTAGCCCAAAGTCATGGGCTGATGGCTTCCCGTGTTTGGGGCTGGCAAGCTGGCGCACGGTGTGTCCGCCTGTCCGTGTGTCCGGTCCCTGCCTCGGGCCTGTAGCAAGAGTGGCGGGTGCGGTCAGTCCCTTTGGCCTTCGTCAGGAGGGTGGAGCTGCCCAAAAAGAGATCGATACAACTCAGTCCTAGAAGACAAACAAAACAAATTGGTAAATACACTGGTTCCCTTTTCAAGGTTCAGCAAGAACTGAGAAGCCAGGAAATGTCCCCTTGGTTTCTTCAATGGCCAACACGGCCTTGTAATTAAAAATGCATCCCACAGCCCTTACTCACAAATACAAAGGAAGGTAAAACGCAGAAGCAGCCAATCAAATAGTAAAATATGTAAATAGTCCGGTGTGGCTAGATACCTGTCTCCAGGGAATGAGTTTTCTATAAGTTTGCCCTTTGCAGACAGGCTCTTCAAGTAAGAAAACAAGATTGAATATTTTAATAGGATGTATGAGACTGCCGCACGACGAGGAGGATTCAATCAGACATGGGATGTAGGGGGATATGATTTAGTTTTCATACATTTTCTTGGACTTGGCAGTACTTGAAAAACAATGAAAATGACCTGGCAACAAGATTCCAATTACTATCACATGTGCAGCTGTTTGGTGGTGGAACTAAGGTTCTCCCCCACTCCCCTGGCCCCTTTTATCTATTTTCAATCTAATAAATAATTCGATTGGCTAATTTATTTCTAGAGCTGGACTTCGAAATTCAGAAAATGATAGTATGCCAGGGTCTTGGGTCTTTGAAAATAAAGTCTCCTTTCCAACCTCTGTTTCTGCTGTCAAGTGACACACACACACCCACGCAACAACCCACCCAGCCCACGTTCTCTGTCAAGGCCTGGAAATATCAAAAGAGGTGGGCTGGGGTCTCTCCTACCCTGGTCATGGGAGCACCCAAACACGGTCCCGCGCGCAGAGAGCGCAGATTCCCCCTGCGGAGATGCGAGGAGGGTGGCGAGCCACGGAGGAAACAGGGCCAGCAGAGGCAGGTGACCCACAGCTGCCCCTGCAGGAAGGTCGCACCACCAACCCCCACAGAGGGAGGCCAGGCACACACAGCTATGGTCGAGGGCCAGCCAGGGAATGACCCCACAAGAAAGCTGTTTTATACTTTCAAGAGCTCACCCTAAAAGACAGCCTGCCATGCTGGCTAAGAGAATAGGCTTATAAAAGTGCCCTCATTACTCGAGAGCCATCTTCAGCAAATCTGACTTTCCAAACAAAACAAAACACCAAACCACCACCCTTCACACAGCTATTTTGGGTTAACAAGGCTGCAACACAAAAACTTCTCAGTCTGTGTATGAAGTCATCCTGCGAGGGTGGTATGTGGAAACAGAGGTACCATCTTGAGGAAGTCCAGCAATAAAAGAAGCATATTAAGACTTCTAGAAAAGGAAAAATCCTAAAGAAACCGCAGTCGCCCAGAATGCAGCCTGACCCTTTCCTGCTGGGGACCACAAGGCAGGCAAAGAAGTGCAGGTGTGCAAACAGCAGATCTCCAGGATGATCACAGAGATTTTACCCAAGAATTTGCCAGCAGCTGCCCCTGAGCTGTGGACCAGATCTGTGGCCCAGAGACAAGGGCCACAGCCTCACCTGGAGCTCGGCTCTTTTGTTCCTCCGGCCATGCACACCTCCAGCCTGCAATGGCCAGCCCACAAGTACAAGCTGGGTGGAAGGCGCTTCGGACCAGAGGCCAACAAGAGGCAGGCGGCCTCACTTCCAGAGGCCGAGGCTTCCAAATCACCAGCTCCATCACCAGAGGACAGCTGGGCCCAGCGCGAGCTTCCTGGGATCTCACGGTGGCCTATTTGCCCATAAGCACAAGTCTCTCTGGTCATTTCCACACACACAATGAAACGGCACAGAGGGGAGAGCGGCCGGGACAAGAAGGACAGTCTGGCTTTAGGGCTGCGCGGGCTGGTGAGGGCCCCGCTTGCCAGCCCGGCCCCCATCATTACTGCCACCAAGGGCCTCCGCTCAGCGCCCGGCCCCGCGCCAGTTACCGGCCGCAGCAGGGTTCACGTGTCAGGAGCGCCGAGTGAAATGCTGAAACCCATGTTTTGATAGAACATCATTTCACACTCAGGTGGACAAAGCTGACAAACATATGCAGCTGTTCATGGCAAAGCAACTTGGAAGGCTGAGGGGTCTGGATCTTTTAAAACAGTTTAAGAGACACACACACACACACACACACACACACAAACACGAAGAGGAAGGGATGATTCCAATCTAAGACCTCCAATGTCACTGCAGCTCTGGGTCTTCCTCAGTGACCGGCTCTATCCCCACAGCATCTTCAACTCCCCTGCTCCCACCTAGCCCCCCCCATTCTAGCCTCACCATCGCTGGCCAAGAGTAAGGTGACAGCCTCCAACTGATGTTCCCGTTCCCCCCTCGCCCTGCTGTTTCTTAGCCCCAATGGGACACCACACACCCCCCAAAATCACTTACAGGATGAAGACCCCCAGAACCAACTGGTTTGCTCTGTGAGGCTCCAGCACATGGTTCCCTGCAGAGGCTCTTTGCAGTGGCCTGTGGGGCGGGCAGGGGGACAACGCGGCCGCAGCCCGGGCCCCGAATCTGTCTGCCCACCTCCTGCAAGAGTTCTACAACACCACTACAGCAGCCCCCTCACACACACGGTTTTTCTCAATAAATTTACTAGTCACAAAGGACATAATTATCATAATCTTGTGAATACTAACTTCTGGAATAAAACTCGCTCATTTCTTCTGTAAAGCACCCGATAGTGATATTTGTGCCATCTTGACTTGATACCGATCATCGTTCATTTAAATAACATATAAACATACTCTTCTACTTGGCAATTTTACAGCTTTCTTTCCTTTCTTAAACTTGTATTTCCATTTGATTTCTCCCTACAGATTTTTGTCCTAATTGTTTTATGCTTGAAAGTCTTTTATTGATCACTCTATTACACTTCTTGGCCACAAAAAATAAGTATGCAAATTGAAACACTTTTTATGAAATTTCAGAAGTTAAAAATATTTTCATTTCTTGACACCGTAAGGCTTTAAGTAATTAAAAAAGTACTTCTGGATTGTGTCATTATTACACAATTATTATCTGGATACAACAGACATATACAACAGTAGTTAAATAAAATGTATTATAATTTTGGTGAAAATTTATTTCGGTAACTGTATAAAACATTGCTGGAACTGCACGTCTTCATAATATGGACGGGGCCAGTCATGCACTCATGGTGAACAGTATTTATCTCCAGAATGAAAGAACGCTCAGCATCCAGGCTTTTTCTGTTGGTTTTTGCAGACGCAAGTGCAGAGAAACTTCATCACGTGGACAAGCAGACGGGGACAGGGGAGTTTTGTGACAGCAACGTCCCCCAATTCTTTTGATTCCTTCTGAATTACCTGCCCCCCAACATCACATAGTGATCTACCACCAAAAACTGTTTTAATGATGTGCCAGCTGACAGCTCAATTAGGTTGTCTTGCAGCTTTGTCGGAAATAAAGCCCTGGAACCCTCGGAGCCACAGGGCCTTGTCACCTGGTGCGGGTGCCCTCTGTTCTCAATTCCCGCCCGCCTCAGTGCTGTGAGGCACGCCCCCGCTCGGTGCCTGGGTGGGAACCCTTCAAGTCAGAGAGAGGAGGGGCACGGCGGGTTGCTCAGTGGGTGGGGGGCGCTGTGAGAGGTGAGACTGGAGACCCCGGTCTAGGTGCCTTCTCCAGCCGCCCCACTCTTACCCTGAGTGAGGTAAGAGCACACAGCTGGAAACGGATTCCCAAAAAATGTGTATGTCCCTTCCCCTCGGGGAGTCTCTGCACACCCCAGCGTGAAGACTCAGGGCCCGAAGCACAGCGTCCCCTCCCCCCAACACGCACACACGCACGTGACATGGTGTCAGTGCTGAGGGAAAGGGAAAGGCATTTTCACAGAAAAGGAACCTGTCCACATCCCTTTCCCCATCCCGAGGAAAACAAAACTAAAAATAAAAAGGCACCATGGGACAGAGGGCTGGACTGCCTTCTGCCACTCGGAACATCTCCCCCCGCATCATCCTTCCTAACCGGGATTTAGCCATGCAGAGAAGCAAAACTATCAATCCTTCAGGTTAACCTTGTCTCCATCTGATTTTCTAGGATAAGTGTACAGTTTAATACTTGAGGTCCCCTTAAGGCTATGCATAATGAACTTAGTTAAAAAAAAAAAAAAAAGTGTAATTCCTGCTCCCTATCACTTCAAGAATCAAGATTTGAATCACTGAGCTGAAACACCTCCCCCCCCCCCCGTTACCCTTCCCCCACACTCTCGGCCTCACTGGCCAGTGGGAATGTCCACTGTGGAAAATGTATTAATGTCCGTATCATGCAGGAGAATAACCTACGGAGTAATTAACAAGACTTGGACCTAAGGTAGAAGGTCGATAGCAGGGGCCCTTCCTTGAATTAAAATTTAACTTACCCTTTATTGCAACCTACAAAAGCAAGTAATGAGCACTAACATTTTTATTTCTTTTAAACTGTCATTTAGGCTGTAGAGGGGATAATTACCTATCTCTAGTGTAGTAAGGTTTTATAACCCTTAGTGAGGCATTTTCTAATTTAATATTTTTACTATATTATCATAAAACCTGTTTCTGGAAAAAAAATGATCATGGATTAGCAGCCATTTTCCATAAAGACAGAATGTGTGTGTGTGTGTGTTAGAATTTGGCTTATTTATGACCTGATTCTTCTGAAGAGACTCAAAGTATGGCAGCAGAGGGGGTCACAGAGTGCAGTCACTGGGGCGGAGGGCGAGTTTGGAGCAGCCCAGTGAGGTGGGGACAGGCAGCGCCCAAGGGAGACTGCAGCCCCAGGTGCGTCTCCACCCCCCCCACCCCCCACCCCCACCCCACCCCCGCCCAGACGCTCCTTTCAGTTCTTCCTGTGCTCCTCCCACTGACTGTGACAGAAACAAGAGTCGTCCATGCTGCCGTCGGGGCAGTCGGCGCAAAGCAGCCCATCATACCTGTACAGGATCTGTGCGGCCTTTCAACTCGCCAGGTCAGGGGCCTGCAGCACCCGGGGCCAGGAGGCGCACTATGTTGTCCCCAGACCCCAAAGCTGCGGAGCCAGCCCCGAGCTCTATCCGCCTGTCCCCATGGCCAGAGGCAGGCAAAGAGCAAAGCACAGGGCACTCTCCGAGCCAGTGCTGCAGTCGGGGCTGTGAGCCGGGCCTCTGAACGGGCTGCTGGAGACCACAGTGCTGCTCTCCAGATTAGACTCACACACGTCATTTGACCTTGACTAATCTGAAATTGTTCGTTTGTTGCTTCATGGTGTGTGTGGGGGGGCTCTTCCTGAGTACCCAGACACATCCCAGGGTGCGTTGTGGCCCTTCCTCCTTGCACCGGCCCCGTCCCCACACAGCCCGTGCCCCCACCCCTCGCCTGGCACTGGCTCCCTGCGTGGCCGTGGGAGAACCACAGGATGCAGGAGCACACAAGAGAGCTTCCTCCCACCTTGGAATCCGCACGAACCCAAATCCTTAGGGGTCAGTGCAGGAAGCACAGGAACAGCAAATCCCGTGGACCGGCAGGGGCTCGGGTGACAGACACCTGCACTGGAGAGTCACTGGTGATGCTACCGCCGCCAGCCTTCCCTCACCTTTGTGTTCTGGGAAGAGCTGACCTCCTAGAGCCGCGGAGGCTGACAAACATGATGAAGGGGAGCCCCCACCTCACACCAGCCCCCTGAAGGCCCCACATGAGCCTCGTCTGGTTCTGGGGCAGCCGGCAAGGCCCAAGCGAGAGTAGAAGCGCCTGCTGGGCTGGCCTGGCGCTGAGACCCCACGGACCGCTCGTCCCGCAGCCGCGCTTCAATGATTGGAGGCCCTCTGAGAACCAGATCTGTTCCGAACCAGATCTGTTCCTCACGAGGTGCAGAGAGCCCCTTCCTTCCCGCTGAGACAAAGCTGGGAGAGGCCCCGAGGCTCAGGTCCTTGCGCCCTCCCTGCCCAGCGCAGCCCTGCTGGTCCAGAGTGGGCAGGACGGGGCTCCCTCCCCGCACTGCCCTCGGCGCACACTTCCCCTGCCCTCACGGGGCTTCGGCTCTCCCTGATGGGGACCCAACAAAACATCTTGCCAATTCTCGCTAGACACACACCAGTGACCCCAAACAAAGGGACCCTCCGGAGCCTGACCCTCTGAATGCTTTGTGGTCAGCTCCTCAAAACATGAGACACAAGATGGTACCTTCCTTTAATCTTTCATTCCCTCTGCTTTCTCTGACCCAGAGCCATTCTACCCTGTATCAGTGACTTTACAGGTGAGACAAAGGTGCTTGAGAAATGCTTCTGTGACTTAGCAGGGGAAATATACCAATCCACATGACAAGCAACTGCCCTGTGCTCTTTGGGGGCTGAGGCAGAGGGTAAACCCTAACCCATCCCAGGAACAACATCAGAGGCAGGGACATGTGCTAGAACCTATCTCCAAGACTGGACTGTTAGGGACGCAAGCCAAGGGAAGAGATACATGCAGCTCTTAGGACAACATAGAGGATATGACAGTTGAAAATTTAGGATTCCTGAAGGTAGCCAGGAGGTCAGCACGTAACTCTTCCTTGCTCTCCTCCCAACATCCCCTGGCAACAAAAAGTGGATCACAGGCTCCTTTCCTGAAATCTCAACACAATTCCATACCAACCCCCGCCTCCACATACACGGCCCTCCCCTTGCACCCAAGAAATGAGGTAAAAAGGAAATAAAGCAGCCTTCTCTTACCTAGGACTTATTTCTTAACAGATCAAGTTAGAGCAAAGTAGACAGGACTCGGAGGATGCCCACATCCGTGGCTAATTACCTAATCTGGAGACAAGGCAAGTCTCCAAGCAGCTGCCTGAATCCGCCACGAGGTGGCAGTACACGACCCAGTTCTAAGGCCTCGGCCAGTGGCTTGGCTTCCAGCAAACTGCGCCCGTAAATTACCTAGTGTGTCTGCTCTCATCACCATCTTCCTCGTGCTTGAAGGAGACTCTAGAAGGTCTGTTCCAATTCGCTCTTTTGGTCGGGTCAGAACTAGGTCCTTCAAACCTCTGCAAATGCTTTTAGCTCTGCAGCTTTAAATTACAGATGGTGACATGTGGCCTCTGGCCTGTCTCCTAAAGATCAGACAGACTGGAGATTTATAAATGTTCAGAAAAGTGGGTTGAGGGCCCAAACAAAGGAACTGAAAGGCTCGGGAAAGTAAGGAAAGGGAAGAAGGCCAGGAGAGATGGCACGAGGGCCGAATCTGCACAGGGTTCCTCGCTCAGACTCCTTCCTGGTTCCCAAGTCAGCTACACTCAACTTTGCTCAAACAAAGGAAGACAAATACTTGAAACTTCTGTCATCCCTACCACCAGCTTTAAGTCTTTCAAATTTTTCTAGAGAAAAATAATTTACCTTGGTGGACTAGCATTAAAAGGGTTGGTGGTGGCCAGGGATGGGAGACGACACTGGCACTGTAGACAAAAGGGATGTGGCCTCCCTTCCTGTGCATTAATATTCCATATTCCTGGGATGATTTCCACTTTCACAGTTTGACTGTTTTATAACAGATTTGATGCGAGAGAAGACAAATGGCCTCGCTCAGGAAAGACGACAAATCATCTCACCGCTTTTAGCAGGGTTTTCTCTTTATTTTTATTTATTTTTATTCTGTGGCTGGGCTGCAGAGCTCTCTGCCTTGCTGGAGATGTTTAATATTAACGTCAGGCCCCCGCGATCCCGGCAATAGAGTTGGCCGGTGTTGTGTTTACGGTTTTGTGACTGCTGGCTTCAGGAAGATGAAGCTCCTTGTTCAAACAGCAGCCCCTCTCACAGCTCCTGTTAAAAGCCCGGGGATGCTTCACTGCTTAGACGTGAATCACTTCCTCCAACCGCACTGAAGGGGAGACTGACACGCGAGTTACATTTGTGTCCCTATCAAGGCTGCTGCCCCGCGACCCAGTGCCTGGGGGGGCAGCGTGTGCTTCATCTCTCAGCTCCAGTTGAAATCCTAATTCTGGGAGTCAGAACACATGGAAATTAGTGAAGGTGTTTACTGACAATCCACAGTTTCGGCAAGGGTTTCTATGACTCCTGGTGATCAGCAGGAGAACTTGTTTAACTAGAAAAGCCCCGTACAACTCCCAACAAAAAGAGTGTGACCAGGGAGCACACAAAGGCCAGGCGCCAACCTGGAGGAGGGGTATAAGGTACCAGTGGGCCCTCAGGGCCAGGCTCCTAGCTGCTGACCCCCAAGTCCTGACACTCTCTGCCCTGGGGTGCAAGGATGTTGTGCTCTCCTTTGCTCCTCCTCCCTCTTTGTCTTTTTCATATTCCTCCTGGCCGGGAGTGTAGACCATCTTCTAGCTTCTGTTCTCTGCCCTCCTCTCTGGCCTCTCCCACCGTCCCCTGGCAATCTCATCAATGCCCTCAGCTCTAACAAGCACCATGGCTGGGCTCTGACGCCCTCACCTAGGCACTGTGCCCTCTGGCCATGTAAGGCTATGCTGGCTGTCACCTAAACCACCACCCATTAATAATGACAGCAAAGTCTTCATCATTCACTGTCCCACACTTAGGTGCTTAATGGCAGGTAGCTCTGAGTTACAGGTATCCATACCCCATCTTCTGATTCAAAAATAAAATACACCCTGAGATGGAGCTCTGGCTTGAACAGTTTACTTGTATTAGTTGATAAAATGAAAGCAGATGCCCTCCATCTGTCAATCTTTTTTGGGTTCTGGTAGGATCCTTCAAAGAATTACTTCTTCCTCCTCTCTGTAAATGGGAAATTTGGGTAAAAAAAAAAAAAAAAAAAAGGTTTGTCCCAGACATCTGCCACGTCAGCTTTCCCTAGGAGCAGTAACCAGGACCCTGCAGCCTCTGGGTGTCTGCAACAGGGCATCTCCCCCAAGCTGGGTCACCAGCCAGTCACCAAAGCCAGCAGTTTGATGACCTTGGCCAGCGAGAAGACTGGTTTTAAAAAGCCTAACTGCTAAGTGCAAAATGATAGTTTGTATCTCTGCCCCAGGCAGCTGGTGGGATCTGTTCTGTTGCATAGCTGTGCCTCCCCAGTAGGCCTGGGAGGTAGGCGAGGAGGCGGAGTGCTGCCAAGTGCGTGTAGGAGAAAATGTGTATCGATTTCTTCTTTCTTATAAAGGAGCACAAAGCGCTGAAGAACAATCGTGCAGGCGTCTCTGCAGCATCTCACATTCCACGTGAGACAAAGGCCCAGCCCCCACCAGGCTGAGAAGCAGAAAGGGGAACCACACAGAGCGGCAGTCTCCTGGGTGTCAGCGGCAGCCATGCTGTCCAGGTCCACTGCTGGGACTCCAAACACCTCAGGCTACTAAGCCTCCCCTGCCTCTGATCAAGTAATTTCCCTCACTGGGCTGATGCTGCCTCATCTATATTGGAGAAGAAAGAGCCTTCAGTCTTATTTACCTTTTAAGTGGAGGTGCCCAGAGGGTAAAAGAGTTAATGTTTATAAAGTGTTCTGCTCCCCAGAGGGAGACAATGGATAAAACACAAGGTGTGGTTATGGCTCATTCAAGACCTCATTTCCAGGGTAGTTAGTAATAGCTTCCCATTACAGATGTGGCTCATCCCAGCACCTTGAACTCAAACTACAATGAGGCAATGCCCTTTATCTAAATATCCTTTTTTGGTTTGACACTTAATATCCATACTAAAAATAACAAAGGTAACCAGGGACTGTTACACCTTGCTAATGCACGACCAGAATTCATTCTACACTGTTTTCTTCTTAAACCACACGAATCCCGAATCCGGAGAGCAGTCCAAAAAACCAATCTAAGCTGTAACTGGTCATCGCAGAGCCCTGTCTACAGTCTCCTTGTTTCCGTAGTAGGCAGGCCACCAGAAAACAGACCCAGTGTAGATCCCACAGCCAACATGGACAGGAGGAAACCTCCTATGGAATACAAAGTTCATGGTGTGTGTTCTTGGAAGTGATAGAAATTCAAGAGTGTTTGTGAAAGATCTTTTTCCAAGGTTCATCCTCCATAAAAATGACCTCAAAAACTCTCTACGTAAAGGGTTGGAAACAAGAAGTCCCAGAGCTAGACTCCTCATTTCTGGTGTTCTTCCAACATGCCCAAGGGCTAAGAACAAAATATGGAACTGGCGCTTGAGGGGTGCCGTGTTTCGGTTTGGAGAGGGAACCCATAGCTAACTAGGGGCACGACCAGGCAGCGAGCACAGTATGCGATCTGGACAGGTACAGGGTGCTAGGGGAGCTGGGGAAAGGTTATTAGTGGAGTTAGAGGATTTGGAGATTTCGGTAAGAGAGGCAAAAATGTTTGTTCATTTGTCTTATAGGACTGTTTGCAAAAACAGTCATACCAGCAAACTGTAAATAGACTTATAAGCTGAAAGCCTTTAAAGACATTTCAGACAGAAGACCTACAGCCAACTTTTTTCAGGTTTGCACAGAAATGGGTATGTTTGTGCTGAAGGCAAAGGGATGATACAGTATTTACCCATGTGTCAACATACATTTTCTTTATTTAGATTTTTGAACAGATTACATTTAAAATAGTCCTCAGAAACAAAAAAATTTTAAAGAACATTTTGTCCTCGAGACTCTCATGAACAAGGACTATTTTGGCTTCGTAAAGAAGGAGACAAAGTAACAGAGGAAACCCTCCTCTGCATCATGCCATCTGAGAGCCAGGGCAAAATTCTCTATCTTCGAGAGCCTGACATCAGCTGGACATTATACGGTTTTGCAAATAATACTCGTGCTACCAAAATGTTATACAATAAGGCAAGATAGAACTAGAATCAAAATAAATTATTCCAAATGTATGAGCATTAAACTCTGATACAAAGCCAAATATGGGATTACAGTAAACATATACACACTACTTTGACTTACAAGTTAAACGTTCTTTTTTTTTTCCCCTAAAGTTTACTTATTTAAGTGATCTCTACACCCAGTGTGGGGCTCAAACTCATGACCTGGAGAACAAGAGTCACATGCTCTCTAACTGAACCAGCCAGGGGCCCCATAAGTTTAGTGTTCTAGTGAGAAGAAAACCCCCATCAATGCTTTTGTGGGCTGTAATAAATAATAGCATTAATGGAGAACAAATAAAGTAGGGGTTCAGGGAAGTGTGAGCCCCCCAGCTCAGTATGAAATGGGGAATCTCCCAGGAAAGGCTGGTGTTGTCAAGGACTATGAACATCCCAACAGGCAGGGACCAAGGTGAGGAAGGGGTGAGGAGACAGCGGGTTAAGTAAGCAGAATGAAGAGAGGAGAGTACAAGGAGCGGCTGGGGGGTAGGTGTTGTGGGGCCAGCACAAGGGTGCATACTGAAACATGATGAGGGGACAAAGGGAGCAAAGCCTTGAGGCGCAGGGTCGAGAGTACTGGTTCAGTTCTATAGACAATGAGGACTAGCATGCTTGAAGCGGTGTTCTAGGAAGGTCTTACCTGGCAAGACACACACACCTGATTAGATCAGACTGGGTGGTTAAGAGACTGTTGGTGCAACAGTCCAAGTGGGGAGTATAAAAAATAGTTTGACTCAAAAAGAGAGACAGTCAGTACAGACCATTGAACATATATTAACAGTCAACAAAATGGGAAAAAATCTTCAAAAAATATGAACCATAACACATAACCATAACAAAAAAAATTCATACAAATTGCAAAGCAAAACTAAAACCCAAAAGAAAAATTATGAAATGATAAAGCAGAAATATGAATGATTAAAAAATACATGGACTCTTCAAGTTTACTATTGTATGAGAAAATAATCATTAGATACTTAGTTCAGTGCCTAACACAGCGTAGGTCAGTAAAGTGTCTGTCAGTTGTCATCAACTTACAAAAAAGTAAGTAACTTTTAGTACATCAAAACAGAAAATACTTTTGAAACATAACCCTCCATATTACTAAAGGTGTAATGACAAGCCTCAGCTGGCAAGGGAGCAGAGGCATGTAAATTAGTACAACTGATCGAGAATCATGAGAAAGTTACACCCCTGACCCGAGAACTGCCCTTCTAAGAATCTATTCTAAAGACACAGCAAGACTTAAAATATAGATTTCTGTACAAATATGTTCACTGCAGTATTACTTAAACAGAAACGACCTAAATGTCCAACAGCATTTCATAACTGGATATTATAAAGTTATTATAATAGCTTTAAAAAACTTAATGGTGTTAAAATGCTTATAACATAAAGTTAACCAGGAAAAGGGATTCAAACATATATTTATAAATAGATATAGACCTTTATAAAACATATACACACAAAAATTCTGCAAGAAAACATAAAGTATTAACATTCAATCTCAACAGCACATAACAGATGAATTTTTCTTTGTCCTTTCGGTATTTTCTAAATTTCCTTCCATATGCATGTATTGTTTTTATTACAGGAAAAAAAAGAAGATACTGTCTCTAAGGAAAGGTGACAAGTACCCAAATATGGCAGAGGGAGAACTGTAAGGGCAAGCTACCTGAATACTCTAACTCGGGTTTCAAAGCTGCCTATAAAGTTTAGGGTCTTTGTAATCAGATGAACGGTGTAAGCATAAGAGCAGGTCCGGAAGTTCAGTGATTCATACTAAGATGTGAATGACTTGTTAGGCAACCCCCAGCCTTTTAAAAAGCTTCTCTATTTTAAAAGAAGAAAAGGAAAAGAAAAAATTGTTTTAATCCAAATGAGTCTTTCTTGCCCACCCCCAAAACAAATTTTTAATTAAGAAAATGTTCTTATATGTATATTGAAGATGGGGAGAAGGAGTTTCCCTCTGGCACATCATTCTAGACATTTCTAAAAGCTTGCTGATGCTTTGGAAACAGCAGCAGGTTTGAATTCACATTCCCAAATGCACAGACCAGCTCCATTAGTTACTTGCTATTTAACTTGGACCAGTTACTTAATTGCTCTATGCCTCAGTATGTTATTCTCTTTTTTTTTTTTTTAAGATTTTATTTATTTATTTGACAGAGATCACAAGTAGGCAGAGAGGCAGATGCGGGGCTTGATCCCAGGACCCTGAGCTCATGACCTGAGCAGAAGGCAGAGGCTTAACCCACTGGAGCGCCCCCAGGCGCCCCTATGCCCCAGTATTCTTATCATAAAAGGAAGATAATGTCAACCACTTCAGTGGTTTAAGGATTATGAAAAAGGTACATGAAGGGTACAGGAT
This sequence comes from Mustela erminea, assembly GCF_009829155.1. NCBI lineage: Eukaryota > Metazoa > Chordata > Mammalia > Carnivora > Mustelidae > Mustela > Mustela erminea. The sequence continues at coordinate 25,547,346 of NC_045631.1, forward strand.
AGCAGACTTAGGGTGGATAACTCAGAGCAAAGGATGAAGGCACTTAGAAACAGAAATGGTCTACATATCATAGCAACCTTACGTTGGCTCAGTGATCATTGTGGGAAATGCAGGACCTAATCTAAATTAAGGTAAAAAACATTTAGCTATTGCCTACCCACTTGCAGGATATTTAGCTGTGATTAATACATTATTCTATGATATTGTATTTTAAAAGGCAGTAATAATAAAATGCCAGAACTTAAAAACAGTAAAGTCCTTAAGAGATATATTTACATCCACTTTAAAGAATGCGAAAGATCCTTTTGGGGGGGGGGGATTCACAATCCTTTGAAGAAATGATAGGAATTTAACCGAAATGAGAACTTTAGTCAAGAAGCCCCATTTTGAGGAAAGATTTATCTATTCAGCATCTACAATCTCCTTCTAGAAGATGTGCTTTTATCACTCTACATCCTGCTTGGAACCAAGGCTTCAATTTAAGAATGCAAATTCACCAGAATTGTGTAAGACCGAACAGCAGCAAATCAGGAAAAACAGAAGAAACAATCACAGTTTCCAATCCAGTTTTAACACTCTGGCCCACATCTCAGCTTTGAACTTGAGAATGTTTCCTTTGTCCTTTCTGACATTACCGGAGGAGGAGGAAGGCCCCATGCCTCCTATCTCTGTGCTGGACGCCATCTTTAATGATGATATATGGGGGTCCTTTCCCCTCAGCACTGCTGGGGGGTCAAACACGGGATGCCGCCCGCCTGAGTATCAACAAGCGAATTATAAACTGTGTCAATCCGAGTTAATGCAAAGCTGTAATCCTCTTTAACAAGAGATCAAATCACTGCTGTGAGTTATGTTCATTCTGTAATCTGATAAGGAAGAGAGGGAACCTCTAATAAAAGAGTAATGGGAGCCTTTAATGACGCCGGTAAAAGGCAGCACCAGTGAAAATATTGCTCTCGTTCCTACTGATTAGATCAATGTTGCATATTTGCCCGGACTTGTTTCACCTGTCAGAATGACCTGTGTCTTTTTAGGAGATAAGAAGGCTCAGAGAAAGCATCTGTATCTTAACCATTCTAGCTTGCAAGTTTTTAAACCAACGACAAATGCTCTGTGGCGGGTACTTCTGGGATTATTCGCTGATGTGCTATTAGCTGATGTGCTCTCA